>NC_064819.1:108451292-108751292 GCF_024166365.1 Elephas maximus indicus
CCAGCCCTAGCTCGCCCACCTCTTGTCCTTTCAACCCCAGGACCTTGCTTCTCCTCAGAGGGTGAAGCTGGAGTTTGGCATAAACAGCCTGGCTCTCACAGGAGGTAGTGGTATCCTGGGCTGATCTCACTGTCCGGTTCCTCCAGAGAGGCCGGGCAGCAGTGGGAGGGGTCAGTGCTGGGCTAGGACCCCGCTAGATGTTCCACCCCCACCCAGGGAAGGGCACTTGGCAGTGCCTCCCAGAAACAAGTGCCTTGGCCTCTGAGGGCGTGGAGGCCTCTTGGGGGCAGATGAGATAAAGCAAGAGTAGCGTTTGGCAGGTGGTCAGTACTTGATAAATGTGAGTTGTTGTTGTTAGTATTATTACTCTGTTTTAGGCCACTCCCCGCTACAGCCTGGGGCATACTTTGGCGCTGAGGTCGTTGAGTGACAGGCTGGGGTCTGCTCCTCTGTGTAGAAGGGGTTTAGGGGCTCCCCACAAAGAGGTGTCCCTTCTGAGGTGGCTCAGGGAGGAAAGAGAAGGGCCCTCAGACAAGACGCCCATTTCAGAAAGTGGGAATCCTGGCTCTCAGTTGCAACCTTGGAAGATGCTGGCTGTCTAAGATGTATGTGTAGGCGGGCGGGGGGGTGCGGCTTTGGCCTCAGAAGTGCCTCTCGGGAGCCAGGCAGAGGCACCCCATAAGGGACCCCAGGGGGAAAAGCAGGTGAAGCCTTGTCAGCCACACCATTCAGAGGTCTGGTTCTCTCCGAATTTAAATTCAGCCTGGTCTCTGGTGCTATGGGGAATTAGGGGACAAGGGCCTGGCCATTATTCATTCATTCACTCATGCCTTCATTCATTTCAACATAGTAAGTGCTTAATAAGTATGTTGATTAGGGAAGGGAGGGAACACCCAGAAAGCTACAAGCCCTAAGGAAGGCTCAGCACTGATGAGGGTACTAAGAGGTCAGTAAGTCCTGCTGGGGGTCTGGCCTGCAGCCAGGAGCACATTAGTCAAAGGTCTGTTGGACAGAGTACAGTGGGGTCATGCCCCTCACCTGTCCCCCCACCCCCCAGTGCCACCTCACCCTGGCTGCAGCTTGAGCTATCTGTCTTAAGAGCTGAGAGAAAGCACCTCACCAAACCCACCTCAAATCTTACCTCCACGGGAAGCCTGCCCTGGTTAATGCCTCCTAGTCCAGAGTTGCCTTCACCCTAGAACAGTTCTCCCACCGCCAGCCTTCCAGCCTCAGCTGGGAGAAATGTCTTGAGTGAAGCAAAGAGGAATGGAGTGGGGAGGAGGAAAGTCACCCCAACTGGGCACCAGCTGTGTAACAGGCACATTCCATGCACTTTCCCCTCACTGCAGCCCTGTCAGATAGGTTCCACATTATCCCCCTTTTATAAAAGAAGAAACCAAGGCCCAGAGAGGTTATGTAACTTGCCTAGAGTCACAGAACCAGTAAGCAAGAGAGCAGGATTCACACCCAGGTCTCTCTGACCCCTCCCATTATTGTCCCCCCAGGGACAGTGGGAGCCTAGCTGGAAGTGTGTAGAATCTGTGATTCTGCAGAGGGGTCTCTGTGGGACAGCACTGGGGGTTGGGGGTGGCTGAGGCAGCCTGGCCCATTTATTCTGCCCAGCACTCCAGCCTCAGCCATGGGGTGAAGCCCTGACCTTGGTCAGGCGGCAGGAGCTCCTCAAGGCCATCTCAGGGGTCAGGGATGGCTTGCTTCAGCTCCTGCTGGCTGGCAGCTCCCTCTGCTGGACCCAGCCCTGAGGACGAGCTCAGACATTGGGACACCGCCATCTGTCTGCACTTGGGCTGTGGCTACCCCTCCCTTTGTATGCAGGCTGTCACATGCAGGGTGTCAGGGGAAGGGGCCCTGCAGAGGATCTGACCTGAGTGGGCTGGGAACCTTCCTCTGGGAGGGGAAACGGGGAGGAGGTCTCAACTATTGCCGCCACCATGCCCAGCCCAGACATGCAGCCTCTGTGCCTTCTCAAGCAAGCAGGGAGCTTCCTGAGAGCAGGGACTGTCTCTCCCACAAGACTGGAAACTTCCTGAGGGCAAAGGCTCTGCCTCCCCCTTCAGATTGGGAGCTCCTGAGTTGTACCTCTTCTCACCTGTGGTATAAGCCCAGTTTAGCCTTCTAGGCCAGAGGAGCCACCAGGCACCCTGGGATACCTTCTCAGCAGCTTGCCCACTCCTGGCCCCCAGACACCTGTCCCTGCCACTCTCCCCACTCCCCAGGGTCCTCTCCCCAGTGTTGGGGTAGGGCTGACACTGGACAGTGCTGGCGAGTGCCACCCTGACCTCAGCAACCCCAGAGGCAGCAAGCAGCCTAAAGAGTAATGCCAAGGATGGGACGTGACTGCCCCCCTGAACTCAGCCTCAGGCTTAGCCATGAGGAAAGCAATACCTCAGGGAGGCAGAGTGACCAGTGATATCAGCATACATGACTGTCAGCCAGCATTCCCTTCTGCCCTCCCCCTGCAGCGCCTGATGAGCATGCTGACCTTCGGCTCATGGGCACAGGCCTCTCTACATGTCCACCCCAAGGACGGGGAGGTATGCAGTGGGGAGAGAGGGCTGCCCTCTGACTCCTTGTCCTTTAAGTGAGTACTCAGGGGACTGAGATGGCTATAGGCCCCAGCCCTCCCCAGCCTAGGTGTCTGGGACAGGAGCTAGCCCCTTGCTGGGCATCCCCTTCCCCCTCCTGGCAGCCAGGCCCTGAGGGAATTGATCGTTCCCTTGGCTCCGCTTGACCTTCCTCCCAAGTGCCTGGCAGGCTTCTAGGGACTGGAAGCCAGTGTACAAGGCAGCTGCCTTCCCACCCCAGGCCTGCTGACAGAGCTGCCAGGCCTGTATCCCTGACAGGCAGAGGCCTGGCCAGAATGGGGCAGGGTCGGCTGTCCCAGGAAAACCAAGTTCAACCACTTTGGACTACTGCTACTTGCCCCTGAGGTGCTTTCTGGAGAATCCTGTTGCTGCAAAAGTTCTTCTTACTTGCCTGCCTAGAACTCACCCTGGCATTGCCAGGTCCAGAGCTCAGCATCCAAACACAGCCCCTACCCCAAAGGCAGACCAGTCAGAGACACCAAAAATTAGACCAACAATTGCCAGATTTGTTTCATTGTGCACGCTTATCAGTAAATACAATATAAGCATACATCTCGATATTACTAAAGTTCTTTATTTAAAAATTATGTACTTTAAGGCCAAAGCTGCAGCTAGCCTGAGGTATAATACTAATTAGGGCAAGCAACAGATCAGCAGAACAGCAAGACATTTAACAGGGATATCCAGGAACAAGAGAACCATAGTAGACCTTGATAAACCCACATATCCCCCTGGGGTGTGGAAGGCTGCATACATACTCAGGAAAGAATGGAGAGGATCTTAGCTATCTATTCATCCCTGGCTCATCATGAAGGCTTGCACAACAAAAAGTAAAATCCAGGGCACAGTTGTAAAATGCTTGAATTTTTAATGTGTTCCTCAACTGCCTGAATTTTTATGTATTCTCCCACCCACATACAGATCCATTGGTAAAGGGTGGAAACCTTACTGGATTGAGATGTTTAAGCACAATCTCTGCCCAATTATTGGCTGACCACTAAGCTATGCTGACCCAGGGGCAATTCCTAGGAAGCCAGGCTTAAAAATAAACCCAACGTTTAAAACTAAAAATGTGGTAGAATCATCAGCAGCCTTATACTGCAGTGAAAACAGACGCCACGGTATTAGTTTGGTCCAGTCACTGAATAAACAAACAAACAACTCAGCAACAAAACTCCTGGTAGTGGAGAATCAGAATTCAGAGTTGCTCCAATGTATTATCTAAAATGTCCAGTTTTCAACAAGAAAATTGCAAGACATACAAAGAAATAGATGTGTGGTTCATTCAGAGAAAAAGAAAGCAGTTAATAGAAACTATCTGAGGTGGTTACACTTAGCAGGCAAAGACTTCAAAGCAGATTTTATAAATGTGTTCAAAGAACTAAAGGAAGCTATGTATAAAGAATTAAAGGAAATAATTACAAGAATGATTCATCAAATAGAGAAAATAAAGAGATAGAATTTTTTTTTTAATCAAATGGAATGGGAAATACAATCACTGAGATGAAAAATTCACTAGAGAAGTTCAACAACAGCTTTGAGTTGGCAGAATAACCTTTTGATGACTCAATTATTTTCTGCTTTGAATTTTCAGTTGATACTATGTGTTTTCATTAATGGAAGCATGCTGAATCATTGAGTATGTCTGAATTTTTGGTAGGTAGTATGGATTTTTTTTTTTTTTTTGACTATGCAAAGGCATTCAACTGTGTAGATCATAACAAATTATGGATAACATTGCAAAGAATGAGAATTCTAGAACACTTAATTGTGCTCATGAGAAACCTGTACATAGATCAAGAGGCAGTCGTTCAAACAGAACAAGGGGATACTGCATGGTTTAAGGTCAGGTAAGGGGTGCATCAGGGTTGTATCCTTTCATCATACTTATTCAATCTATATGCGGAGCAAAAAATCCAAGAAGCTAGATTATATGAAGAAGAACTTGGCTTCAGATTGGAGGAAAGCTCATTAACAACCTGTGTTACCCAGATGACACAACCTTGCTTGCTGAAAGTGAAGAAGACGTGAAGAAGACTTGAAGGACTTACTGATGAAAATCAAAGACCGCAGCCTTCAGTATGGATTACACTTCAACATAAAGAAAACAAAAATCCTCAAAACTAGACCAATAAACAACATCATGATAAATGGAGAAAAGATTGAAGTTGTCAAGGATTTCATTTTACTTGGATTCACAATCAACGCCCATGGAAACAGCAGTCAAGAAATCAAAAGACACACTGCATTGGGCAAATCTGCCTCAAAATACCTCTTTGAAGTGTTAAAAAGCAAAGAAGTCACCTTGAAGACTAAGACTTTCCTGACCCAAGCCATGGTATTTTCAATTGCATCATATGCATGTGAAAGCTGGACAATGACTAAGGAAGACGAAAGAATTGATGCCTTTGAATTGTGGTGTTGATGAGAATAATTGAATATACTATGGACAGACAAAACAACTAACAAATATGTCTTGTAGGTACAACCAGAACACTCCTTAGAAGCAACAATGGTGAAATGTTATGTCACATACTTTGGACATGTTATCAGGAGGGACCAGACACTGGAGAAGGACATCATGCTTGGTAAAGTAGAGTGTCAGTGAAGAACAAGAAGACCCTCAACAAGATGGACTGACACAGTGGCTGCAACAATGGGCTCAAGCATAGCAACAATTGTGAGGATGGCGCAGGACTGGGCAGTTTTTCATTTTGTTGTATGTAGAGTGATTATGATCAGAACCGACTCAATGTCACCTAACAACAGTATGGATTTTTTTCTTGCCCTTTCCCACAAGCCTATCCTAAATGTTTAGTGGTACATATGAGGTACGACTAGTTATACCCCAGAATCCCCACCAGGGTCTATTGGTACATATGTGTAACAAATAAAAAATTTCAAAATTTCTATTTTTCTACCAAAAATTCAGACACCTCATACAATACCCTGTAAAAACAGTGACTTGCAGCACATGCCCATTTCTTCAGTTTCAAACAGTGGTAGCATGCACTACAAGTGGTACAACAGCTTCCCATTAAACCTCAGAAGCTGAAAAATTTCACAGTCATTATATGTACCACCAAGCATGAAAGGGATAAAGAATAAGTGAACTTAAAGATAGATCAATTGAGGTTACCCAATCTGAACAGCATAAAGAAAAAAGAATGAAGGAAAATGAACAGAGCCACAGAGATTT
Organism: Elephas maximus indicus; assembly: GCF_024166365.1. NCBI lineage: Eukaryota > Metazoa > Chordata > Mammalia > Proboscidea > Elephantidae > Elephas > Elephas maximus. The sequence continues at coordinate 108,457,095 of NC_064819.1, forward strand.
ATGGGACACATCAAATATACCAATATATGCCTGAAGGGAGCTACAGAAGATGAGGGGAGATAGAAAGGGGTAGAAAAAATATTGGAAGAAGTAATGGCCAAAAAATCCCCATAGTTGATAAAAAACATTAATTTACATATCCAAATAAAGTCCAAGTAGGATAAATACAAACAGATCCCTAGACATCAGTCAATATGTTGAGAGAGACAAAGAGAAGATCTTGAAAGCAGCAAGAAAAAAAATTACTCATCACATACAGAAAACTGCAATAAGATTAACAGCTGATTTTGCATCAGAAACAGTGGAGGCCAGAGGGAAGCGGGGAGGCATATTCAAAGTATTGGGGAGGGGGGAACCTGTCAATTAAGAAGTCTGTATCCAATAAAATTATCCTTCAAAAAATGGAGCCAAGATAAAGACATTCCCAGATAAGCAGAAACTGAGAATTTGTTGCTAGCTGCCATGCCTTACAAGAAATACTGAAGGAAGGCCTTCAGGGTGCAAGGAAATGAGACCAGACAATAACTAGGATCCACATGAAGGAATAAAGAACACCAAAAAATAGTAATTATATCATAGGTGAATATAAAAGACACTATAAATATATTTTTCTTAACTGTTTGAAAAGACAATTATGCAAACTAATAATTATAAAACTGAACCCTTGGATTTATAACATATAAAGATATAATATATATGGCAAAAATAGCAAGACAGAAGGAAGGGAATAGAGCTATATTTGGAGCAAGGAAAGGATATCAAGTGGTAACTCCACAGGAGAAAATAAAGAGCATCAAAAATGACAAATATGTGGGTTATTATAAGATTCCATTAATACGTTTTTCTTCTTTTTTCTCTTCTTGAAAATACTTAAGACTATATGAAGTATCATTATAATAACACTGTATTTCTGGATTTATAATGTACATAGATGGAGTCCCAGGGTGATGCAAATGGCTAAAGCACTTGGCTGCTGACTGAAAGGTTGGAGGTTTCAGTCCACACAGAGAAGCCTCAGAAGAAAGGCCTGGAAATCTACTTTTGAAAAATCAGCCATGGAAAACCTTACAAAGTTCATGGGACAACCCAGTTAATTGGCCTGATAACATGTTCTGTGCTTCTGTTCTACCTCCTAGTTTGTTGTGTAATGCCTGGTGTCTTAAAAGTTTGCAAGCTGCCATCCAAGGCACAACAATTGGTCTCTTTTCACCTGGAGCAACAGAAGAAGAAGGGGAGTCAATAAAAGAAGGAGGATATGGAATGTGCGGCTAATTGCCTCCATGAACAACTAACCTCCTTTGCCATGTGACCACAAGAACTGGATGGTGCTTGGCTACCATTACTGAATATTTTGATCAAAGATTCCATAGAAGAATCCTGATCAAAAGGGGGAATCTGCAAAAGAGAATTTAAAATTCTCATGGAATCCAGACTTTCTAGAGCCATGGCAGGTGAATGAATCCCTGAAACTATTGCCCTGAGATAATCTTCAAACCTTAAACCAAAAATATTCCCTGAAGTTGTCTTAACACTGAACAATTGTTTACCTTGTTGTTGTTGTTAGTGCCATGGAGTCAGTTCTGACTCATAACTACCGTATGTACAACATAACGAAACACTGCCCAGTCTTGTGCCATCCTCACAATCGTTGCTATGCTTGAGCCCATTGTTGCGGCCACTCTGTCAATGAATCTCGTTGAGGGTCTTCCTCTTCTTGGCTGATCCTCTGCCAAGCATGATCTCTTTCTCCAGGGACTGGTCCCTCCTGATAACACATCCAAAGTATGTGAGACAAAGTTTCACCATCCCAGGTTCTAAGGAGCATTCTGGCTATACTTCCTCCAAGAAAGATTTGTTTGTTCTCCTGGCAGTACATGGTATATAAAATATTCTTCACCAACACCATAACTCAAAGGCATCAATTTTTCTTCAGTCTTCCTTGTTCATTACCCAGTTTTTGCATGCAAATGGAGAGATTGAAAATATCATGGCTTGGGTCAGGCTCACCTTAGACCGCAAAGTGACATCTTTGTTTTTCAATAGTTTAAAGAGGTCTTTTGCAGCAGATTTGTCCAATGCAATATGTTATTTGTTTTCTTGACTGCTGCTTCCATGGGTGTTGATTTGGATCCAAGTAAAATGAAATCCTTGACAACTTCAATCTTTTCTCCACTTATCATGATGTTGCTCATTGGCTCACTTGTGAGAATTTTTGTTTTTTGTTGAGGTGCAATCCATACTGAAGGCTGTGATCTTTGATCTTCATTAGTAAGTGCTTGGAGTCCTCTTCACCTTCAGCAAGCAAGATTGTGTCATCTGCATGTCACAGGTTGTTAATGAGTTTTCTCCAATCCTGATGCCCAGTTCTTCTTCATATTGTCTAGCTTCTCAGATTATTTGCTCAGCATACAGATTGAACAAGTATGGTGAAAGAATACAACTCTGACGCACAAGTTTCCTGACTTTAAACCATGCAGTATCCCCTTGTTCTGTTCAAATGACTGCCTCTTAATCTATTTAAAGGTTCCACATGAGCACAATTAAGTATTCTGGAATTCCCATTCTTCGCAATGTTATCCATAATTTGTTATGATTCACACAGTCGAATGCCTTTGCAAAGTCAATAAGAAACAGGTTAAACATCTTTCTGGTATCCTCTTCTCTCAGCCAAGACCTCTCTGACATCAGCAGTGATATCCCTTGTTCCATATCCTCTTCTGAATCTGGATTCAACTTCTGGCAGTTACCTGTCAATGTACTGCTGCAACTACTTTTGAATGCTGTTCAACAAAATTTTACTTGCGTGTGATATCGCTATTGTTGGATAATTTCCACATTCTGTTGAATCACCTTTCTTTGGAATGGGCACAAATATGAATCTCTTCCAGTTGGCTGGTCAGGAAGCTGTCTTCCAAATTTCTTGACATAGGCGAGCTAGCTTAACTAGTAAAAAAAAAAAAAAAACTCTGCTTTAAGCATTACGCTCTTTTAAGAACTACCCATATGGGATCGAATTGAGAACAGCAACTCAATTGATTAGATAGAAACTTTAGAGGGCAGTGAGTTTATGTTAATGAGGAGGGAACAACTCAGAAAAGGCAGTAAAAATGGTTGCAGAACTCAAAGAATGTAATCAATATCACAGAATTGTACACATAGAAACTGCGGAATTGATGTATGTTTGCTGTGTATATTCTCAACAACAACAAAATAAAATTTAGGGGGAAAAAAAAGAAGAAGAAAGAAAACCTTATGAAACACAGTACTACTCTGACACGTGGGGTTGCCATGAGTCAGAACTGACTTGATGGAAACGGGTTAATGTATGTAGAAATAATGTACATGACAATAATAGCACAAAGAATGGGGGACGGAATGGAGCTATATTGGAACAAAGGATCTATAATTTACTGGAATTAAGTTAATATTAATCTCAAGCAGATTGTGATAATTTGTAATGTATATTGTAATCCCTAGAATAAGAACTAAAATAATAACTCAAAAAATAGAGTAAACAAAAAACAACAGCAAAGGAATTTAAATAGTACATGAGAAAAATATGTATTTAATACAAAGGAAGCCAGTAAAGGAAGAACACAATAAAAATAAAAGATACATGGAAAACAAGTAGCAAAATGGCGCAGACAAATCCAGCCTTATCAATAACCACGCTAAATATGAATTACTTAACATTCCAATCAAAAAGATTGGATTAAAAAACAAGATTTCATTATATGCTGTGAGAGACACTTTAAAATCTCTTGTGGGTTGTAAGTTCAAAGCAAAAGAATGAGAAAAGATACACCATGGAAACATTAACCGTTACAGAGCTGTGTGGCTATACTAATATCAGACAACATAGACTTCGAGACAAAAAAAAAAAATGACAAAGAGAGACATTTTATAATGATAAAAGAGCCAATTTATCAGGAAGCTATACCAGTTAAACATATATGCACCTAACAACAGAACCCCAAAATACATGAAGCAAAAACTGACAGAATTGAATGGAGAAATAGAGAATTCACCAATAATAGTTGGAGATTTCAATAACCCATTCTCAATAACAGATAGAACAACTAGACAGAAAATCAGCAAGATTTGAACACTATCAGCCAATCTACCTACTATCTTTAGAACATTCCATCCAACAACAGCATGAACACACATTCTTTTTAAGTGCACAAGGAACATTTGCCTGGATAGACCATATGCTAGGCCATAAGAACAAGTCTCAGTAAATTGAAAAAAATCATACAACTTGTGTCCTCCAACCACATCTGAATTAAATTAAAAACAACAACAGAAGAAAATGTGGGAGCGCCATAAATATTTGGAAATTAAATAACATATTTCTAAGTACCTTATGGGCCAAAGAAGAAATCACAAGGCAAATTAAAAAGTATTTTAAGATGAATGAACACAAAAACACAACATACCAAAATTGACAGTATGCAGCTAAAGCAGGTTTAGTAGTAAATTCATAGCTTTAAGCACCTATATTAGAAAAAGAAAAACGATGCCAAATAAACAACCTAAACCTTAAGAAATTAGAAAAGGAAGAGCAATCTAAACCCAGAGCAATGAGAAGTAAGAAGATAATAAAGATTAGAGGAGAAATCAGCAAAATAGAAAATCAAAAAAAGAGAAAAAGCAATGAAATGAAAAGCTGGCTCTTTGAAAAGATCGTTGAAATTGACAAACCTTTAGCTACACTAACCAAGGAAAAAACAAAAATACAAATTGCCGAAATCAAGAATGAAAGAGGAACATCTCTCCCAACCTCACAGAAATTAAAAAGACGATAAGGGAGTACTATGAACAACTTTACACCAAAAAATTAGACAATTTAGATGCTTAACATCATTAGTCATTAGGGAAACGAAAAATTAAAGCTGTAATGAGATACCATTTCATACACACTAGGATGTATATAATAATAATGAAAACAGATAATAACAACTATTAGCGAAGATGTAAAGAAATGGAAACCATCGTATACTGCTGGTGGAAATGTAAAATGGTGCAATCGCTCTGGGAAATAGTTTGTCAGTTTCTTAAAAAGTTCAATATAGATTTACCATATAACCCAGCAATCTCACCCAAGAGAAATTAAAACATACGTCCATACAAAAATCACAAAAGTTCTTAGCTGCATTATTCATAATAGCCAAAAAGTGGGAAACCACTGGAATGACCATCAACTAGTGAAAGGATAAATAAAATAGTGTATATCCATATAATAGAACGCTATTCAGATATTAAGAAGAAAAAAAAAGGAACAAAATACAACATAAATGAACTTTTAAAACATTCAAGTGAAGCTAAAGAAGCCAGATGCAAAATACCACATCTTATATGATTCCGTTTACATGAACTATCCAGGAAAGGCAAATCTTTGGACACGGAGAATAGATTATGGTGACCTGGGGCTGACAATGGGTCGGAATCAACTCAACGGCAACAGGTTTGGTTTAGGGCTAAGAATAGGAACCGGGATTGACTGTAAATGGGCAGGAGGGGTCTCTTTGGGGTGGTGAAAATGTTCTAAAATTGAATCATGGTGATGGATGCACAACTTTGTACACTTACTAAAAATCATTTAATTGTATACTTAAAATGGGTAAGTTTTATGGTACGTAAACCATACCTCAAAAAAAAAAAACAAATTTAGGTATATGTGGAAAAAAAAGTACTACATATAAAATACACATTCACCAAAATTTTAAAGGATAAGATAAAATAAGCATAACTTAATTTCTAGTAATTTCTTCCTGAATCCTTTCCACTTTGGAGACAAAGTCAACTACAAAGAGGGGCATATAGTCCAACAGTTAGGAGTCTGGGCCTTGAAATCAGGCTGCCAGAGATCGAATTCCAGCTCTTGCCATGTACTAGCTGAGTGACTTTGAGGGAAGAGATATAACCACCCTGGGCCTCTGTTTCTGTTTGTAAAATCAGGATGATGAAAACAATAATTAAGAAGAATGTCCAGGGTCTCATTGGAAGGAGAAGGCCCAATGCCATTTAAGAAACTCCCTCACCCCCAACTCCTGGGCAAGGGCAAAGCAGGCTCACCAAGCTGTTCTATAAAGCGCCTACCGAGTGCTTAGCACCAAGCAAGCAGGTTTGAAGGATGATGCCTTCCCCTTTCCCCGAAACAGACACACACCATATGCAGATTATTTCATGGGCTGACGGAGCCTCCCAAGAACTATGATCTCCGTTGTGCAGATGGGGAAACGAAGGTCCAGAAAACCAACATATCCAGTGCCATTAAGTAGATTTTGATTCATGGTGACGCCATGTGTTACAGAGTAGAGATGCATCATAGGGTTTTCTTGGCTGTAATATTTAGAGAAGCAGATTGCCAGGCTTTTCTTCTGTGGCACCACTGGGTAGGTTCAAGCTGTCAAATTTTAGTTAGTAGTTAAGTGCAAACCATTTGCACTACCTACGGGCTGTATAAGGCCCAGAAGGTACACAAATTCTTTAGGACACATGCAAAACTCATGCTTCCCAGAAAGCACTATGAAAAGGAAGCTTGAAAAACTTCATGTACTGCAGGTGGGAATGTAAAATGGTCCAGCCACTTCGGAAAAGGGCCTGGTAGTCCCTTGAATGATTAACCCTAGAGTTACCAGAGGACCCAGCAATTCCACTCATAGGTATATACTCAAGAAAAACGAAAACATACTTCCCCACGAAAACCTGGACAAGTTTATAACAGCATTAGTCATAATGGCTAAAAGATGGAAACAACCAAAATGTTCAACTGACGAGTGAATAAACATAATGTGGTGGATTCATACAATGGATTCCTACAAGGATACAATGATCTATGCTACAACTTGAATGAACCTCAAAAACACTGTGCTAAGTGACATAAAAGGCCACATGTTATATGATTCCATTCGTAGGAAATGTCTAGAAGAGGCAAATCTATAGAGACAGAAAGTAGATTTTGGTTGCTTAGGGCTGGGTGGATCAGGGAGCCAGAGGGTGATGGCTAAAAGGTAGGGGTTCCTTTTTGAGGTGATGAAAATTTCTAAAATTGTCTACAGTGATGGTTGCCCATATCCGTTAATATGCTAAAAACTGCTGAACTGTGCACTTTGATGGGTGAATTTGTATGCTCTACGGATTATATCTCAATAAAGCTGCTTTTGTTTTTAAATTCAGGGACAATTCTGAGTAGCGGGGGGAGGAGAGTGGGGGAACAGTCAGGGTGTGGATTTGGGATTGGGAGAACTGCAGCCTCGCTGACCCAGAAGCTTCTAGTGGCCTCACCAGCCTTTGCAGAGGCGAGAACGCAGGCGGCAGGTGGGCGGTGGGCTGTCACCTCCACCGTCCTCACCCGGCCCCGGGCCCCGCCCCCATCCCCACACGCACAACCTCCCGCTGCCCTAGTCCGAACTATGCCCAATCCCAGTGGCTTCACTAGGGGGATACAGGAGGTGCGGGCTGCGTCAGGTGACACCATCGGAGGGGGTGAGCTCCAATCCAGCCTCCGGACGCACGGCGCGGCCACCTTCTTCCGAGCGGCGCAGAGTTTTCAGATGGGCAGGGACCCGGACATCACCAGGAGGAGGGGAAGGCGGGGAGACCGGCAGCTGGGAGGCCGCGGTGGGGGCACTGGGCGCTCGCTTGGGGAAGGGGTGTGCGGGGAGAGGTGGGGGGGACTCGCCCGCATCCCCCCTCCCCTCCCCCTTCCCCCGTGAGGGAGCAGGTGACGGGTTTCTCTGCCTGCGCTACAAGCACTCGCTGTTGTTTTCGTTGCTGGGGCTGGGTGACGCCAAACCTAGTGACGGCACTGCCCAATCTATGCCTTTGTCCAACCCATGCCTGCCCAAGAGGATGTTGCCAAACCTGCCTCAGTTGACCCCGGGCGAGGCGCAGTCGGTGGGGAGGATTCAGGACACCCCCCGCTCCCTGCCCCAAGCCTGGAGCTGTTCCAGGGCTGCTCCCATCTGCTTCCCTGTCCTTGCTGAACCGTCGGGGGACACCGAGTCACTTGCCGCGAACACCTGAAGGGAGAGCTGTGACTGCGGGGACTCCACCCTGGTGCCTCCAACCTGCAGTAGCACCCCCAAGGACTTCCCTGGTTCCTGACCTCTGCTCACTCCAACTTCAGTGCCCTCTCCAGGGAGCATTCTCAGCATAAATTAAATCGCCTTTTCAAAATCGCTTTCACCCCAGAGTGATTTCTAGAGGCCATCCTCCCACCCCCAGAATTATTGTTCCAGGCTGAGAACTTTAGACATCCCTCCTGCCCCACACACACAATCCGCCCCCCTTTCCACCCCTGCCTCCCTATGCCGGCTTCCTCCTTCCTCCCAGCCAGCCCATCCTCCCTTAATCGTCCCCTCCTAACTCTCCCACATTTTCCTCCTCCTTGGCCAGCTCAACAGGACATGGCAGAGTTTCAGAAGGATACAGGATTCTCATAGGGATGACTTAGTTTGACATCCCAGTTCTGTCACTTGTTGCCGTGAGATCTTGGACAAGGTTTTGAACTCTCTGTGCCTCAGTTTCTTCATCTATGAAGTAGGGATAACAGTAGTACCAATCTCTTAGGGTCATGAGGGTGGGGGGTATTGGCACTATGCGTACCTTCCAAAGTGGTGTCATTACTACTAATTACTTATTGCCCCTCCCCATCCAGCCCTCATCCTTTCACTCTTCTTCCCCACCCCCAAACACAGACACAGGAATTGCATAGAAGGGTGAAACCGTGTGTAAATAAAATTTTCGTTAGAGACCTGAGGGCAGTAGTGTGCTGGAGCCAACTGACACAGTTTGAGCAACTGTGTGTATTTCTTCCCGTCTCCACATTCTGTCACTTTTGGTTGGTAGCCTGAAATCAGCCATTGTGGGAGTATTTACACCACAGAAATTGGCAAATGCTACAGTGAAAACTTTCCCCCTCCCCCACCCCCACCATCAGAGCTGGTTTTAAACAATTACCAACACCCCACTGCCTGGGGGTCAGGGTACCCTGAGCATTGGCCACTAGAGCAAGGCCCTGGGAGAGGGTCAGAAGAGCCCTGGGTAGGGCCATGGGTGGAGCTGGCCCCCTTCTTTTTCTCCTCCAGTCTCACAGCAGCCCGGTGCCTGGGCCACTGAGGTTTCCTCCCGACTGGGCCCCCCCAGTCTCTTCTCCACTATCTTAAAATGCACATCAATTCTAGGCCCTCCTCTTAGGATAAAGTGGGTCCACCAGGCCCTACAGGCTCTGACCCCTTCCCTCCTTTTCTCCATCTGAGAACTTCTCTGCCTTATTTGTACTGCTTGTTCCTGCCTCAGGGCCTTTGTACTTGTTCCCCCTGCCTGGTCTGCTCTTCCCACCCTCCATACCCACCTCCCAGGGTAACTCCTCATTTGCCTTCAGGTCTTCATGCTCTCAGGAAGACCTTCTGTGACCCTCCACCCCATCCCAGAAAAATGCTTATCACAGTTTTTATCTTTTTGTGTGAGTGATTGTGTCAAATCTTTCTAATCCACAGAGATGGTAAACCCCAGCAAGAGCCCAGAGTCTGGTTTGTTCAGCACTAATCTCCCCTACGAATCCCAGAACATAGTAAAACCAGTTGCTATCAAATCAATTCTGACTCATGCCGACCCCATGTGTGTCAGAGTAGAACTGCATTCCATAGGGTTTTCGATAGCTGATTTTTCAAAAGTAGATTGCCAGGCCTTTCTTCTAAGGCGCCTTTGGATGGACTCAAAGTACACTAACTGCACCACCCAGGAACTCCAGAACATAGTGAAACCAAAACCAAACCCATTGCTGCCAAGTTGATTTCGACTCATAGTGACCCTATCGGACAGAGTAGAACTGCCCTATAGGGTTTCTAAGGAGCAGCTGGTGGATTCGAACTGCTGATATTTTGGTTAGTAGCCGAGCTCTTAACCACTGTGCCACCAGGGCTCCAGAACATAGCCTGGTAAATATTTTCCAAATGGATGAATGAATGAACCATCTAGGTAGAACACTGACTTTAGGGAGCAGTAACTGCTTTTAAATCCCATCCCAGTGGGGAGAGGGTCAGACCCTGAGGGTAGGGCTGCAGTCCAAGTCCCTGTCCCATCTCTGGACTCACTGTGTGACCTGGGAGCCTCTGTTTATTTATTGGTAAGATGGGATAATAATAATGACAATAACATGCTGGCATAACCCTAAGGTTGTGTGAAATCAGATGCAACCACAGACAAGAGAAAATTCTATGAACTTTGGCCAAGTCAGGTTGAAGGAGTTACTAAATCTCTTTGAGTCCCAGCCTCCTCAGCCATGCACTGCAATCTGTGCCCCATAGGCAGTGGAGGGCGTGGACCAATCGCTCAGCCCCAATTCTAGCTCAGTATAAGCCTGAGCTCAGTGGGTGGCCACCGTGACTTTTACCTTTAGCTCCAAATCCATTTTATATAGGACCTGTATAGAATTGCCTATTGAGAAACCTAAGAATGATATGATAGCATGTGTTTTTGTTCCCTGGACCTGGGACAGGAAGGTGGGTCAGTGTTTAGAGAAAGGCCTCCCTGAGCATCTTCTCTGTGCCAGGCATCCCTCTGCAGCCATGTGGCTGGGGGGGGGGGGGGGCACCCAGCCGCCAGGTCTGTCCTAAGGGGGTTTCTTCCACAGGAGCAGCTCAGGAAGAAGTTGAGGACAGCCACAAGCGGAGCATTCATGGCAGGCCCTGGCCATGGGGGGGACCCTGGGGAAACCAGGCCACAGGACAATTACACAGTGTGGCTGAATAGGAACAGGGTGGTGGTCACACAGAGCTCAGCTGTACATCACAGGGGAAGGGGCTTCCCGCAGGGCCAGTGTGGGTTCTGGTGAAGACCGAAGATATTTGTATAGACTGTGCCGAGGGCTTGGTGGGGACTTGGGGGAGGAAGGTACCATGTTCTCAGCACCTCTACGTGTCAGGCTCTGGCCTGAGCACTTTACGCAGCATCTCAGAGCAATCTTTCAAGTATGCCCCACTAGCCCACCCTTTAAAGGGAGAAACTGAGGCTCAGAGAGAGAGGTGAGGAGAATTGCCCAAGGTCACTCAGCCAAAATATGCTGAACCAGAATTCTAACCCTGAGCCAGCAGCCTTTCACTGTCCCACCCTGCCCCCCCAGGGACCTGCCCTTGGCTATCTCCTGGAAGAAAAAAGGAGCTAAAGGGCACAGGGCTCTAGACAAAACAAACAAACAAACCCATTGCCATCGAGTTGATTCCAACTCATACGGCCCTGCAGGACAGAGCAAAACTGCTCCATAGGGTTTCCAAGGAGCGGCTGGTGGATTTGGACAGCCAACCTTTTGGTTAGCAGCCATAGTACACCATAGTTCTTAACCAGTGCACCACCAGGGCCCTAGACACTCTCCCCAAGTCCACTGCTCTGTGGAGGTGGGGACCCCTGTGTGCCTCCAGCAGTATAATATTATTAAGAATGTTATTAACTATAATTTAATGATAGATTATTATGTTCCAGTGAGCACTCATTAGCTCATTTAATCCTCATAAGAGCCCTATGACTGGATCCCATAATTATCCCCATGTATAGATGAGAAATTGAAGTTTTCTCACTGATGCTAGAAAAGCTAGCATTGATTCCTCCAGCACCTTTTCTACTTTCTCAGAAATGGACCATGCATTGTGGGGGACTTTGAGACATTCACCCAGAGTCACACAGCAAGAGGAGAGGAACAAGTCCGTTGGGAAGTCCTCTCTCATGTGTACCCTGAATCCCCCGGGTTGCTGTGAGAGCTTGACATTCCACAGCTTCTCTGGGCCAGCCGACAGCCACCCCACCACCTGGCCTTGGCCCCTCCTTTGTTGGGGGCCAGGAGAGGGGGTGGTTCCCCTTTGTTCCTGAGGCCTCAGCAGAGTGTTCTGACCCCAGAGAGGCCAGCTGAGGTCATGGGTCTGTGCCCCCTGCCCAGCCAGCCCAGCCACTCTGCCAGCCCTGTCAATCAGGTGCAGCCAGCCCAGCAGCCAGCCTTTATTTCCTAAATTAAAAGGGCTTGTGATTGCTGATTGAATTAAAGGCGGGAAGGTCAGCTCTGAGACCAGCCGGGAGATTTCAATCACAGGAGACAGGAGGCAGCTAGGGTGGGCAAGGGGGCGAGACAGAGGGCAGAGGAGGCAAGAGTGTGGAAGCAGGGACTAGGACGCCACTGCTTCTCTTCCAGACTGGACCCGGGCAAGGGATGGTGCAAGGGTGGCTTTCCACACCACCCTCGCTCCACTAGTCATTTCAGTGCTTTGGTTCAGATTGGAAAAATGTCGTCTTCCCCTTGTCCTCATGCAGTGGACAACCTGTACTACTGTGCCAGGCAGCCTTGCTTGTCTATCCTCAGAAAAGTGAATTCCACACTGCTTCTCACTTCCTGCTGGCAGGAACTTCTTTTTGCCTTCCATCCTCAACTTCATGTGGGACTTTGAGGAGACATGAAGGATGATGCTACTTGCTTTGGGATTATAAAGGACTGTTGGCCTGCTTTCCCTCCACCTGTGGCTCAGGCTCAGGGATGCTGCAATCCCCCAGTACCTTCCTAGAGACCTGGGTAGACTGGAGAGAGGACTGGAATGAGCACCAGGAGATGCCAGTCCTCCTGGTTGTGTATCCTGGAGCAAGCCCCTTTGCCCTGGAACTCAATTTCCCCATCTGTACAATGGACAACATAGCCCTCACAGGGTTTGCTGGAGTAGCCAGGGTTGGGATGTGCCATCTTGCCCAGACTGGCTCTGAGCTGAACTTATATAACCATGTCACACACACCCCTCTCCTCCCCTGTGAAGAGACGAGTCAGAAGCAGTGAGGACTTGATCCCAGTCTCTGCTGGGTATATATGGAAGCCTCTGAGTAAAGCCCCAAGTCTTTCAAGGGCTAGCAAGAAGAAACAGGCTTTTCCCACAGTGAGTGGGACCGAAGTTAGGCATCAGGATAAGCTGATCTCTTTACACCTGGAGAAGGTAGATAGATGGTTCCATGCTCTGGCGGTAAGTAAGCACTGTGGAGGGAGGCAACCAGGCAGCCAGCTCAGTGGAGCTACAGAAGACTGCCCAGAGGAGGTGGCATTAATATTGGGCTAGGTGGATAGGAGGAAGGCTTATTCTTCAGAAAGAAAAGCAAGATCAGAGGCATGGAGGCATAAAAGTTTGGCTGCATTGCCATGTGGGAAAGAGGCCAGAGTTGAAGCTGCCAAGAGCCTGGGGAGAGACTAACAATGCTAATACTCACGTATATTGAGCACTGCCCACAGGCCGGCACAGTTTTAGACACTCTACACAGACTATCTCGTTTAGTTCTCACAACTACCCTAAGAGCTAGATGCATCTTATAGACCAGGAAACTGAGGCTCAGAGAGGTTCAAGTAACTTGCCAAGGTCACACAGCCAGTAGGATGTGGGCCTAAGCCGCCTGCTCTACCATGGCGCTAAGCACACCTGGTCTCCTTCCTAAGACACTGGGACTTGATTCTGCAAGTAACAGGTTATAAAGAGGTTGGCCAGGTTTCTGCTTTCCAAAGCTCCCTGGGGCAGCTAAGCAGAGAAGGGATGGCATTGGGGGAGACAGGAGGCGGGAAGCATGGGGGTGATTGAGAAACAGGAGGCCTGCCTGCCTGTTCAGGAAGCCAGGTCAGCAGCAGAGGGTGGGGGCTACCAGACTCTAACCTTGGCACACAAATGGATGGGAGCTGCTGGCTGGGCCAGCTGGGAGGTGGGGTGGAGGAGGAACTGGTTAGGGAAGTAGGTAATGAGTTGAGTTTAGACCGTATTAAGTTTGAGAGACCTTCAAGATCTTCAGGGGTCTGGAGCTCAGGGAGAAAGCCTGAGGTCAAGGAATCAGCTTGGGGGAGGCCAGTGCTGGTTGAGGCTTTGAGATCTCCCAGGGTGAATGGGTTCAGGGGAAGAAGAGAGAAGCCCTGATCTTATCCTGAGGCTGCCCAACCCCTCTGGACCCACAGTGGGGAACCTTCAAGGAGATGGAGGGGGAACTGCCAGAGAGGGAGGAGGAGAGCCGGGAGAATGGGGCATCCTGGGAACATGGGAGGTCAGCGTGGAGAAGCTCGCAGCAGCCAGGAAAATAAGAACTCAACCGCTCCCACTGGATTTGGTGCCTGAGAGGTCCTGGCAGAGCCTGGCAGAGGGTGGGGATCTGGGCTGGGTGTGGGGCAAGCAGGGCACGGAAAGGCAGGCCAAGGAAGGGGATGGGCACACTCCAGTAAGAGGAGAAAGCTGGTGGGAGACAGCAGCTGGGGGGCCCTGGTGGCGGGAGGGGCGGGAGCTGCAGCTTGCGATGTCCCTGGAGCTTCAGGTTTGCCTACCCAGGCTCCCCTATGAGAAGTGCTCCTGACTTCCTCCCCACACCCTCCCCAAAGCACTCAGAAAAGGGCTGAGCCCACTGCCCGCCCTGGGAAGAGTTTGCTGATTCACTGAGGCGCTGAGCCAGCAGCCAGAAGATGGCAGAGACCCATCCCTGCCCCAAGGAGGAAAAGCATCTTAGGGCCCAGGCACGCAGGTGGCCTGGAGGACACAGGAAAGGCAGCAGCCCCACCATCCTCCTCACACTCGTCCTATGCGTCCACAATGGCAGTGCTAGAGGTGGGTGAAAGCTGGCCCAGAACCAGGGAGAGAGGTGGATTCCCAGATATCCAGGAGGCAGAGAGAGCAGCAAATGCCCTATGAGAGGTCCCTGGACATAGTTCTCCAGGAGCGGGCACGGTTCCTGCCAGGTGGAGGGAGGGCCCCCTGGGTGAGGTGGGCCACGAAGGATGGATTCTGTTTTGCTCTTTGGAGATAGAAGGGAAAGGGCAACCCGGGCAGCAAGTGCGCAGGCAGGAAATTGACAGGCCTTGTCAGAGGCTGGCAAGGGGCCTGGGCTGGCTGGCTCCTGGGGCATGCCAGGAGGGGATGAGGCATGAGGCCTGAAGGGAAGCTGGGTTCAGTCAGAGAGAACTTGGAATGTCTAGGTGAAGTCTAAACTTCGTCCCATACGCAAAGCAGAGCCTTTGCAGGTTTTGCAGCAGGGGAGTGTTCTGATGGTGTCTCCTGCTGACTAGGGTGGGGGCAGTGGGGCGACAAATTGGTCTGAGAGAGGAGGGAGAGGGAGGGAGTGCCCAACAGGGTCTCCCACTGGGTAGGAACCCCTGCCGTACAGTCCAACTCTTCTACTGGCCGGCTGGGCTGGTAAAAATAGCTGGGAATCCCGCTAGGATAAAAATAGCTGTGGGCAGGGCAGCTTACCTGCACCAACAGGTAGGGGAAGTAGGTCATGGCTAAGGGCCACCTGAGAGATGAGTGGGAGGGAGGCTCTGGGCTCTGAGAATCTGCAGTTTCTTCCAAGACCCAGCCCCTGGTGGCCCTGGGTCACTGAGACAGACACTCAGCTTTCGAGCAGGGTCTGGCAATGGAGCAGAAGGGTCTGGAGTCAGCCCTCCTGACCTGCAGACCACCTGCTGTATCCACCTGGGGGTCATTCCCATGTCCTCACTCTGTCATCATGAGCCTGGCTTTGGACATCTTCGGTCACCCTGCCCTGACTTCGAGAAACCACTGCCCAGAAGAATCTAGTGTTTGGTTTCTTGGAGACATCACTTCCTAGACTCACCAAGTTCATAATTGTTCTGTTTATTGCCATTATGTATTTACTGAGCGCTGTGCACTGTACTAACTATTCCATACCACAAGACCAACCTTTCCTAAATGAGCCAAATACCTCTCTTTTAGGGCCCTTGTCCACTGTGTTGTTTTATTTGTTTGTTGACGATCATACTTTTTTTCTTTTGGTGTACAGTCCTATGAATTTTAACACATGTATAGATTCATGTAACCACCACCACAATCAGGATACAGAGCAGTTCCATCATCCAAAAACTATCCCTGACAGTTACACCCTTACCCCACCCATAACCCTGGCAACCAGTAATCTGTTTTCCATCACTATAGTTTTGCCTTTCAAGACTGTCAAATAAATAAATGGGATCCAGCTGTATGTAACCTTTTGACTGGGTTCTCTCATTCAGCGTAAATGTGTTTGAGGTTCATCCAGGTTGTTGTATGTATCGATATTGTTCCCGCTTTTTACTGTTAGTAGTATTCCATCCTCCGAATGTACCCACTTCGTTTAACCATTCATCCGGTGAAGGACGTGTGTGTTGTTTCCAGGTTAGAGCTGCTATAAACATTCCTGTACAGGTTTTTGTGTGAACAAAGTTTTATTTCTCTAGGGTAAATATATAGGAGTGGGATTGCTGGATCCTATGGTAAGTGTATGTTTAATGTTACAAGAAGCTGTCTTTCAATGTGGCCGCACCATTTTATATTCCCATCAGCAGCATGTGAAAGACCCAATTCCTCCGCATCCTCGCCAGTACTTGGCTTTGCTACTGTTTTTTTATTCTAATCATTCTAATAGGTATAGAATGGATTGTGTTTTCAACTGATGGCTAATGATGTGGAACACCTTTTCGTGTGTTTATTTGCCATCATATATATACGCTCTGTGATGGAGTGTCTGTTCAAGTTCTTTGCCCTTTTTTAAACGACATGACTTGTTTCCTTACTACTGAGTTTTGAGAGTTCTTTATGTATTCTAGGTACAGGCCTTTGGCTGGATACGTGGTTTACAAATATTTTTCTCAGTCTGTAGCTTATCTCTTCACTCTCTTGGCAGTATCATTGGCAAAGCAAAAACTTAAAATTTTGATGAAGTCCAATTTATCAGTTTTCCCTTTTATAGATCATGCTTTTTGTGTCATTTATAAAACCCTTCACCTAATCCCAGGTCGTGAAGATTTTCACACATGTACACTTCTAAAGGAGTCCCTGGGTTGTCCAGGTGGTTAACATACTCAGCTGGTGACTGAAAGGTTGGAGGTCCAAGGCCACCCAGAAGTACCTCAGAAGAAAGTCCCGATAATCTGCTAGTTATGAGGCTAACTCTTAGCCAATACCACACTGTCCTGATTACTGTAGTTCATACCAAGTCTTAAATTTGGTAGTGTAATTCCTCCCACTTCATTCTTTTATCCAAAATTGTTTTAGCCATTCTAGTTCCTTTGCCATTCCACAAAATTTTAGAATCAGCTTGTCAAAAAAAAAAAAAAATGCTACTGGAATTTGATTGGTATTATGTTAAATCTATTATTCACCTCGGGAAAACTGACATCTTTACTATGTTGAGTCTTTTAATCCATGAACATGGTATATCTTTCCATGATTTAGGTCTTGGTTGATTTCTTGCAATAGCGTTTTGTAGTTTTCAGCATACAGATCCTACACACCATACTGTGGTCTTTATTTGTGGTCTTTTTTCTAATATCTGCATTCTCCACTAGACTGTCAGTCCCACAAGGGCAGAGACCGTGTCCATGTTACACACCACTGTGTTCGCTGAGCTCCCAGAGTAGGCCTTCACTAAATATCTCTGAATGATGATACTTCTGCATACTTCATCTCATTGAATTGTCCCACAACCCCTACAGGGTAGGGATATGCTCATTTCATGGACGAGAAAGCTGAGGCTTAGAAATGTGGGTGGTAGGCAGAATTCTAAACTGGCCTCCAAGATTCCCACACCCTAGTATACACACTTTGTATAATCCTCTTCCCTTTAGTGTGGACAGGACTTGTGAATAGAATGGGATGTCACTCGTGATTAGGTTACATTATACAGTAAAGATGAAGGGGTTTGGTAATCAGTTGACTTTGAGTTATTTGCAAGGGATATTTTTCTAGATGGGCTTGACCCAATCAGTTGAGTCCTTTAAATGAGGACCTAGAGGTCAGAGACAGAAGTTAGAGAGATTCAAAGTAGCAAATATGCTCTCCTGTTGGCCTTGAAGAAGCAAACTTTCATGTTGTAGAGAGGGCCATGTGGTAGGGAACAGCAGAGTTGAGGGCCTCTGTTCCAAAACTGTGAGGAACTTAGAAGAGGACTCCAAGCCTCAGATAAGATCACAGTCCCAGCTGACACCTTGATTTCAGCTTGGTAAGACCCTGGTCGTCGGACCCGGCTAAGCTGTGCCCAATTTCTGATCTATAGAAACTGTGAGATAACAAAGAGGTGTTGTTTTAAGCTGCTGAGTTTGTGGCAATTTGTTACGCAGCAATAGGACCTTAATACAGGGAGCCTTGCCCAGCCTCCCAGAGCTGGGACCCACAAGCTGCTGGACTGCCAGGCTTTTGCTCTCAACCACCCACCATTCTTCCTGATGGCTTCTTCTTTGGAGGAGTCCTTGGGTTGTACAAGCAGTTAATGTGCTTGGCTGCTAAAAGAAAGGTTGGAGGTTCAAGTTCACCCAGAGGCACCTTGGAAGAAAGATCTGGTGATCTACTTCCGAAAAATCAGCCACTGGAAATCCTATGGAGCACAGTTCTACTATGCACACATGACATCGCCAAGAGTCAGAATCAACTCACTGGCAACTGGTTTGTTTTGTTTTTTAATGCTCCCAACAGGAGGGCATGAAGGCCTTCTTAGTTCGTGCCTTTTGTTTTGTTTTGGTTTTCTGTTTGAATCCCAGGCTTACAGAACCCTTGGTTCATGACATTTTCATGAATAGTTCCTGCTCAGCTAGCTTTTATTCATGTTGGTTAGTCAGCTAGTTGGTTTTAATAATGCAATAAACATCCATAAACCCACCATTCAGAACAAAAGATAGTCCTTGACAATAACGCACATTTAACCATGACCCACCCATTCCATCTCCTACACCCATCTGCTTAACTGTCATCTGAATCCTGTGTTCATTATTCCTTCGCTTAAAGCTTTATATAGCTTAATTGCATCTATATAAATGTTGTAAAAGTTAAGGTATTTTTTAAAAAATTATTTTAGTGGTTCTTAACTTATAAAAAAGGTATCGTGTGGTACATAATCTCTTGGGACTTTTTCTGTGTGTGGTTAAAATTGTTATATATATATATATATATATATAACAAAACATTTGCCAATTCAACATTTTTTACATGTATAATTCAGTGACATTGATTACATTCATCATGCTGTAAAACCATTACCACTATCCTTTTCCAAATTATTCCACCAACATTAACAGAAACTCAGTGCCTCCAAGAAATGGCTCCTCATTTCCCCACCACCCCATTCCTGGTAACCACTAATAAACTTTGGTCTCTATATGTTAATCTCTTGAGACTTTTTCATGTTTGTTTTATGTCACCAAGATGTGTGTATATTGTTGCATTTTAGAGTGGGTCATTCATTTTGACAGCTGTATAATACTTCACCGCATGGCTACACGTCCGCGGCTTATTCTTCCACTCTCCTACTGATGGGCATTTGCATGGTTTCCAGGTTTTTGCTATCATGAACTGTGCTACTCTGAGCATTCTTGTACATGTTTCCTGGTTCAGTATCTTGCTTCTCAGTGTCAAAGTTTGCCTAAGTAAACAAAAGGGAAGGATTTTGTTCATTTGACATAGAAGGAGCAAGAGCGTGACAAAACTTCTTGCAAAGGACCCGCCCTTGACTGATTGCTCCTATTGCACTCACCCCAAACTGCTGCTCCAGCAGATCCAGCCCAACGCTGTCAGCCCTGGACGCCCAAATCTGAGGCTTCCAGCCCAGCATCCCACCCGGGAGCATTAGGAGCACACAGGCAGCTGCGCACCAACATGCATTTCACCATCAAGAACTGGCTCTGAGGAAATGTGCTCACCGCGGTAATGATTTGCTCATAGCTGCTGGCAAGACTTTCACCCCAAAGACGTCTCTCTGTGCATTTGGAACCCACTGTCCCAGGAAGCTACTGTGGCCCAGACCACAGCGGAGCATGCAATGACAGCAAGTATGGTAACAGGGTGTAAAGCAGGAAGTGACATGCAGCCACAGGATGGCCCCTGCCCTGCAGGGAGACCCTGGATGAGTCACGAACCTCCTTCTGGCCCAAAGTATTCTCACGCAGCCCAGGGGACATGCACACCCAGTGAGATAAGAGTTTTGACATCTGGTTGAAGGTGAGAGGGTGGAGGGGAATGAGAGAACAGCCATGTCTGGGTAGGCTGTGGCTTTCCCTGCAGAAAGAACCCTGCCCAGGGCTGGGCGGGAGGGCCACTCCTGGCCAGGGCCTCATGGCCCCTCATTGCACTGTCACCACACATATCTGGAAGGGACGACAGCCCCCTCTCCAGGCTGTGATCCCGTCTCACTTTCCTCACTGGTCCCTTCATCAGGGCAGACCACTCAGGGCATGATATTCCCTGCAACAGGACAGGAGAGCCCAGAAGTTAGGACACAGCCTTTGCAGACAGAACCAAGTTAAAATTTCAGCTCCTTCCCTTTTCCAGCTATGTAACTGGGTAGTTTACTTAAGCTCTTCAACCCTCAGTTTACTCATCTATAAAATGGGATGATAAAATTCACCATAATTCAGCACACACTTTGGCTTTCAACCTTGGCTCTGTCACTTACTGGCTGTGTGATCTTGGACAAGTCACTTAACCTTCCCATGCTTCAGTTTCCTCATCTGTAGAATAAGTTGAAAATGCTACCCCCCTCAAATGGTTGTGATGAAGATTAAATGAGTCACATTTGTGAAGAATTCGGCATGGTACCTGGTACATAGTGGGTGCTCAATAATGATAATCGAAGTGAAGGTCAACATCATTCATTCATTCATGTAGCTTCACTTGGGACAGCGAGTCAACTATGCAGCTGGCACGGTGCCTAAAGCTGTGGGATAGACAGAAAGAAGGAAGTTCTTGATGTTAAGGAATTTACCACCTAGTAGGAGGAAAAGACAAATGTCCTAGTAAGTATGACACAGGACCCAGGTACATGGAGAGGGGCAGAGAAGCTTCTGGGGCTTCAAAGGGTGAGGCCACAGCCTCCTAGTTTTCAGAGTCAGATCTTCACCAACTTAGTTCTGGAGTGTGAAGCTGCCTTTTACAAGTGTCAGCAGGATGGGACCAGATCCGCTGCCCACAGCTGAGGGGGCGGGACTGCCATGCTCAAGGGGCAGAAGAATGGGGCCTGCTGTAGTCCCCACTCAGATGGACTAGGAGAATGGGGCTGCCCAAATGCAAAGGAGCAGAGTTGCCATTCCAGTGGGCCTGGAAGGTGAAACTGAAGCCCAGGGCAGAGGGGTCTCCACCCAGAATCTGGAAAGTGTGGCCAACACTGGAGGGCAGGGCCATTGCCTAGATTGTTTCAGAGAATAGAGGGTTATTTTCAAAACTTGAGAACTAATGTAATGTGTTCTGCTGACTTGCTTGGTGCGTATTATCCCTTCTTTCCCTCCAATTTCTACCATTTGTAATAGAAATGTCTAGTTCATGCCTGTTCCACCATTGTACTTTGGAAGCAGATAACTTATATTCAAGATTCCGCAGATAAAAAGGAATTTTGTGGAAGATGAGATTTTGGACTTGGAGTTGATTTAAGACTTTTGGGATGATATGATGAGGTAAAAGTATTTTACATGTGGCAAAAACATGAATTGGAGGGGGCACAAAGGGTGGAATGTTATGGATTGAACTGTGTCTCCTAAAAATGTGTGTCAGTTTGGCTAGGCCATGATTCCCAGTATTGTGTGGTTGTCCACCATTTTGTGATACGATATGATTATCCCATGTGTTGTAAATCCTAACCTCTATGATGTTAATAAGACAGGATTAGAGGCAGTTATGTTAATAAGGCAGGACTCAATCTACAGGATTAGGTTATATCTTGAGTCAATCTCTTTTGAGATATAAAAAACAATCAAGCAGAGAGGAGAGGGACCCCATACCACCAAGATAGAAGTGCCAGGAGCAGAGCATGTCCTTTGGACCTGGGATCCCTGCACTGAGAAGCTCCTAGACCAGAGGAAGATTGATGAAAAGGACCATCTCCAGAACTGACAGAGAGTGAAAGTCTTCCCCTGGAGCTGGCACCCTAAAATCACTCTTCTAGCTTCCTAGACTATATATGAGAGAATAAATTTCTGTTTGTTAAAGCCATTCACTTGTGGTATTTTTGTTATAGCAGCACTGGATAACTAAGATAGCCCCCCAAAAAGGAAGCACTTAGAAAAATATTCTGGTGAGCTGAGGGATTGAAGAAGACAAATTGAGGCCACACTTGGGGAGGTCTGTCCCCCAACCATGAAGAAGTTGAAGCCAGTCGTCATTCCTCCAGCAATGAGATACAGATGGTGTGTTTCTGCAACAGGTCTGTGCCAGGTAATTACAGGAAGCAAGGGGTGAAAGAGGCCTGTTCTTTGCCCAAGGGGCGAACATCAGAAGGAGGCCTACTTCTCCCGAGCCTCTCAAGGAGGCCTGGGCCTGACCAGGTGGGGATCTGAGGGCCTGTCATGATGTGTCTCCACACAGCGCCCCCTCCTGCCTCACTCCAGTCAACCCCCTCAGAGGTGATAGCAGCAGCCAGGCTTCCTGCACACATTGCTCTCTAGGGTTGGGAGACGGTCTGGTTGCCAGACTGATGATGGGCTGGGACTGGGGCGGGAGTGGACAGGCACAGTCACAGTTCCTCTGTATCCAGTGGGCATCATAATCCCTGGAGTGTTTCCAGCAGCAGATGCTGGGATGAGAAGCCCTGTGCCCACCACCCAGGAAGAAAAGGGGTGTGAACTTCATGGAGATCCCACCCCTTCCAGGCCCTTTACACTCATTACCTTGGTTACTGTTCACATCAGCCTTGGTGGGGTCACTTTATTATCCCCATTTCACAGCTGAGGAAACTGAGGCCCAGAGATTACACAGCCAGTGAGTGGTAAAGCTAGATTCTAACCTGAGTCCTTCCAGCTCTTGGCCCAGACTCCACACTGTCCTTAGATTAACAAAAAGAGAATTTGAGGGCATCAACACTGTCTTCACATTCCTGGAGGCAGCCATTGGTGTCCAGATCAGACCTCTCCCTATCATCTCCAGAGGCACAGCTGGATTGGGAAGCCACAAGAGACAAAGCTGGGGTCAATTCGAAGTCTGCTTCAGCAAATGGATACAGTGCCTTGGGAAGGTGACTAAGCCTCGGGCTGTGATGGGGGTTCGGGTGCTCGGGGGTGGCCTGTTCCACTCTGAGGTCCCCCCACCTGGGAGTCTATGGTTTTATGAAATGATTTAGCCCAGTTCTGCCCCCTCACGCACACATGTATACCTTCCAAGCTGGGGTTGCCTCACTCCCGATCCTCTTTCCTTTGTTCTTATTGACTCGCTGTCTTAGTTTTCTGGTCCTGCTGCGACAGAAATCCACGAGTGGGTGGCTTTAAAGAACAGAAACTTATTTTCTTACAGGTCTGGTGGCTCAAGTCTAAATCAGGGTCTTAGGCATGTCAGTTCCTTCTGTGAGTCTCTTAGTTTCTGGTATCTACCAGTGATTTTTTGGCACTCCTTGGCATTCCTTGGCGTTCCTTGGAATCTGTCTCTCCCCTGTGTGTCTTCGTGTCTGTTCTGATCTTCTTATAACTCAGAAGTGATTAGGTTTAAGATTCCATACACTGGTGTGACCTCATTCACATAAACAAAAGAGAATCCTATTTCCAAACAGGATGACATCCACAGATAACGGGGCCAGGAATTTAACAAATATTGTTGGGGAGACGCAATTCAATCTACAACACTACCTCATTCATAAACTAATTCCTTGTTTCACTTACTCATTCTCGTTCACTCAACACACCTTGAGAAGTGCAGCTGGGGGAAGAGGTGTAGGTCAAGTTACACAGAAGAGTAAGAGGAACTCCTGGCTGTAGGCTGGGCTCATAGGAAATGAGGTCTCTGGGGAAGAGGAGGCCATTGGGCAGCTCAGTGACAGCCACAGAGCAGGGTGAGGGTGGGGGAGTGTCTTAGTCTGGGTTCTCTAGAGGAGCAAAACCAGTGAGATGTATATATAAATATAAAGAGAGATTTACTTCAAGGAAATGGCTCACACAATTGTAGGGCTGGCACAGCCCAAATCCGTGGGTCAGCAGCAGGCTGGAGACCTCCGCTGGCTCATGAGGTTTACAGGGGGTGGCGAATCCAAAATCTGAAGGTCAGGCAGCAGGCTGGAGACTTCCACAGGCTTGTATCCCAAGAACCTGAGGTCAGACGATGAGAAGAGTGCAGGGTCAAAAGAGCTTTGATTTATTTACTGAAGGCAGGCCACACCCCCAAGGAAACTCCCTTTGCAGATGATTGGCTGATCACATCAGATCACATCATGGAAAGTGATTACATTATATTACATTATGGGAAAGAAACCAATCCAGTGTCTGAAAATCATAGCCTAACGAGGTTGACACATAACATTAACCGTCACAGGGAGGAAGTCAGTGGCTTTCTCATACCTCAAAGATCAAAGGAAGAGTGGTCATGGCCCCCAGACCTTCTGTTGCCCCAGGACAGGAACCATTCCAGAAGCCAACTCTTCAGTCATGAATTGGACTGGACAATGGGTTGGAGACGGATGCTGGTGAGGAGTGAGCTTCTTGGATGAGGTGGACACTTGAGACTATGTTGGCATCTCCTGCCTGGAGGGGAGATGAGAGGGTGGAGGGGGTTAGAAGCTGGTGAAGAGGACACGAAAAGAGAGTGGAGGGAGAGAGCAGACTGTCTCATTAGGGGGAGAATAATTGGGAGTGTGTAGCAAGGTGTATATGGGTTTTTGTGTGAGAGACTGACTTGATTTGTAAACTTTCACTTAAAGCACAATAAAAATTATTTTAAAAAAAAAAAAGATCAAAGGAAGACATGGCTATCCCTGCCGTAGGGTTGTAGCCTAGCCCCCAAGTTAGTCCAGATTCCCACCTGATTTTTCCAGGTCCAGCTGTACCCTGCTGTTCCACTGGCCATTGGAAGGGGAAAACAGGAATGGCTCAGAGCCTCTACCTGGAAGAACATCCAGGCTAGGATCTGCCTGGGCCCTTCACATCTGCCCTGGTGCCCTGCACAGGAGCCTGTGTTCCTGGGCCTTGAAGGCCCGGTCTCCTGGTTATCATTCACCTCTCACTCTGTCCCTCAGGCTCTGGCTCATGCAGATTTCCAGCTCCAGCTCTGCCTTCCCCCACCCTCACCCCCTCAATATCTCACTGTCCCACTCCTCTCTGTCTTCCTCTCTCCCTCTTTCCCTCTCTTGGCATCTCACACTCTCCCTCACTCTTTCTGGCTCTTTCCCCTTTATCTCTCCCGCACTCTGTCTGTCCCTCTTGCTCCGGCCCTGTCTCTTGGCCTTGCTCTGCCTGGGTCCCCTGGCCCTGGCAGCCAGTGCAGCAGGCCCAGCCTCACACCATGGCCTTTCAGGGGCACTGTCTCAGAAGTTTTTGTGTCACTCACCAGAACCACAACGTCTCACTCTGCATCCGCATCTCAAAGCACAGAATGTGAAACCCCACTTGGGCCCCTCTGGTGGGAACTTCCCCCAGCTCTGCTTCCCAAGAAGAGCCCTTCTACCCCTCCACCTGACCTTTAGCCTACACCTAGGGGTCTCCCTGCCCTTTGGCACAGGGAACACTTTTAACTGTGGAGAGGCAATAGGGCCACACACACACAGAATCCCTGAACCCTGGCCATAGCACACTATCCTCGGTCCCCTCAGGACACTCTGCTGCCCTCACCCACCAGTTTAAATAGGTGTGTTTAGTCTGTGGGAAATCCTAGTGCCGTAGTGGTTAAGTGCTATGGCTGCTAACCAAAAGGTCAGTAGTTCAAATCTACTAGACACTCCTTGGAAACTCTATGGGGCAGTTCTACTCTGTCCTATAGGGTCGCTATGAGTCAGAATCGACTCGACGCAAGGAGTTTGGTTTTGGGGGGGTTTTAGTCTATGAGTATGTGTGTATGGGGGGGTTCTTCATAAAGCTGCAACCTTAGGGACAGAATCTCCCCATGACATTTCCTCGGTGCCCTGTTCTCCGTCCCCACCATCTAGTCTTCTACCAGGAAGTGGAAACAGAGTGGGGAGACCTCAGATCCCTGTTCATATCCCATTTCTGCCCCTTAGGCAAGCCTCTGAGCCTCTCTGGGCCTCGTTTTTCTCATCTGTAGAATAGAAATAATTAGATTGGTGTGAGATTGAAAAGAGGCAGTCCAGGCATTGCCCCTTACACAGGGCCCAGCCTCAAGTAGAACAGTCTGAGGGTTCTGCTGGTGGAAGGCCTGTGCTACAGGCAGATGAACTAGAGGGAGGAGCCAGTCCTGAGGCCAGAGGCACGGACCAGAGGCCCAGCCAGGCAGACCTACCACCAAGTCCTCTCCAAGGCCATGGCGGGGGAGGGGATGATTGCACAGTCTACCCACATAGAATATCCTCCTTTTTCCAAGTACCAGCCACGGGTGCACCTCGGACTCACAGGGTCTGGGGAAACTGCGCCTGCCAACAAGTCCCTGGGACCAGCGAGGCGAGTCCCAGGCCATCATTGCTGTGGGTGGCTGTGCAGGAGGGGCAGCCCTGAGCTGTCCCTGTGACTTTCAGAAGACAAATCGAAGTGGGGGACGTCCTTGCATAGGAAGTGGGGGGGTTGTCCTCCCACTCAGTCTTCATCCCAGCCCCAAGAATTAGACTCCTTCAGCTCCCAGACATTCTTTTAGCTCAGTAATGAAGTCTCTCCTGAGGTTCGACCTTCAGCCAAAGATTAGACAGGCCCATAAAGCAAAACAAGACTAAAGGGGCACACCAGGAGGGGACAGGAAAGCTGGTAGTGGGGAACCTAAGGTCGAGAAAGGGAGAATGTTGACATGTAGAGGGGTCAGCAACCAATGTCACAAAATAATACGTGTATTAATTGTTTGTTGAGAAGCTAGTTTGCTCTGTAAACCTTCATCTAAAATACATTAAAAAAGAAACTGTTCAAAAAAAAAAAAAAGAATTAGGCTCTTTTAGAAAGGGTGTCTCTATCTTAGCCCAGCTCCCTCTAAAAGTGGAGGCTAAGTGGATTCCAGGCCTGGGTGCAGGGAAATTATTTGGGAAGTGATCTCAGGGAGCAGGCTGAGGGACTTGGGTAGAGGAGGTGTGAAAAGGGATGGGAGGATGGCCAAGCGAGGATGTTTTATCGAATTGGCTGCCCTGTGGGCCACTGGTGCTGACCCCGCAGGGATCTATTTAAGAACTCTATGACACAAGTCTCAAAGGTGTCTGCCCAGAGGGTGAAGGAGGGAAACATTGGCTGGCTCCCATCCCCTGCTGGGCAAAGGTATCCCAGAGCCTCCCTTCTGGGGTGTGCACACCTGAGCACCGAGCAGTTACTCAGGCCTCCACGTGGCCATGTATCCGAGAAGGCACTGTCCGATTGTACCTGCGCAGAGCCTGACACACCTGGGTGGAAGAGCCCACAGTGGAGCTGGAGTAAGGGGTGCGACCAGGAGAATTTGGTTCAATAGGTTTCCAGTGCAAGGCCCTCCTTCCTGCCTCCACCAGGCCACCAGGAGCATCAGGGGCATCCTTGAGGGCCAGCTTTTCAGGGTGTGAAACACACTTTGCTGCAGTCAGAGAATGCTCGGAGCGTGGACATCAGTGTGGAAGGGCAAGTTCTAAGTCTGTTTTGTCCAGCTCGAGTGCCAGGCTGGCTTTGCTCCTGAAGTGTTTCCTGAGGCAGGGGGCCTCAGGCTGGAAGGAAGCAAGCCCCATTCTGCCTGGAACTGGAGCCAGACCCTCCCCAAAGCCTCCCTGCCCCAGCCTAGGCTTCACTTCACCGTGCATTTATTTCCTGCCCAGACAGCCTCACTTCATTTTCTCAAGCAGCTCCTTTAGGCTCCTCCCCTGTCTCCCGGTTCATTGTCTCAACGTCCCTCCTGGACCTCACCCCCAGCACCCTCCTGCCCACCGCCTCCAGATCTTAGCACTGGCCTCCCTGCCCTCTGTTGCTGGGCCTTTTCCAGGCCTGTTGGGGCCCTGCCCACATCAGCAATTACAAGTGACCACTTTTTCTTCTCACTCACACAAGGTGGCCATTGTCCACAGCTCAGGAGAGGATCGTCCGTGTTCATGCTGTGGCAAAAGAAGGGTATGTATCCAAGGCCGCTGTCAGTTCCTCCTGCATGTGGCATCCAGCCACAATGTGGCATCCAGCCACAATGTGGCATCCAGCCACAATGTGGCGCACGCAGGCCAAACACACCTCACACAGGGCCTCACACAGATGCACAGAATGGGCACACCGAGGCAGAATGGGAACACAGACACAGACCTCAGGATAGAGGGAAGTGAGTTGTTGTAGTGCAGTGATTTACTTAACATGGCCCTTCTAGCCATAGTCTTTGTGACTCACACACAATGATTGAGTGGGAGTATGCAAATAAGGTGTATGGGACCTGTGATGGTTGGGGTTATATGTCAACTTGGTTAGGCCATGATTTCCAGTATTGTAGGATTATCCTTCATTTTGTGATGTGTTGTAAATCCCAGCCTCTATGCCTGTGGTTATGGTCCCATTTGAGAGTGAGTTGTCCTTTATGTTAATAAGGCAGGATTAGTGTGGGATGTATCTTGAGTCACTGCCTTACTAGAGGGTGTGACTCAAGTCACCATTCTTGCCACCCTTATTCAAGTCACACCCATGCACCACCTGGATTGAGTAAGGGGAGTTTCCTTGAGGGTATGGTCTGCATCCCATATGTATACGAATGCTCTGGCAAAGCTCCCCTTCTTGGTCTGGACCCCACATACAGTGTGTGATCTTCTGACCTCTGGTCCTTGGAGCTTGAGCCAGGAGTCTGCCTTCTGACCTTCCAATTCTGGGATTTGCCAGCTTCCGTAGCCCCTTGAGCCAGCAGTCTTATCATCTGAACTGATTCACCAGCTTCCACAGCCTGTGAGCCAACAGCCTGTTGCCTGGCCTCCTGATTTGAGTTCGTCAGCCCCTGCAGACACATGAGTCAAGAGAACCCTCCAGCCTGACACCTGACTCACAAATATTTGAGACTTGTGAGCCTCCACAACCGCTTGAGCCATTTCCTTGAGATATTTGAGTTCTGTGAGACGTTACAGTGAATTATGGAACCCAAAGATGAGAGGGAGGGTACAGAGGGGAAGAGGAGTAGTTGATGTTAGAGATAATGGAGTTGGAAAAGTTGGACATTTGTGACATCTTCAGCCTCTGCCTCATAGGAATCGGCTTTGTGCTGAAACTTATAAAAGAAATTATTCATTCAGTTGCCCAGGATCACACCAAGAATTCTCAGTTGAACTGGAGCTTGGAGATTTAGAACCCAGGGCTAGATAGGCCCACTCAGAGACTGAGCCTGAGTAATAGTGAAAGGAGTGGGTGGGGGCAGAGCGTGACTTTTCGAAATACCCTCTGCAGAAAACCAGAGTGGCTACCTTAGAGTCAATTCAGACTCATGGGGATCCCACGTGTGTCAGAGTAGAACTGTGCTCCATAGGGTTTTCATGGCTGATTTTTCTCAAGTACGTCGCCAAGCCTTTCTTCTGAGTGGCTTCTGGGTGAACTCAGTTTGCACACTCAGGAACACACCCTCCGCAGAAAAGAAGGGAAATTCTCAGCCAGACATACCTGCCCTGAAGGAATGCCTCCAGCACAGCTACCCACCCCTGGCTGCCCCACCACCCATGGCCACCCTGCCTGGTGCCCCAGGTGGGGAAGGGATGGGTGGGGTGATCACCTATGTGGGGGACAGGAGCTGTGTCCCAACATTCATAGTGTCCAGAGGTCTGGAGTCCCCAGGAGGAGCCAAGAAAGAAACCTTGTCTCCAGAGGCCCAAGGGTAACTCACGAAGCCTCAGTGGGTCTGCCGAGACCCCCATGGGTAGGCTGGGCACTGTGGTTCTTGGGAAACCCTGCAGCTGAGATCTTGGGGGTCTAAAGGGGCCATGTCTGTCACCTCCCAGGCCCTGGTCAAACACCCTTCCTGACCCAAGGAGATGAGTCAGATGTGGGGAGGCCCTTTTGGTGCACCCCCCAGGAGAGGTGGGCATGGTATAGAGGGGCCAGGCTCAGGCCCGCACTGCCGAGCCTCCCACTCCTTGGAGACAGCCCCAGGCCATGGGAACACATAATGGGGACCAGGGAACAGCCATTGCTGTCTTTATGGGAGTCAAATCAGCATCGCCTTCTTCAGTGGCAATGCCTCATAGCCTTTATGTCCCCATCAGCCAGGCCGAGTACTAGGCCATTTCAGAGCAAGATGCAAGTAACCCTTGTCCTCATGAGGGCTCCTGCTGGCCAGCCCTGGCTATACTCAGATTTCAAGAATCGGCAAAGTTCTTTCACTCAAGAGTTCATATCTGCAGAGTCTGAGATGTATATCCCTCCATCCCCCACCCCCCCTTCAGGGAACCATCTTCTAGCTGAAGCTCCCCCCCAAAAAAAACCTCTTGCCATCAAGTCAATTTCAACTCATCTTCTAGCTACATTGTCAAAAATCCTAGAAGTTGGAATCCAAGATACAACCATCCAAGTTTTCTACAGCAGTAAAACCAGGGCTTCGAACCGGTTCCAAATGATTCAGTAATTGCCAACGCAAACTGAGGACGCATATGCTTTGCATAGCAACCCAACCTGTTGCTCATAGGATTTTTGACCCAAGTAGGAAACAAATGGAAACCCTGTGGCTTAGAGGTTAAGAGCTATGGCTGCTAACCAAAAGGTCAGCAGGTCAAATCCACCAGGCGCTCCTTGGAAACCCCATGGGGCTGTTCTATTCTGTCTTACAGGGTCACTATGAGTTGGAATCCACTCAAAAATGGCAGCCGATGGCACCACTTTAGATGTGTAGTAACTCTTCACAGTCTTGCCAATAATGTCACTTTCCAAAAGTCCTGTCATGGTCCTTCTTCCTGAAAGTTTCAGGAGCTTGATGCGGGAAACTGCATTACTGGCAGAACTGTGGACAGTGACATACCTTCAGAGCAGCGCAGTTGCCCACCATCTTTGAGCAGGGCACAACTGTTTGCTTCCTACTCAGGTCACAGTCCAACAGGCAACAGATTTGTTTGCTATGCAACACATATACTGCCTTAGTTTATGTCAGCAACTGCTGAACCATTGTGACTGGTTCAAAGTCCTGTGTAAGACAAAGACCACAATGATTTATTGACTGCTCAGTTTTGTGGGCTGTCTTGATTGTTTTGTGGGTCTCCCAAGGGATAAGGTCACCAGTGAGCTGCATTTAGTGAGGAGTCAGAGGGCTGGAAGGTCCAAGGTGGCCTCACTGCATGTCTGAGGACTTCATGCTGTCAGCTGGATCTCCATTCTCACCCTCCGGGTGCCTCATTCTCCAGACCCTCCTCCTCTAGGTGAATATCCTGGCCTTCCTTACGGCATGGCAGCCATCCTCTTGAAAGCACTAGAAAGGGAGCTTCCAGGCCTCTCAAGGGCTGAACCTGGAACTGGCACAGCATCGCTTCTGTTGCATTTTTCAGCCAAAGCAAGTCGCAAGGCCAAGCTCGATTTGGGAGGGGAGGCGGTGAGGGGGAATAGACTCCACCTCTTGATGATAGGAAGGGCAAAGAATCTCTGGCCACCTTTATTCCGTCAGAGGGGAAGGACTTCCTTGGTTACCCAGTCTTGGGAAAGTCAGGACAGAGCCCACGTAGCCTGATGAAGACCTGGGAACTTACAATAGATGAGGTCACTCTCCTGCTCCTGAGGCTCCCCTGCTCCCTGGGTCCCCAGGACAGTGACCCTCGCCAGTACTCTGCCCACAGTGACCCTGGAGGCCTGGCACAGGGGAATGGGGAGGGGTTGAGCCACCCTTTATCCCAACTTATTGAAGCATCTGAAATTGGTATGAGGGTGAGAGTCCTTTGGCTGTGGGTTGTGGGGGGAGGGTGCCTCCATCCAGAGGCTCATACCAAAGCCCCTTGGGGAGGCTCCAGCTGGAGTCAGACTGGGACAGAGCCTGGGCATGGGGATAGGGCAGGTTCTGCTCAGCTCTCAGGGGGCAGAGCTGAGGCCACCTGTCTTAAGGGGCTGGTCCAGGACACCCCAGGTCTCTCTCTTCCTTTTCTTCCAGGCAGTTCCCTGCACAGGTATTGAGCTCCCACCACACTGGCTGCACAGGTATTGGACAGCCAAGCCATCCCCTCCTGTCTCTCTTGCACCCCCTGCTTTCATCTAACTCTTCCCTCAGTCATGCTACAAATATTTATTGAGCACTTACCTATAGGGTTGCTATGAGTTGGAATTGAATCGACAGCCACAGGTTTGGTTTTGTTTTTTACTACATGCCCGGCACTGTGCGACTGGATGGCACTGGGTTGGGTGCTAGTCACTAGGGATATATCAATGAGCAAAACAACCCCTGTCCTCTTGGAGTTCAGATTTGAGGGGGAGGGAACAGAGTGTTTATAGACAATAAACAAGATAAATGAGCAAATTGTAGAGTATATTAGAGGGTGATAAGATGTTTGGGGAAAATAAAACAGAGTTAGAAAAACAGCGTCAGGATTGAGCGAGGAGGGCAGGTGGCAGCATTAACAGGGTGATCAGGAAAGGCCTCACTGAGAAGGTGATATACTGATATGTGAGGAAAGACCCCTAGGAAGCAAGGGGATGAGCCATGTAGATAGCTGGGGAAGAGCATCCAGGGGACGGAAGAGGCAATGCAAAGGCCCTGAGGTGCCAGGCACATCTGAGGACTAGTGAGGAGGTGGGAGCAGAGTGACTGAGAGGAAAAAAGGGAATGGGGTGGGTCACGTGAGGCCTTGCAGGTCACAGTAAGGACTTTGGTCTTGACTTAGGGGAGTGAGATGGGAACTGAAGAGGGACAGGCTCTGACTGTTGTCACAGCATCTCTTGGCTGCTGGGTTGGGGTTGGCCTGTAGGGGGCCTCAGGCAGAATCTGGAGACCATCAGGAAGCTGCTGCAGTAACTCACCAGCCTGCTCCCACCCGCAATGGGGTGCCCACTAGGGCTCTGGGGTGGCTTCCCAGGCTCTGTCGCAGAGCAGTGCCTCCGCTCGCTGCCACTGGACCCCCCGCCTGCCCTCAGGGCTCAGGTTTCCCCTCGTCAGCTGTACCACCAGAGCCTAGGGAAGTCAGCTTTCCCGAAAGATTTCATCATTTTCCATTTGGAAAAGTTTGCCACTCCCATCACTGCCTCTCCTGTTCCCAAGGCTGAGTACGAAGGGCTGGAACGTCCTGGGGTCCAGAGTGGGGTTCCGGCCTGCCCCATGACTACCTGGGACCAGGACTACCCCATCCCCCACCTGGCAGGCTTCCGTCTCCTGGGAAATCCTTCCTGCCCCCTTTACCTGCTCCCCTTGGTGCCTCCCATGGACTCCCAAGTCATAGTCCTCCTGCCCTGGGACTTTTGCTGCTAAGGGGTGAAGGCATCAGGCAGAGAGGGCACTGGAAAGAGCTGTGGGGCGGGGGGAAGAGCTTGGGTGTCCTTTTCCAGGACTCTCTCACAAAGGCAAAACCACTGTAAAGAGTCAAGCACCCACCTTCGCTTCTAAGCTAAGTGGGAAATTTCCTTGATGCCCGCAGACCACAAAGTTTCCCCCTCTATGATGTTTCTCACTCCCATTGTCACTATGGCATCTGTCAACACGTGCAGGGTCTGCCAGTATTTTCAGAGCCTGTTAGCATTGAGTCGGAATCGACTCGATGGCACTGGGTGTTTGTCAGCGTTTGCAGAGCCTCCTCAGTTGCAAAGCCTATTGTTATCTGCTGAGATTGTTTCTTTTGTTCCTCCAGGCGACCCTCACCCACAGCACAGTGATGACTAGTAAAATTTCCTCTTTGCCTCCATCACTGCCCTGCCCTCCAGCCCTCCCTAAGGTCTCCCCAGGTATCCACAGGGCATTTCCCCAAAGGCTCTGAGACTCTGGCTTCTGGAGGCCTCACAGCCATTCCCCCTGCTCCCCAGTGGGACCATCATTCTGTGGACTCTGTATTAGCTGAGGTATGGGGACCAGATGGAAATCTGAACCCCAGAGTCCCCTTCCCTGCTTGGGTCCTGAGAAGAACGTGCAATTAGAAGCCAAACAGATCTTGCCTGACCTTTGTTGCTTCCTAGCTGTGTGGCTTTGTACATCCTTTCAAGTTTCTGAGCCTCAGTCTCCTCATCTGTAAAATGGAGATGTATTATGACATTGTGGCTGTGGTGAGAGTCAGCTCATGTAATGGATGTGAGAAGACTCTGAATTGTCAACCAGCTGCCAACCATAAGCACCTGCTGTGTGCACAGCATGGGGTTTGGCTCTTCACAAAAAATCTCAAAGAGCTAAAGAAACCCCAGGCATTTCTGTTATTAGCTCCCTGTGGTGGGAATAAGCCTGCAAGGTCCTGAGTAGGGAGTCCCTGGCTGAGGGCAGAAGTCTGTCAGGAACTTGCAGAGGGTCCACTTGGGGACCCTCAACCACTACCCCTTCTCCTTCCGCCTCACTCACATCATCACTCACTCACGCATTCCTGAGTGCCTACCCCTGGTTCCTTCACAGGTGTCTTTGTCCTCCTCCTCTTGTTACAGCAGTCTCCTGTCCATGCTCACCTGGACTCTCAAACTCATCCTCTCCTGCCTTGTCAGGGGCCTCACTTTGTCAGTTAGCTCCTCTTAGGGCCTTTAAAGATGTTATCAATTACGTTAACATGAGGCCATACACAAGTAGAGTAGGCCCTTATCCTATCTAAGTGGTGTCCTTATTAAAAAGGAGTAGACACAGACAGGAGCGGGTGGGGGAACGACCACATGAAGATGCATGTACAAGCCAAAGAATACCAAAAACCACCTGAAGCTACCAGAAGCTGGAGGAGACAAGGAAAGATCTTCCCCTGGAGCTAGCAGAGAGAACATGTCCCTGCCAACACCCTGAATTTAGACTCCTAGCCTCCAGAACTGAGAAACAATAAATTTCTGTTCTTATAAGGACCCAGTTTGTGGTATTTTGTTACAGCAGCCTAGCAAACTAGTGCCTGTCCTCCCTCTCCATCCCTTGTCCCCCATCCCTGAGTGTCCCTTTACCAGTGTGTGCCTGGACCATTGCAGTAGTCTCCTACTTGCTGCTTATCTAGTCACCTTTGAAACTATTCTCTAGTCTGAGGGTGTCTGAGAAAAAGTCAGGGAGCTGATAGAGAAGGGGACCATCTAGAGCAAAAATAGGTAGGAGGGGTTGCCTTAAGGCAAAAAACATGTTGAGCTATACTTGAGAGGTCTGAGATTGGACGTCAGAAAAGACCTATAGCTGAAGATTGCTCTAGTCCCTCATACTTTCCAGTCTTCAAAATAAAATAGATACACTTCTGCCCACGAGAACCTAGAAGGAGGAGAGAGGGTGAGTGAAATGGTCTTCCAAGGAGGACCCAGGGCCCCTCCTGTGCCTTCTCCCAAGTGTGTGTGTGCAAGTCTGAGACTGAGCAGCTCTGCCCTCACCCTCAAGGTGAGGGAATGGTCCTTTCTAGACACTCAGTGGTCACTGTGATTCCCTGTCTGTGCTAGTTTCCCAGGACTGCCATAATGAATTATCACAACCTCGGTGGCTTGAGGCAAAGGAAATTTACTCTTTCACAGTCCTGGAGGCTAGACATCTGATATCAAGGTGTCAACAGAGCCACGTTCCCTCCAAAGGCTCTAGGGGAGAATCGTTCCTTTGCTCTTCCAGCTTTTGGTTGCCCAAGGTGGTTTGTGGCAGCATTGCTCCAATCTCTGCCACTTTCTTCACATGGCCTTCTCTCTGCCTCTGTGTTTGTCTTCTGTCTCTTCTAAGGGTAGGGTCATTGGATTTAGGGTCCACCCTAATCCAGGATGATTCCATCTTGAGATCTTTAATTTAATTACATCTCCAGAGGGTCACATTCACAGGTATCAGGGATTAGGATTTGGGGATACTTTTTTAGGGGATGGGGGTCACCATTTAGTCTGCTACACACCCACTGGGTCAAACCAGGAGGCAGGTAATGTGACAATAGGCTCCAGCTCTCTTTCCAAGCCCTGGAGCTACCCTGACCCACAGTAAATCTACCAAGGAGACGTGGAGGGGGGAGGGG
Organism: Elephas maximus indicus; assembly: GCF_024166365.1. Taxonomy (NCBI): domain Eukaryota; kingdom Metazoa; phylum Chordata; class Mammalia; order Proboscidea; family Elephantidae; genus Elephas; species Elephas maximus. The sequence goes on from NC_064819.1 coordinate 108,492,978, forward strand.
AAGGACAGCTATCCTTAGGCTGCTAACCATTGGTTTGCAGGAACAGTAACTGATTCGTTACAGTCAGTCATTTCCACGGTGTAAATTATTTCCACCGTGTCGATTTCAAGCTACCAACCTCAGGTCAACCTGCTGGCAAAACACCTGAAAATGAGCTGGCTTGAGCCAGCTCCAGCCCATCACTGCTGGTAAGGGGCTGGACCTGGGCTTGCTGGGAATGAGTAGGGAGTGGCCCCCAAAGCACCCAGCCCTCCAGCTCCACCCAAAGGGGTGTCCTGTAAGGTCACACGACCAGGGTAAGAGACAAGCCGGCCCTCCCATAAGAAGTCTGCTGTGGGAGTCTCCAGAGTGGAGGGTGGGACTCACTGCTCTTCCCCAAGCCTAAGGATAGGGCCCACCATCAATACCCTCAGCCCCAAAACTCATCTTCCCTCAAGCGGGACCACGCTCATTGGGACTTAGTTCCATGTTGCTTTGATAGTGAGTAGGGGTGAAGGCACAGGTCTCCCCTTTCTCACTGTGAGCACCAGAGGCAGGGGTTATGCCTCCCCTCAGACTGGGGGCTCCTTCTCCTCTCAGCCCCCAGGATGAGGCCCTATGGTTCTGCCTCTCCAGCTGTGTTTTCATGCCCCTGAGTGATAGCCCAAGGTAGCCTGGTGGTTGGGCCTGTGGGGCGGCACTCCCTGAGGAGGGAAGTACTGATGAAGGCAAGGTCCTTGAGCACTGGCTTGGGCAGACTAGAGCTGCAGCCAGAAGGGGTCAGTTTGGTGCAGTCAGTCAGGTGGCTTTATTAAGTGCCTGCTGTATGCAAAGCCTGGGGGAGTGTTTTGGGAGAGAAAAAGAGGGCTCATACATGGTGTCTGGTGTCCTGGGGATGAGTCTGGCCACAGCAGGATGCTGAGGGCTGGGGGCTGGGGGCTGGGGGCTGGGGGCTGGGGGCTGGGGGCTGGGGGCTGGGGGCTGGGGACTGCGTTCACAGACACTCAGGACTCCAGGGAGAAGGGGAGGAGTGGGATCCACAATCCAGGCAGCCTCCTCCAAGGAGATCCTGCTGAGGTCAATGCCTGGGGTCCAGTTTAGGTCAGTGGACCTGTGGCCTCTGAGCATTGGGCCTGGGGGGACCTTCGAAGGTGCCTTCTTTCTACCCTCCCACCCCCCACTTACCCAGCAGCCTTGGTCCATGTTTTTCCTGGAGCTTGTCCTCCCCTCGGTCCCCACTCAAGGCTCTCCCCCTGATCCCTCCCTGCAAGTCCTAGGTCTGGAGACTCCAACCTGATCTAGGGAGTAAAGACCAAGAGGTCATCTGGGTTATTCCCCTGCCTTAGATCAGGACCCTTTCCACTCACCCCAACCACTGATGACAGGACAGACATGGAGTGGGTAAGGTGCTTAGAGAGCCTAACTGGTCACTGGTGGACAGGCCCCTTCCTTGTACCCCTGAGGACCCCAGGCTCCCCCCAGAATCCTGCTAAAGAGCATTCTCTCCATACAGGAGTCGCCTACAGGTGTGGTGGCCTTGCTCTGCCCCATCGGCCCCTTCCCTCACTCCAGACTCTGATAGTGGCCCTGAGGCAGTCCCACAGGGTGAGCGAATAGGGGCTGGCTGATAAGCTGACCTTCCCCCACCCCTGTTTTGGCTGAGGCACCAGTGGGCCATTTGACCTGTGGACCCAGAGTGGAGGGGGCCCTGTGGGACCTCACTGGGTGGAACAGCCCATGCCCATGCATCAGAGCCCCTTCCTGAGACTCCCACCACTTAGCCAAGTCTCCTCTCAGGCCCCTCAGGGTACCTACCTCACCAGAGCACCAGCACTTTCAAGGCCCAACTCCAGGAGACAGGGGGCTCCCCTGAGACTCCCCCACAATCCTCACCACCTAACATGATCTCTCGGGTCTCCATTACTCTCCTGTCTAGAAACCTTGCCCCCTGCAAGAGGGAAAGAAGAAGGAAGGGGTTGCATCCTTGAGGGAAACTGAGGCACAGAGGCTGGCAACAGCCTCCCACAACCTTGTCTACCCACGCTCAACAGCAGTGTGGCAGAGCGGTAAGAATCCAGAAGACAGTTGTGGGGAGCTGAATATGAGCTGCGCATTAGACGATAGTAGGAAATGGTTTTGTTTGGTGTAAGACTCACATGCTGGTTTATGTAGAAAATTGAAGTTTGATTTGTTTTTTAGAGATGCATTTTGAAGTGATTAGGGTAACATGTTATAATGTCTATAATTTACTTTAAAGTATTTCAGCGCACACAAAGATGAAGCAGTCTAGCAAAATGTTCATTGTTTTATCTTGGTAATGGATAATTACAGGTTCATCGTACTATTCTACTTGTCTGAATGTCTAAAAATTCTCATAATAAAATGACAAAAAAAGAAAAAGAATACAAACATTGGAGTGGCCTGGGTTTGAATGCCAACTCTGCCAGTTCCTTGCTGTGTGATCTTAGGCAGGTCACCTAATCTCCCTGGGACTCATTCCCCTACTGTTAAATGGCACAATACCCTCTCCTTGATGCTCCTTTCAAAATGGTTGTTGTTTGTGAAATAAATGAGTTGGGGGGCATGTCTTCACAAACTCTGAACCTCAGTTTCTCAGTCCTCAATAAGCAGTAGTTAATGATATTACTAAGGTCCCTAGGTGGCACAAACGGTTTGTGCTCATCTACTAACCTAAAGGCTAGCAGTTTAACCCACCCAGCCATGCCAAGGAAGAAAGGCCTGGCAATCTGCTTCCAGAAAATTACAGTACAGTCAGTTCTACTGACACATGGGGTCACCATGAGTCAGAATTGACTCTACCGCAACAGGTTTGGTTTTTTTTTTTTTGGTTTAATGATATTACTGGGGTCCTGGGTAGTGCAAATGGTTAACATGCATGGCTGCTAACTGAAAAGCTGGAGGCTTGAGTCCACCCAGAGGCAACTCTAAAGAAAGGCCTGGCAATCAGCCATTGAAAATCCTGTGGGGCACAGTTCTATTGTGACACATGTGGGGTTTCCATGAGCTGGAGGCAACTCAGCAGCAACTGGTTTTTAATAATATTACTTTGATCAGCAGTTACACCCTCCTATTCCATGCCAGGGATTGTGTTGGATGCTGGCAAGATGAGAAGGTGGGGGAATCAGGGACCCTCTTAACAGCACCAGTGAACAAGAATGCACAACACTGAAGTTAGTGGGTCCCCTTCCCCATTTTGTATGTAGCCCAAGAACTGAGTAACCCCCCCTTGGTCACATCTGGTCACCCAGCTCTGAAGACAGTCAGACCTCTGCACCATCCCACAGAGCAGCAGGGTGGGGAATGGTGAGAGCCCTGTCTTGAGGACAAGGACAGTGGGGCACTCGGCTGGTAACGGGAGAAGGCCAGTGCTTTCCTATTTTGGGAGGCAGGAGGCAGCAGGTGGCTGGCTGGTGCTGGGATGTGTGAACCCTCCTGTCAGGGGCCATGTGGCCTGCAGCAGGGCAGCCTGGCACTGCCAGACATAGCCAAGGCCCTGCATAAGCCCACCAGCAAGATGTACTTGTGGTCCCTGGGAGAGGGGGCGGGCAGGAAGAAGAAATCTGGTTTCTCCAACACAAAGTCCTCCTCTCTGACACAGCCAGGAAGGGGGAAAGCCACCTAGAACTCAGTTACTTCCAGGTTCCACAGGAAGGCAGGCTCACGGGCCTAAATGCTTTGTGGAGCTCCCAGTCTGAGGGGAGACATACCCCTGCCCTCAGGGAGCCTCATTCTGAAGGGGAGACACAGTCCTGCCCTCAGGGAGCCCTAGTCTGAGGGGAAACACAGCCCTGCCCTCAGGAAGCCCCAGTCTGAGGGAAGACACTACCCCGCCCTCAGGGAGCCCCATGAGGGAGGAGACAGCGCCCGCTTGGAAGAGCTACAAATCTGAGCAAGGAGACCCAATCTGAGGAGGGATGCCAGCCCCCTCAGTTGGGTGCAGGGGCTGTAGGGGCTGGAGTGGTCCACAAGGCAGTGCCCAGGCCCTGGCTGCTGGCAGCCCAGGATGCTGCAGGTTCCTTCAGGAACCGGGTTATTTTGGGGTAGGCAGGAGGCGCAGGCAACTTCCCAGATTAAAATAGCTTTCCCTGGTGTCATTCCTGAGAGGTGCTGGGCTCCCGAGGCATGCTTGTCACACGGCTGTGTTCCACCTGCCCTCCCAGGCAGGGTGGACAGGGCCAGGATGGCAGTTCTACCAGGGATGGGGGTGGGAGGGGTGGTTGGGTGGTGGTGGAGCAGAGATGAGCCTTGTTTCCTAATCAGGGCAATGTGAGAATGCAGCTCTGGCCTCTAAGGTCACCAAAAGCTGCCCGCCACTTACCCAGCTTCTCCTTCCTATAGAGGCTGCCAGCTCTCTCCCTCGGTAAGCCTTTCCAGATTGACTGGAGCTGTATGAAGCCCTCTGGCTCCATGTCCCTCCTTAGTGGCGTGGCCAGTCAGTACTTTCTTTTGTTCCTCCAGGTGACCCTTGACCTCAAAAACTGTGGCTCCCTCAACAGCAACTGCTTTTTAATACTGCTACTTCGGTCTGGGGCTCCCTCGTCAAACTATGGTTCCTTGAGATCACTGCTGCACCTTCCCCCTCCAGAAGGGTTCCATGAGGCCATAGCCTAAGTCTCATCCCTTAGACCGGGGATTCCAGGAGGACAGGGCTGTGTCTTCCCTCAAACTGGGGCTCCCTGAGGGCAGGGGTGTGTCTTCCCCTCAGACTGGGGCTCCCTGAGGGCAGGCCTGTGTCTCCCCCTCAGACTGGGGCTCCCTGAGGGCAGGTCTGTGCCTCTTTACCACCCTGTTTCTCACCTAATGGAAAGAGTTGACTCAGGACTCAGGAGTCAGGCTCTCATGGTGATTCTGGCATCACTTTGCCCCAAGGGCAGTGGCCTGCCTGGCAGGGCTCTTACAAGCAGAGATGGATCCAGGTTCAAACGCCAGCTTGAATACACCCAGGCTCCATTACCTCAGGCCACTTAACCTACTTCACCATCCCCCCAGGCTGCACTGGGTTGTGAGGAAAACAGCAGTCCCTACCTCCCAGCTAGTGGTAAGGCTTAGATGAGATATTGTACACAAGAGGCCTGGCACAGTGCCCAGTGCAGGTCATGTGCCTGATAGAAGGTAGGAAAAAGGTAAACCGAAGAAAGTCTTGGCGGGGCCAATTCTCAGGCCATCTGTGGGTTGGGCAGGGCCCTAGGCCCCGTGACCCTGGACCTGGAAGGCCACAGAGTGACCCAGGTCACTGGCTGGGCCAGGGAAACCCTAGGATTCTGGGCTGCAGTTCTAGGAACAGGATAGGTCTGACTGCTCAGTAAGAGTGCTTGCTCCTTCCCCTTTGCAACTCCTACAACTCTGCCCCTCCCTCTGGTCATCAGCTCCAGCTGTCTCTGATCCTTGTCCCCATTATCACCCCCATCCCTGTCCTTCCCCACTCCCACCACCACATGGAAGAATCCAGCACGTGTGACATGTGGCATGGTGTGACCCCTCTGAGCTGAGCAGGGTGCCGGAGCTGAGGCCAGGTCCAGACAACATACATACGTTCTGGAGTTTACATTGTGGAGACCAGGAGTACACAGCAGCCAGCCAGTTGATGCTCCTGTTTATTCCCTGGAGGTCATGGCCAGGGCGCCACCACAGGAGGAGGCGGGGGAAATCCTTGGGTGGCTGCAGCTGTGTGAACGTCAACATACAGGACCCCAGGAAAGCCTGTCAGCCTCACAGGCCACCCCCTCCTGCCAAGTCCCCACTGGCCCATCCCTGCTCCGTGGCCGACGCCGTGTTGTACGTGACAGTCTGAGTACAGAGCGGCCTCCAAAGCCTGCGATTAGGGGTCCCGTGGTCACCTGCCCCCTTGGTCCCCTGGTCCTGCCCAGGGACCCAGGTCAGACCACAATACATTTCCTCATCTCAGGCCAGACCAGGCCTCACTTGGGTTAATCATTAGTAATATTGTTCCTGGAGCTTTTTTTTTTTACTCTTCTGGGAAACCCTGGTGGCCTAGTGGTTAAGTGCTAACCAAAAGGTCAGCAGTTCAAATCCACCAGGCTCTCCTTGGAAACTCTATGGGGCAGTTCTACTCTGCCCTGCAAGGTCGCTATGAGTCGGAATGAACTCGAAGGCAACGGGGTTACTCTTCTGAACACTTCCCATCCCTAAGCATCTTCTCCACCTACTCTGGGAAGTGAGGTTTGCAGGGATTGTCCATTGTCTGCACGGGAAAGAGGAAGGCCCAAAGGGTGTACTGGCCCTGAGTCCCACCCACAGGTATCTGTGGCTCCTGAATTCAAGTTCAAAGAGAAGTACAGCAGAGATGAGAACCTCACAGTGGCTCCACACAGTGACATACTTTACAGATGTGGAAACTGAGGTTCAAAGTGGGTGACTTGCCCACAGTTGTTCAGCTGGTAAAGTCAGAATTTGAACTCAGATCTGCCTGGCTCCAACCTCCCCGCACAGTTCTTTCCAACCAATTGCCCACCCCTTCCCCAGAGAGCTCAGGTGCCTTCTGGGAGCAGGCAGAGGGGCATGACAGTTCTCAGAGAGGCTCAGTCCTTCCTCCTCTGATATGTTTAGTATTGGAGAGGAAGAGGGTGTCCATTAGTACATTCATTCTCACTGACAGTGTAAAGTTCTGTGCCCAGCATTGGCAGGAAGAAAGACTAATAATAATAATAGCAACAATGTTGTTGTTAGGTGCCATCCTCTAGGTTCCAATTCATAGCGACCTTATGTACAATGGCAACCCTGGTGGCGTAGTGGTTAAGTGCTGTGGCTGCTAACCAAGAGGTCGGCAGTTCAAATCTGCCAGGCTCTCCTTGGAAAATCTATGGGGCAGTTCCACTCTGTCCTATAGGGTTGCTATGAGTTGGAATCAACTCGACGGCAGTGGGTTTGGTTTGGTTTTTTTTTTTCCGTGTACAACAGAACGAAACACTGCCCAGTCCTGCTGTGTCTGAGCCCGTTGTTGCAGCCACTATGTCAATCCATCTTGTTGAGGGTCTTCCTCTTTTTTGATGACTCCCTACTTTACCAAGCATGATGTCTTTCTCCAGGGACCGGTTCCTCCTGAAAACATGTCCAAAGTATGTGAGATAAAGTCTCACCATCCTTGCTTCTAGGGAGCATTCTGGCTGTACTTCTCCCAAGACAGATTTGTTTGTTCTTCTGGCAGCCCATGGTATATTCAATATTCTTTGCAAACACTGTAATTCAAAGGCATCAATTCTTCTTTGGTCTTGCTTATTCATTGTCCAGCTCTAACATGCATATGAGGTGATTGAAAATACCATGGCTTGGTTCAGGCACACCTTAGTCCTCAAAGTGACATCTTTACTTTTTAACACCTTAAAGAGGTCTTTTGCAGCAGATTTGCCTAATGCAATATGTCATTTGATTTCTTGACTGCTGCTTCCATGGGTGTTGTAAGATGAAACCCTTGACAACGTCAATCTTTTCTCTGTTTATCATGATGTTGCTTACTGATCCAGTTGTGAGAATTTTTGTTTTATGTTGAGGCATAATCCATATGAAGGCTGTAGTCTTTGACTTCATCAGTAAGTGCTTTAAGTCCTCTTCACTTTCAGCAAGGAGGTTGTGCCATCTGCATAATGCAGGTTGTTAATGAGTCTTTCTCCAATCCTGATGTCGGGTTCTTCTTCATATAGTCCAGCTTCTCAGATTATTTCCATGCAAACTGAATAAGTACGATGAAGTGCACAACTTTCCTGATTTTAAGCCACATAGTATCCCCTTGTTCTGTTCAAACGACTGCCACTTGGTCTACGTACAGGGTTCGCACGAGCACAGTTAAGTGTTCTGGAATTCACATTCTTCAACTGAAGAATATCCGTAATTTGTCATGATCCACACAGTCAAATGCCTTTGCATAGTCAATAAACCACAGATAAAAAGCTTTCTGGTATTCTCTGCTTTCAGCCAAGATCCTTCTGGCATCAGCAACGATATCCCTTGTTCCACATCCTCTTCTGAATCCAGCTCAAATTTCTGGCAGTTCTCTGTTGATGTGCTGCAGCCATTTTTGAATGATCTTGAGCAAAATTTTACTTAAAAACTTACATGTGTATTAATGATACTGTTCTATAATTTCCTCATTTTGTTGGATCACCTTTTTTTGGAATAGGCACAAATATGGATCCCTTCTCTTAGGTTCTCCAGGTAGCTGTCTTTCTAATTTGTTGGCATAGACAAGTGAGCACTTCCAGCGCTGCATCAGTTTGTTGAAACACCTCAACTGGTATTCAATCAATTCCTGGAGACTTGTTTTTCACCAATGCCATTACTGCAGCTTGGATTTCTTCCTTCAATACCTTTGGTTCTTGATCATATGCTACCTCCTGAAATGGTTGAATGTCAACCAATTCTTTTTGTTATAGTGACTCTGTGTGTTCCTTCTATCTTCTTTTGATGCTTCCTGCATCGTTCAATATTTTGTCAATAGAGTCCTTCAATATTGCAACTCGAGGCTTGAATTTTTTCTTCAGTGCTTTCGCCTTGAGAAATGTTAAATGTGTTCTTCATTTTTGGTTTTCTAACTCCAGGTTTTTGCACATTTCATTAAAATACTTTGTCTTCTGGAGTCACCCTTTGAAATCTTCTGTTCAGCTTTTACTTTATCATCTCTTCCATTTGCTTTAGCTACTCTACATTCAAGAGTAAGTCAAGTTTCAGAGTCTCTTCTGACATCCATTTTGGTCTTTTCTTTCTTTCATGTCTTTTTGATGACCTTTTGGTTTCTTCATGTATGATGTCCTTGATGTCATCCCATAACTCATCTGACCTTCTACACTCATCTATCAGTTTGTCGTACTATGGAGGCTTCCTTGTTGCTGGAAGCTATGCCATTGATATTTCAAAAACTAGCAGGGTCACCCATGGTGGACAGGTTTCAGTGGAGCTTTCAGACTAAGACAGACTAGGAAGAAGGACCTGGCAATCTACTTCTTCAAAAATATTGCCAGTGGAAACCTTATGAATAGCAATGGAAAGTAGAGTGGACCTTAATGACATGGATGTAGTAAAGCTTTTCAGATCCTCATTTGCTGATGTGGCACGACTCAAAATGAGAAGAAACACAGCTAGAAACATCTGTGATCATTAAGGTCGTGTGTCAACTTGGCTGGGCCATGATTCTCCGAGGTTCAGCAGTTATGATGTAGTTTGGCAGTCCCGTTATGATGCGATCATTTCCATGATGAGATTTGATATAATGTGATCACCTCCATGATGGGATTTCCTGTGAGTAGCCAATCAGTTGAAAGGGAATTTCCTTGAGGGTATGACCTACATCCAGTATAGCTCTTGGGCTTTTGCTTGCTCTGGATCCTGCAGCTGGCTCCCATTCTTCTAGCCTCCAGTTCTTCGGACTTGAGCTAGCGGCTTACCTGTCATCTTCTTGCCGATCTTGGGATTCCTCAGTCTTGGAAGCCTGTAAGCAAGAGCCGTGCTGTCTGACCTGATTATCTTGGGTTCACCAGCCCCTGTGGCTATGTGAATCAGAAGGGGCCTCCAGCCTGACCATTGGACTTACATTGTTCCACCCCCTCCAACTGCTTGACCCGTTTCCTTGACATAAATCTGTCTATATATAGATATTTATATTCTTTATGTTTTGCTTCTCCAGAGAACACAGCTCAAGACAATATCTGTTAATAATCAGAGCACGGAATGTACACAGTATGATAGTATGAAAATTGGAAGCCGTAAAAAATGAAGTAGAACACATGAAGATCAACATTGGTATTGGCCATTTTGAATTAGCCAATCATAATACTATGCCGGGAATGACAAATTGAAGAGGAATGGCACTGAATTCATCATCAAAACGAACATTCAAGATCTATCCTGAAAGTACAATGCTGTCAGTGATAGGATAATGTCCATATGCCTATAAGGAAGACCAGTTAACACAACTATTCAAAGTCACACACCCACCACTAATGCCAAAATGAAGAAACTGAAGATTTTCACCCATTTATGAAGTCTGAAATTGATCAAACATGCAATCAGAATGCATTGATAATTACTGGTGATTGGAATGCGAAAGTTGGAAACAAAGAAGAGGATCGGTAGTTGGAAAATATGGCCTTGGTGATAGAAACAACGCCGGAGATTGCATGATAGGATTTTGCAAGGGCGATGATTTATTCATGGCAAATACCTTTTTCGACAACATAGACGGCGACTATACATGTGGACTTCCCTGACTGGAACACACAGAAATCAAATCGACTACATCTGCGGAAGGAGACGACGGAGAAGCTCAAACCATCAGTCAGAACAAGCCCAAGCACAGCCCGACTGTGGCACAGACCATCAACAGCAACAATACCGATAGCTAATGTTTATGGAAGGAGCACAACAGCTAAGCAGTTTGGTGCTAACCGAAAGATTGGCAGTTCAAACCCACCCAGCAGCTCTGTGGGAGAAAGACTCTGTCATCTGCTCCCGTAAAGACTACAGAAAACTTTACGGGCCAGTTCTACTCTGTCACAAGTGCTTGCTATGAGTCAGAATTGACTTGACAGCACCTAACAACAACAAAGTTTATTGAGCTCTTGCTGTGTGCCTAGTTCGGTTCTAAGCACTGTACAGTGTCTCACAGAATCTTCACTACAACTCTATAAGACATGGTATTATTATTAAGTCCAAGACAAAGAGGCAAAACGACTTGTTTGAGATCATACAGCCAGAAAGTGTCAGAGCTTGGATTGGAATGCAGAGCCACTATGCTATGTGTAGATTAAGGAAGGGTCGTGAGTCAGGGCTTAATGAAAGTGAAGGACAGAGACCATTCCCAATGGTGTGGGATCTTAAGGCAGCACTAAACCTCCAAGGGGGAGCTACATGGCCTTGAACGTAGTAGATATTCAATAAGTATTCTTCAAGTGATTGAATGGTGATAACACGGTAGTTGTGGAAGAGGTAGTGAGTGAGGAGAAAACAGAGCAATGATGCTGATGGTGATGGTAGTGATGTCAGTGATGGAGATGGGAACAGAATTAGTGATAGAAAAATTAGTGATAGAAAAAATTTTTTTCTCACTCACTACCTCTTCCACAACTACCGTGTTATCACCATTCAATCACTTGAAGAATACTTATTGAATATCTACTACGTTCAAGGCCATGTAGCTCCCCCTTGGAGATTTAGTGCTGCCTTAAGATCCCACACCATTGGGAATGGTCTCTGTGATAGAAGTGGGAACATAAATGCCATTGACTTTATCCTGTCCTGCCCTTCACAGTTTACACCAGCCATCACACATCTTAATTCTTGCAGCTACCTTCAGGTGGGCATTTTAATCCTCATTTCTCAAATGATGACATTGAGCCACAAACAAGTCAAACCCTGCATGCCCAAGGTCACATGACCAGTAAGCGGCAGAAACCTGAGTGGCCCAGGCCCTCTGCCTTCAGGGCCCATGGTTCTCAGCTTCTTCCACACCTGAGTCAGGCGAGGTGCCGTGGGTGGTGAGGCTGAGGCGTCTGCATTCCCAAGACAGTGAGCTCAGCCATCCTCAGTTTGGGGTGTGGGGGTGGCAGGACTGAGATGCCAAACAGGGCAGTTCCAATCCCAACCTGACCACTGACGTGCTATGTGACCTTCTCTGGGCAGCGGCCGAGGCAGACGTCAGCTGCCAGGTGACAGTGGGCCTACAGAGCCAGCCAGGCCTGGCAGGAGCCACACACTTCAAGGGGATGAAGTCAGGGGCGGGAAATAATCCTGGAGTCAGGGGAAGGCTTGCTTTGGGGTGACATTCCTGGAAAGTTCTGCTCTGATTGGCTTGAGGTTGGGACCTCTGCACAGGCCCTCCCAGTCAGGAGTGAGTTTATTAATAAACCCTGCCTCTGCCCCCTGCCCTCACCCAGGGGAGAAGGAAAGGCTTCCTGGGGCTTCTGGGCCCACAACCCTCCCCCCCAAAAAACCCACTGCAGTCGAGTTGATTCAGACTCATAGCAGTGAATCCTGTGGGGTTAGGGAAGCCCTTAGATCTCGATAAGGGATGTAGCCCCCAGACTACATTCCCCACCCCCTGCAGTCCAGAGCTCCCTCAGCTTTGACCATAGACTCTGGGGGATTAGGATAAGTGGTGGAGTGGGATGGGTGGTGTGTAGCGTGCATGGGCTTGCAGGCATGCATGGGTGTCTGCATGCATGGCTGGGTGCAGGCATGAGTCCCAAGCAGGGCTACGAGTGTGACAACTCGCTCCCGAGCGTGCGTGCGTGCCTGGGTACATGTGCATTGGCCTAGAAGTGTGCAAAGCTATGTGAGCATCTGGGTGACATGTGTGGGTGGCTGTGGGTGGGGGAGGCAACTGAGTGTGAGGGGTGCTAAGGCAGAGGAGCTGGCGGCCTCCCTCCCAGGTGCTTCCCTCTGCAGTTCATTAGCACCTAAGGCCTAAATTAACTGCTGCTGCTCCACCACTAAGCGGCTCTGACCCCATTAAGCCCCTGCCCCTTTCCTAGGACGGTGGAGCGGGTGCCTCCTGAATTGGCAGGGCAGGGCAGTGCAGGATCCTTTGGGGGAGGAAGGAAAGGCCTGGGGTGGGGGAAGGGAGGCCAGGGCACAGAACTTAATATAGTCACAGGCTGGCCAAGGAGGATCTCAGCTCCTATTACACCTGCCACCTCACCCCATCATATGACCAGCTCCTGCTGGTGAGGCGTGGGCAGAGTGAGGAGCACTAGACCAGGACACTGCTGGGGGCCGCCTCACGCTCTACTACTACCCCCTACATATCCCTAAATGGACAGGATGTGGGGCTCCAGGGTCCCCTACCACCTCAGCCCTTCTCCCAGCTGATCCTCAGGGATGCATGGAATCCAGCCAGCTCTCTGCTCAGTGCTCAGCGTGGTTCTGGGCTGGCTCAGCTGGGTGGTCCTGAGCCCCAGTGGGCCCAACTAGGAAGAAAGAGAAGGGAGGGAGGGCCTCCAATACTGATCCCGTCACAGCCGCCTTCCAGGGTCACCCAAAACCCTTCCAGGCTCTCCCAAATTCATGGTGCCAAATTACGACACACCTGTGAGCAGAGTCCTGGGCCAGCCCTGGGGGTAAGAGCCAGGTGGGAGAGAAGCAGTTGGTCCAGTCAGCAGACACCTCCCAGCCACTCCAGGAGAAGCATCAGGCTCAAGAGAAGCTTCTTCTCTAAGCCCCTTCTACACAGAAATCCCCAGCCTAAGGAGGAGACACAGCCCTGCCCTCAGGGAGCACCAGTCTGAGATGGAGACACAACTCTGCCCTCAGGGAGCACCAGTCTGAGGATAGAGACACAGACCTGCTCTCAGGGGCCTCCAGTTTGAGCAGGAGACACGGTCCTGCCCTCAGGGAGCCCCAGTCTGAGGAGGAGACACAGCCCTGCCCTCAGGGAGCCCCAGTCTGATGGAACTATCAACCCAAATCCCTTCTGCTGCACGTCCTGTGCAACCCTGGGGAGTTATTTAACATCTCGGAGCTTCGGTTTTCTTATCTGCAGAATAGCAACGCTATAACCTACCTCAAAGCCTGTTTGAGGATTAAGTTGGATAATGTCAAAACATGCTTAGTATGTTGCCTGGCAGATAGCAAAAGCTGAATAAAAGTGAACCCTAGTGATGCAGTGGTTAAGTACCTGGCTGCTAACCAAAAAGTTGGCAGTTTGAACCTACCAGTCACTCCTTGGGAGAAAGATGTGGCAGTCTACTTCTATAAAGATTACAGCTTTGGAAACCCTGTGGGACTGTTCTATTCTGTCCTATATAGGGTTGCTATGCGTTGGAATTGACTCCATGGCAATGGGTTTGGTTTTGGTATTCTTTTGAAATGGGTGCTTTTAGTGGAAGAAATCATCATATTTGGTCTTTAATCAGGGAGGCCGATTGCATTGTGATCCTGTGCACCTCCCACTCCCACCCCGAAGACCCATCTCTCAAGAATCTGACTGCCACGACCCTCCCTGTCCTTCCCAGGTAGCCCCAGTCTCGGCATTTGCAGTCAGCAAATAGCAAGGCCTTAAGTGTGGCCTCATAGAGCCTGGGGGACGTATCCACTCAAATCTGCATCTGTGAGTGAGGAAAGGAAACCACCAAGAAGCATAATTTGAGTGGTGTGTGTGCGTGTGTGTCCAGCCCAGTCACAACTAAAGAGTGGAGTTCCTTCCCGTACCTACTGACTAATACTACGAGTGTTTGTCACAGGGGCCAAGCTCTTCTGCACTGGGAAGTCCAAGCTTGAGCTGCAAATGCCCTAGAAGACACTGCCAGTGGTTCTGGTCACTGACTTTCTGGGAATGCATTTTTAAAATTTACATTTTTATTGTAGTATAAGCTGCATGCATTAAATTGCACAAATCTTAAAGATACAGCTCAGTGAATTTTTACATCTGTATACACCCATGGACTCACCACCCAGATCAAGCACAGAACATTCCAGCACCCAAGAGGCTCCCTCCCACCCCTCCCAGTCAATACCATCCCCTAGAGGTAGCAGTCTTACTTTTATCACCATAGATTCATTTTGCCTGTTCTTGAACCTCATGTAAATGGAATCATAGTCTTCAATCTTTGTGTCTGGCTCCTGTTGCTCAACATTATGTCTGCAAGTTTCATCCACATTGTTCACGTAGCACTAGTTCTTCCTTTTTCATTGCTGAGTAGTATTTCATTGAGTGGATATGCCACGATTTACTTATCTATTCTGCTGTTGATAGACATTTGGGTTATTTCCATCTTTTAATCAATAGACTAAAGCTGCCACAGCGTTTTCGTACATGTCTTTTGGTGCACATGTGCCTGGTGACACATTCCTGAGAGCAGATTTTGATTGGGGGTAGGGAGAGGGAGGAAAGGAAAGGTTAAAATTATTGACTCCTGCTCCTGGCCGTGACCTTTCCTGAACCCACGAGACCAGTCTCAGGGACAAGCGGGCAGAGACAGAGCAGCCCCCAAGAGGAACTCACCACTGGGCCAGTAGCCGATCCCGTGTGCATGCATGTGTGTGTATGTGTGTACATGCATTTGGTTGGTAAGAGTGTGTATGTGGGTGTGGTTATGACTCTCCATGTTAGTGAGAGTGGACACGACTGTGTGTATGAAATTGTGAGTGTGCATGAGTGTGTGTATATGTGTGAGGCAGTATATCAGAGAGTGTGAATGTGTGAGTACTTGTGAGAATGTGTCTGTGTTGGTGTCTCTAATTGTGCTTATGTGACCATGGGTATGTATACAAGTGTGTGTATACAAGTATGTGTATACAAGCGTGTGTATGTGTGCTCCTGTGTCCATGAGACCCTGCTGGATGTGGCTGAGAAGGGTAGCAATACAGGATGGTGGCAGCAACCCCGTCCCCCACTGCCTTTAAAGAGTGGTCTCCCTTAATGAATGCTGGAGGGCTGGCTGGCAGAGGTGGGCTCTGAGAAACAAGGTTAAGGGTGTTCACCAAGCTAGGGCCCAGGCGGGAGGCCAAGAGGGTGGCTCCTGCCGACAGGTCTTGTTCCCAGGTCCTCTTCCAAGAACAGTTCCTAGAAAGCCCCTCCACCCAAGCTCCTGTCCTTTGCGCCCCGTTTGCCTGGGCGGGGAGGCACTGATTGACTCATTTCCTTCCCGGGGCTTGAAGCCATGACATACCTCCAAAGCTACCTACCTGTTGTGCCAACCAGGTAGGGGCGGGGCAGATAGCCAGCCCCTCCCAAGCCCTGTCATTCAGGCCAGTCCTGAGCACCATCCAATCACGCCCCACACGCCCGGCCACGCTTGGCCACGCCTCTCACCTCTCTCCTGAAAGCTTGCTGGACCCCAGGAAATAGACAGGGATGAGCAGGTAGTCAGGTAAGGCCCAGGACGGGCGGAATGGAGGGGGCGGTTGCTTATCTCCCCCCCCCCAAAAAAATTTTTTTTTCCCAGAACAGCTCTTTCAAACAAACCCACCACCAAGCAACAGGATACTGTTGGCTCAGGGCCTGCTCCTAGCCCGGATTATTTTATTCACTATCAAGTTTGAACGGCGTTCTCATCGTCCCCATTTTAATGCGTCTACTGAGATCCCAAGGCATTATTAAGTGAGCTGCCTAAGATTACTCTGATTTGAGTTTGTTGGACTTTTTTAATTCTCTCTGGAAATCCACGCCCACCCACCCTCTCCCACACACTCAGACTACAATGTTCCCACCATGGCCACCTTCCCAACACACACACACCCTCGAAGGGCAGGCTTCCCCCACCGTTCCCTGGGAAGACTCTGTAGCCCACGGTGGGGGTGGAGGTGGGTGTTGGGGTTGTCTCTTTTCTCCTCTCAGCCTCCTAGATTCTTCTGCGGTGCCCTGGTTTTGTTTTGGGTGTGTGAACTTACGGTCTCTTCAAACTTCGGAGTGTGGGTAAGTGCTCTTTGAGTAGTCCCTGGTTTGTGTGCGCATGTCTGGAATGGGGAGTGGCCTGGGCATAAGGTGCACCTTCAGGCGGCTGTAGCTGCAGTGGGGCATACATTGCACTGTGGTATCTGTGTGTGTATCTGGGCACAGGTGTGTGAGCCTGTGTGGGGGTGTTCATGAAAAGCCTGCTCCCCTGGGTGTTTGGGCATCTGAAGAGTGACTATTTCTCCCCCTTTCCCAAATAGCGGCCACCAGCCTCAGTTCAGGCTCCCGGGCCCCAGGTGGGGGCCTGATGGAAACCGCCTGGGACTGGGGACAGAGACACCTGAGTAGGGTCTCAAACCCTGCCCAGGCGGCCGGTGCCCTTGAGCCTGAATGGCCTCACCCAGGCAACGGGAGTGTCGTCACCCAATGGGATGGGAACGGAGGGAGGAGGCAGCAGCAAGGCTCCTCCCCTCCCCAGGAGCGCCGGGGAGCGCGCTGGGCTCCCTCAATGGGAGGCTCATTATCCCAGCTCCCAGGAGGTCGAGAGGGGAGGTCGCGCCAGCACTTGACACTGACTACAAAGGTTGGGGGGCACCCCGCAGCACTCTCGCCAGCGGAAGCTGGCTGGGGAGGGGCTGTGACGTTTGGGTGGCCTCATGCAGCCAGGAGGAAGTAGCTAATTGCTGACCTGATGACTGGGCGGCCTGAGATGTGGGGTGATGAGGCCACTCTTGAAAGCAGGCGCCCCAGCCAGAGGAGGGGGCACTGCACGGATGAGCACGTGGCTCTGCAGAGGACAAGGCTGAGGTGGCCATGGCCAAAGGAGAAGGGAGCTCTAGAAAGGGGGTGGAGGGATGTTGAGGCTGGAACTGTTGGAAATGGCTTCTTCCAGGCTCCCCTCAGTTCCAAGAGAAGAGAGTTCAGAGGCCGGAAGGAATAAGGGGACTTGGGAAGGGACTGCAGGAGGAGATGGTGGTAAAGGGTTCTTTTCTTTCTCCTCTTCCATCTACAGTAGCCCCCTCCCCGCGCCACCCCACCCCATCTCTCTGCACCCCCCTCTTAGCCTTCTCTTTGGTCCTGTGGCCACGGTTGGTGAGAAAAGAGGGAGTGGGTGGAGGTTTCTATTCACCAGAAGGCTACAAGCAGCCTACCTGGCCATCCCCACCCTGCTGATGGCCAGAGCATCCCTGAGAAGCGGTGGGAGGTCAGCTGACTTCAAGGACAGGAAGACAGGGTGTGTCAGGCAGAGAGAACAGCACAAGCAAAGGCTGGGCAGTGGAGGTTTAGTGAGGTTGGTGGAGCAGTGGGGCTGGGCTGCCATGGTTATGTGGAGAGAGGAGGTGGACAGGGCCATTCCGCACCAAGGGCCACACTTTCTCTTCATGGCAGAAACTGTGGGCACCCAGCACCTGGAGCTTCTCCCACACTCTGGCCACAGCCTCTCGCCAAGGCAGGCCTAGTCATTGAGTGCCTGAGCAAGGGCCGGGACCAGGTCTGGAGCTGACAGGATGGGGGCCCTGTTCCTCAAATCTTCAGGTTCATCAACCCCAGAGAACTGCAACACTGAGTCAGCAGGACACAGGACCCATCATCCGTCCAGAGGTCAGTCCTCTGAGCCCATAGCGCCCCCTATGGGCAAGAAGCTAAATGAATCACTGTGGGGGAGGGCTCACCAGCCTAGGGAGGGAGGAGAGAGACAGACTTGCCCTCAGGGAGGCACAGTCTGAGGAAAGAGACACAGGCTCTGACCTCAGCACTGTAGTCTGATCCCTGAAAGTCAGCCTCTGTCCCCAGTCTGATGCAGGAGACATTGTACTTCCATTCTGAAGGGTGAAACACGGTATCTGGCTTCAGGAAACTCCCAGTCTGACTGGAGAGACACAGGACCTGTCCTCAGGGGTCTTCCAAATCAGGGAGACACACTTTGGACTTTTAGAAACCCACAGTCTGAGGGGGGACAGGGTTGCCGAAAAAAATACAGGATGTCCAGTTAAATTTGAATTTCAGATAAATAACAAATAATATTTTAGTGTAAGTATTGCCCCATACAATATTTGGGACATACTTATACTTTTAAAAAGTATTCTAGTTTATTGGGAATTTAAATTCAACTGGACGTCCTGTCTTTGTATATGTCAAAACTGGCTACCCTAGGTACCTCTAGTCTAAGGCGGGGGTTGGGGGAGGACCCCCAGACATGGAAATGCAGGTAAATATCTCAGCCTGCTGGGGAGGGCAGGGGTGAGACGGGAGGGTAGTCCTGGGGCGCCGGCTCGCAGCAATTTAAAATTCCTTCCAGGCCAGATCACTAATCCCTTCGTGCACAATGGCAGCCTTCTCCCCCGCCGCCCGCGCTCACGCCCTCCCCCGTGGGGCAGTGGTAGTGCCACCACCGGCCTTTCTAAGCCCCTTTGAAGCCTTCAGAGCCCCGCGCCGCGGGAGGCCCCGACGCTATGCCAGTTATGCCAGCAATGTCCCCGCCGCCAGCGGCCACCACCGCTCTCCCATTAATGCTGGCTAATCTGGCTAATAAATAAACTCCCCTCCCAGCACCAGCCCCCCCCCGGCTCCTCACCGCTCCCCTGAATTGATTTCAGGGCTCAGCTAGAACAAGCGCCCCCACCCACACCCTATTCCCTTTCAATGTTTCTTTTTTTCCTGTCGCTGGCCTAGGTCTGTTGCCCATCTCTGATTCTCTGGAACATTTGGGATTTGGAAGGTCTCTGCCTCGCCCGTTGCATTTCCATCCCTATTTTTCAGTTCACCTGCGCGCAAGGGCAGTGCCACGAGGCTGGGTCCAGGGAACTGGTCTCAATGGCCTGCAGGACCTGAGAGGTTGAAGGAGCGCCCCCTGGAGGCGGAGGAGGCACAGGCCAGCTCCCTCCCTGCCCCGCCCCCAGACTTTGCGCGCCCCTGTCCTGGGGAAGAGGGGCGCACTGCAAGGAGCCCCGGGAGGAGCGATTCCTAGCTAGGAACAGGCGCCAAGCGCCTCCCACGGCGGGAGTCCTTTCAAGGCCTCTGCGGCCCCCTGTGTCCCCACCCGGATTTCCGAGAGTCTGACTCACAGTCGAGCCGGCATCGCTTCACCTCCTACAACACACCCGGAGCGAGCGGAGAAATTACAGGATTGCAGGGGCACGGCTGACCAAAAAAACCAAACCCACTGCGGTGGAGTCGATTCCGACTCATAGTGACCCTATAGGACAGAGTAGAACTGCCCCATAGGGTTCCCAAGGCTGTAATCTGTACGGAAGCAGGCTGCCACATCTTTCTCCCACGGAACCGGCTGGTGGGTTCAAACTGCCGACCTTTCGGTTAGCTTTACCACTGCGCCGCCAGGGCTCATTTAGGTGCACGGCTAATGCGCTCTAATTACCCACCGCCGGTGTCACCCGCTGGGCCAACGCTCCGTAATTAGGCCGCCCCTCCCCTCTCCCGGAACCCGCCGCCTGTGCCCAGGAGCACGCATACCGACTCCGCCCGCCACTACCACCGCCTGCCGCCCTCCGGGATTGCCCAGCGGTTCCAGGCAAGAGCTGTATATAAGTCCCACCTCCCCAGGGAGGGGTGGGCGGGAATCCGGAGTCTGAAGGTGGGGAAGCCGGCCCCTCCTATCCCCTAAACCTGTAGTCCTCAAAGGTACCTCCACAAGAAGGAACGTGGGAGAAGGTGGGGACCCATTTCGTTGACAGGGACACTGAAGCCTGATGGAAACTGTCAGAGGGAGAGATGGGTAGGGCACGCAGGGCTAAGATGTCCCCATTTTGCACATGAGACAGGTAAAAGTGAAGGCTCTCAGGGAAGGCCACCCAACAAGAGCATCCAGGAGGTGGAGGAGCCAGCCACAGGCTCCTTCCCTAAGCAAGAAAATTACCTTCCCAAGGAGAAAGGTGATATCCTCCAACACAGACCTGGAACCCCTGCTAGCCGACCAGCTGTGGCCTGTGGGTCACAAGGGAGCTGGTGAGCAGTGGGGTGGCTCAAGCTCCCAGCCCAGCAAGGGTGGGTGGAGGTCCTGAAGACGCAGAAGCCAGGCCCGGAGGCCAAGACTAAGGGGTGCAACCTGGTCATCAGCTTCTTCATCCAAACCAGGCTCAGACCTGTCTTTAGAAATTTTTTTCTGATTTCCAGGGTGTCACAAACTCATGGCCTGTGGGCTGGGCTCCATCTTAAGTGAGGTTTCATTTGGCCTGCAGTGAGTCTATGGGGTTTGTTTGTT
Organism: Elephas maximus indicus; assembly: GCF_024166365.1. Taxonomy (NCBI): domain Eukaryota; kingdom Metazoa; phylum Chordata; class Mammalia; order Proboscidea; family Elephantidae; genus Elephas; species Elephas maximus. The sequence goes on from NC_064819.1 coordinate 108,513,536, forward strand.
TGTTTCTTACTGTGTGCTGAATTGTTGTGGTTAGTTGCCATTGAGTCAACTCCGACTCGTGGCGACCCGAAGTGTGCAAAGGAGAATTGCTCCATAAGGTTTTCAAGGGCCATGACCTTTTGGAAGCAGATTGCCAGGCCTGTCTTCCGAGGTGGCTCTGGGTGGGTTCCAACAACCAACATTCCGGCTAGTAGTCGAATCTCCTGTTTGCTCCCCGTGTGTGACCATGCTCATCCCCAAAGGCATATGAGTTTGGCTCTGCTTTAGAGCAGCCCACTTGGCCTGTGCCTTTGCCCTGGGAACTGTCTGCACTGTTGCTACTCCTTTGCAGTCTTTATGTGTTTCCTGGGAAGCGTTCTTAGAGGAGTGGCCTTGAGAGCCCCTCTCCTCTATCATCTATCTATAGGCTCCCACATGTGGGGACAGTAGAGGCTCCGCATGTTTCTGGATACCCCTCTGAGGCCCCCTGTTTTCATCTTGCATTTCAGTCTGTGTCTTGGGTATGCACCATATATTTTCCAGCAAGGATGGCAGTTATTTTTCTGCCATGAGATTAGAAGTTTCTTGAGGGCAAGAAATCGAATCTCTCCCTTTAGACTGGAATCTCCTGGGGGGGGGGAGTATCCTCCATCACAGGGAGCTCTCTGAGGGCAGGACAGTGTCTCCACCACAGACTGAGGCTCCCAGAGGGCGGGGCTGTGTCTCCCCTCAGACTGGGGCTCCCAGAGGGCAGGGCTGTGTCTCCCCACAGACTGGTGCTCCCTGAGGGCAGGGCTGTGTGTCTCCTCCACAGACTGGGGCTCCCAGAGGACAGGGCTGTGTCTCCCCTCAGACTGGGGCTCCCACAGAGCAGGGCTGTGTGTCTCCTCAGACTGGGGCTCTCTAAGGGCAGGACTGTGTCTCATCCACAGACTGGGGCTCCGTGAGGGCAGGGCTGTGTCTCCCCTCAGACTAGAGACTCTCTGAGGACGGGGACTGTGTTTCCTTCCTTCAGACTGGGGACTCTGAGGTCAAGGACTGTATCACCTCCATCAGCCCAAGAGCCTTCTGAAGGTAGGGTCTCTGTCTCCCTCATCAGTCAGGGCTTCCTGAAAGCAGAGGATTCTCCCCTCAGATGGAGCCTTTGCACCTCAGCCTCTGGCTTCCCTCTGTGCCCAGGCATTCTTCCCAGGACACCATTTGTCACACTTTGATGAATGAAACTTACTAAGAATAACTCAGTCCTTGTAGTCTCTAAAGGACAGGGGTGGGGCTGGTGATTGCGGAAGGACTGGAGGAAGCTGGACATAATCCATTCATTCAATAGCATTTCGCAGGGTGCCCAGCTAGGCACTGGTTGAGGGCGCATGGTGAATGCCACAGAGCCCCCTTCCTATGCCCGTCCTGCTGCCACTGAACATAGGGGTGTCCACAAAACCCCTGAGACTGAAATCCCAGCCCCTCCTTCACAGCCTCCCTGCACCAGAAATCATCACCTCAGAGCCACCCACCCCCTCCAACCCTGAACAACAGCTCCCTCTGCTTCTCCCACCCCCGTGGAGGGGGCGGGCTTTGAAGCCAGGTGCTTGGGGTGGGGACTGCTTCCAGGGGGATGTGGGCCAGTGCTGCGTGAGGGTGCCTGATGGATTCCTGTCCACCAAGGTCAACAGGAGCTCCTCAGATGGGGAGACCTGCCACGGTGACCGTGGGGACATGTAGAAACGGTCTGAAACCGGAGGGGTCACTTGGTACTTTAGGGGAAGGGGTGTAAGTGACCCAGAGGATAAGTCCCTGTCCCCCGCCCCTCCACTCCACTCTTGCTCCCTGCTCCTGCCTCTTCCCACTGCCAAACCCCTGAGCCTCCAGTGAAGAACCGAGCAGCCTTTCTCAATGCCACCCTTCTCCCAGCCACTTCAGAGTGGGGTGCACGGGCATGGGGGAGGGGACTGTGACCTTAGCCCATGCTTCTGAACAGGGCCTTCCTGCCACTCCGCCCCCATCTGCCACCTCCTGAGAGGGACATTTTGGTCTGGTCCTGGCAAAAATATCAGCCTGGGAGCCAGGTGACCTGGAACGGTACCAGTTCTGCTGCTGATCCCACTGCGCCCTTGAAGAGCCATGTATTGGCCCCTCCAGGCCTCATCTTCCCCAGGTGTTAAATGAGGAATTGTGTCTAGTTTTCGTGGTTTTCAATCTTGCTTTTTTTTTTTTTAAGTTGTGTATCCTTTTGTTTAAATAATAGCTTATATGGAACCTCCAATGGTAACAGAGAAAAGTTTGGGTTCTGTGGTGAAAATGGGGGTGGGAGCCCAAAACCCCAAAGTTTAGTCTATCACAAGCGTGCACTTGCACACACGCACATGTACTCAGACCAGCCCTCCAGGGCACACTTCCCAAACCTCCAGACCCTGAAATCCCTTCCTGCTCAAATGTTCTGGGGCCCTGACAGGGCTTAGAGGTCTAGGCTGGGGTGCTGGAAGCTTGGAAGATGAGACAATGATTTTGGAGCCCCCCAAGTCTACGGAGCAGGGCAGCGGGGGGGGGGGGGGCTTGAGCTGGTTGGGGAGGGAGTCCTAACACTGGCCTGGCCCAGCCTGCGGCCTGGCAGGGGCCTGGGTCCAAAGCAGCAGCTGTGTACAACCCCTCATTGCCATCCCCACCCATCCAAGCTTGAAGTCTCCTATCCACTAAGCTGGGTGTGGGGGATCCTGGGGGCAAGCAGAGGCTGACAGTGTCCCTCAGTGGGGAGGAGGCAGTAGGCATAATGGGAGCCTCCAGGAGCTTTCCTCTGGAATCCCTCTCACTATGCCCAAGATGAAGGCCAGGGTGGCAGGGTGGAGAGGCCAGCAGGGACAAAAGCAGTGCCTGAGGGGTGAGGGCTGAGCACCAGGAGCCTGAGGGGGCAGTGTAGGCAGAGAGATTCAGGGAACCTCACAGCACCACTAAACCTGCGAGTGGGAGAATTTGGTGCCAAGACGGAATGCAAATGGGTGGGGGGGGGCAGTCAGGCACCGTGACAGTAAGGCAAGAGTGAGGAGAGGGGCAGGGAAGGTGCAGGGAAGAAAAGGGCACTGAAGAGAGGCAGGCCTCGGCCTGGAGTCCCCAGCATAGGACAACTGGGCTGGTACCTCCAAAGTGGGGGGATGGCAGACATGCTCCGAGTTGATTTACCTTCAGCCCTTCCTGGCCAGTAGGTGGGCTGTGACTCAGGGGTGCTGAGAAAGGCCTGTGTGCAGCCCCAGACGCCCAGGGATTACCAGGCAAAGGAGATGCAGCTTCTCCCCTATGCCCCAGGTGGCCTGTATCCACACAGTTCTGGAGAGACCACTGATCCTGATTTTCCTCAGGAACCATGTGGGGGAGGGCAGCAAGAGTCCGTCCCCACCAGTCCCTATTTCCCTGGAATGTATGATGAGGGAGTGAGAGAGAGGCTTCACCGTTCTCTATCCCAAACACACACACACATACACAGGGAGCCACCAGAGACTTCACAGCCTTGTCTGGGAAACTACTAGACTGCCATGTGCCAGGTGTAGCTCTAGACACCGGAGCTACAGCAATGGAAAAGACAGCTGAGGTTGCTGCCCTCACTGTCCTCGCATTCTAGGGTGGGAGAAACAGACCATCAATAAGTAAAAATAATAATAAAGTTTGGGCCATGATAAGGCAATTATTAGAGTAGAAAGTGATGGGGTGGATGGGGCTATTTTAGATAAAGGGGTGAAAGAATGTATCTTGTAGGAGGGGGCATTTGAACAGAGACCTGAGCAACAAGAGGCCAGTCATGCTTTGGGACTGTCTTAATTTCCTAGTGCTGCTATAAAAGAAATACCACAAATGGGTGGCTTGAATGAGCAGAAATTTATTTTCTCATAGCTTAGGGAGATATAAATCCAAATTTGAGCACTGGCTCTAGGGGAAGTTTCTCTCTCTCGATTCAATCCATTAAAAAAAAAAAAAAAAAGCCATTGCCGTCGAGTCAATTCCAACCCATAGCAACTGTATAGGACAGAGTAGAACTGCTCCATAGGGTTTCCAAGGATCGGCTGGTGGATTCGAACTGGTGACTTTTTGATTAACAGCCATAGCACTTAACCACTATGCCACCAGTTCTCCCAATTCAATCCATAACAAAGGCCAAAAGGACTCTAAAAATGTGCAATACTTTTTAATAGAAAGGAGTGTGTATCCACAAGCATTAAAGGGGAGAAAAACTAGAACTGTGTTTCTGGGGTCTCTATCGTACATCCAGCACAGTGGTAGGAGATCCACGTACCTCATCTCCTACTACACTCCTCAGCAGCCAGTGCGTCAAGTAGTAGTATTTTCATTTTAAAAAGACGTGAACCCAAAAAGGTTATTTTTTCATTCTTTTAGTAACGTTTATTGAGTGCTGGCCTCTGAAAGGAGCCCTAGTGGCACAGTGGTTAAGAGCTTGGCTGCTAACCAAAAGGTCCCTCGTTTGAATCCACCAGGTGCTCCTTGGACACACTATGGGGCAGTTCTACTCTGTCCTGTAGGGTCGCTATGAGTCAGAATGGACTCAACGGTAATGGGTTTGGTTTTTCTTTTGGCCTCTGAAAACACTAATAAATCACACTTGGGCCCTACCATCTTAGAGCCCATAGTCTGTAAAAGCACAGAGGAGGGTCAGGGAAGGCTTCCTGGAGGAGTCAACGCCTCACCTGGGTCTGGAAGCACGAGGAAGGGTGGCAGGTGAATCCAGTTGGAGGGGCTGATATTCCAGGCAGATGTAGCAGCCTGTGCAAAGGCCTGCAGCATCACGTACCCAGCGGGGATCTCTAAGTCTACAGAATGCCCCAACCCGAATTGGAGGGGGCTGAGGGGACATGAGGCTGGGGGCCAGGCTCGGGCTGCGCATGAGAGGCCATGTAGGCCACAGCGAAGCCCCTGGATGTCCTTCATAGGAGATAGTGCCAGGTGTCCTTTAAGAAGGAAAGCTTCCTGCAGAGGCCACAGCAAGGAAAAACGGCTGGAGGGGGTGGCACCAGGCGCAGAGAGTAAAGGACTGAGGAGGAGGCCCTGCCCGGCTGCCACTTCCCCAGAGTCAGGCCCCTGGGGGCTGGGGGGGTGAGTGAGGACCCTGCAGACAGACGAGTGGGCAGGAGGGCAGATGGAGCTGCCTGGTGGTTATTAGGCAGGACAGGTTGGGTGGGGCTATTGGCAGAGGCTCTAGTAACCTGGCCACCCCTGAGAGGTGGCAAAAAAGAACGGTGCCAGCCAACAGCAAGACCTGGCTGGATGACTTACATGGGCTCATGCACCCCACCCCACCTCTATCCCACACATATACACAGATGTGTGTGCATACCACACAGACACACGAACTCTTGTGTAGCTGGCCTCACTCTTACTCTCTGTTTAGGTCGGGCAGAGGATGGGGTCAGAGGTCACAGATCAACATGACCCCACATAGCTCGGGCCTAGAGCCTGGACACCTCTTTCTGGAGCCCCAGGTAGATGTCCTTCCATAGCCCCCTCCCAAGGGCTCCGACCCCATGGGGTACCCACCCCATATGAACTGAGACTCTGCCAGCTCCCATCTGGGATGTGCAGACTCCTTGCTGGTCTCACTCGCAGGGAATGCAGCCTCGACATCAGAGCCAGCAGCAGAATCCCGACTCAAAACAGCCTGTGACAGGATGAAGGGGACAGACCACACCAGGCAGAGAAGTGTTCCCAGGGCCAAATATACGGTCAAACACAGCAGCCCAGACACCAGAGTAGGGAGGCTACCAGTAACAACAGTCTGTTTGTGTGAGTATTCCTGGGGAGGGGACTTGTCCCTCAGGAGCAACAGGTGTGCACACTTGGCTACATGGAAGACAGGGCAGTGTCCATGGCCCCTGGAGCAGTGGGTCTGGACCTGGGGATCTCCCTCTCAGTGGGACAATGACACTTCCTCATGTGAGGAATGCCACAGGGCTGGTTAGCCCCCAGAGAGACACACCTGGGCACCTGGGATGCATCAGGCTCCGGTCAAAGGCTTGCACACGAGCGGTATCTCCACCTGCTCCTCCTCACCTAGCCAAGCCCTGTGCATTCCTCGTATCAGCGAAAGCATCTGCCTTGGTTTCTTAGTGCTGCTCTAACAGAAATACCACAAGTGGGTGGCTTTAACAAACAGAAATTTATTTTCTCACAGCTTAGTAGGATAGAAGCCTGAATTCAAAGCGCTGGCTCTAGGGGAAGGCTTTCTTTCTATCAGATCTGGGGGAAGGTCCTTGTCTCTTTTCAGCTTCTGTCCTTTGGCTCCTTGGTGATCTTCATGTGATGTGACATCTAGCTTCCCTCATCTATGCTTGCTTTCTTCTGTGCCTAATCTGTTTCTTGTATATCTTTTAAAAGTGATTGGCTTAAAACACACCCCACACCTATATAGGCTCATTAACATAGCAAAGAAAACCCTGTTCCCAAATGAGATTACATCTACATGTATAAGGGTTCGGATTCCAATACATATTTTGAGGGGACACAATTCAACCCATAACATTCCACCCTTTGGCCCACTCAAATTTCGTGTCCTTCCCACGTGCAAAACACGTTCACCCTATCACATCATCCCAAAAGTCTTATATCAACTCTAAGCCTAAATAAAGTCTCATCTTCTGAATCCATATTCCATCCTAGCGCAAAATTCCTTTCCGTCTCTGGACCTGTGAAATCTAGAATACAAATTATCTGTTTCCAGAGTATGATGGTGGAACAAACACAGGGTAGACATGAATAGAAGTTAGGATTCCAACACATTTTGGGGGGATACAATTCCACTTATAATAGCATCACTTCCTCTGAGAAGCCGTTTCTGACCTCTCTGTGTACTATGGCCCACTTTTATGTGCTCTGCTCAACACCATGTCCCACTCCTGGATAGCACTGGCCAGGCACCGTTACAGGTATCCACATGATCATCTGATGTGTGACTTAGGGCCTACTATTATTTTACTGGTGCCAGCACCTAATAGAAGTGCCATAATTGTCTGGCAAGAACAAAGGAAAGGAGGAAGGGTTGAGGGTAGGAGGGAGAGTTGAGCATGTCTTCAACTCTCAGAAGGCTGCCATATAAAGGAGAGTTAAGCTGGTTCTCCAGAGGCAGATGGAGCACCAATGAAGGGGAACTTCAGGAGCCAGATTTCATATTGTGTACAGTAAAAAGTTGTAACTGTTAGCCATCAAAATGTGACTTAGGCTGCCCCAGAAGTGTGTGAGCTTTGGGGGATGAGCTTAAGTAGAACCAATAGGAAAACTACACAAGGGTGCTATTAGTTGAAGGATGGAATCAATGAATGACAAATGAATGAAAGAACAGGAAGAAAGAAAGGAAGGAAGGAGGGAGAGGGAGAAAGAAAGATACCCAATGACTACCAAGCACTCACAGAAGGCTGGAGACATCTGATCTTTGCCTCAGAGCTAAGAGTCTGCAAGGTGGGCAACATGCCAGGCCCCAGGGAGACAATGCAGCATGGGCCCTGTCCTCAAGAAGCTCACAGTTTATGAGAGAGGCACGCACTGACACACACATGCACGGGGATGCACACTTGGAATCCATCCAGCCATGCCAGGGGCATCCATAGCAGGACAAGGAGAGAGTTGTCTGGGGAGAAGCTCGGCCTGACTCCATTCCCCATACTGTCCCAGCTTTCTGCAGGTCACCTTCCAGAATCCCACTGGGTGCTTTCCCATGGGTGACCAGTTGGCCTAAGCAGTGCACGAGTCTCTTCTGAGGCAGCTTCCATCTCAGGCCAAAGTGGAGACTTGGTACTGCCTTGATCTGCAGAGATGGGGAGAGTTCCTTAGCTCTGAGCCCCCACTGGCAAGGTCAGAAGCCCAAGATGTATGCTTAGCTGAGGCTCAGGAGGCCCCAACCCCCAGTCTGTGAGCTACCTGAGAGCAGGGACCATGACTTATGTGCCTCTTTATCCACCCCAATCCAGAGTAGGTGCTTAGGGTTGAACTGAACAGCACAGGGTGCCAGGGCTAGCAGAGCTAAAGACAGAAAGGAGTGTTCTATTCAGCTCAGGGAAACAGAGATGGAATGCCTTCCTGGGCTGGGGGTGCAGTAGCATCTAGACAGGACTGGGAAAACCATGCAGGCCCCTTGGAGCCCAGGCTGGGACAAGGTTGGACTTGTCATCTGCCCATGCTCAGGCCTGCCCTGTTTGCAGCAGCCCCCCTGCGGCCAATGACCCATCAGTGACTCACAGGCCAGCTGTGGGCACGAGGGGAGAAAGTGGCCTCAGCTGAGCTCATGGACTCACAAGCAGCCCTCTACACCCCCTCACCACGGAAAGCTTCCCAGCCTCCACGCACGCATATCCCAGGCTGCTCTAGCCCAACCGCAGCGTGGTTCTGGCTGCTTATTTTAGCCTGATGAAGCCTCTGGAAATGTCAGAGCTGGAACAGAGCTAAGGAGCATCCAGTTCAACCCTTTCATTTAACCAGAGAGGAAACGGAGAGTCAGAGAGGGTAAGTGATATGTTTAAGGTCACACAGCTAATTGGTGGTGCCGTCGGAAATTGACCACAGGCTTTGGGAGTCCAAATCCAGCTGTCCTTACATCAGGGAGAAATCTGTTTTAGGCTGCCCCTCCCCAGACTGCTGGAGACTCTGAAGCTAGGATGCCTGGATTTGAATCCTGGTTTGCCAGTTATCAGCTATAAGACTTTAGGCAAGTTACTCAGCCTCTTTATGCCTCTGTTTCCTCATCTGTAAAATGGGGCTAATGACGGTACCTACCGCACAGGTTGATGTGAGGATTAAATGAATTCATGTATCTAAATTGCTTAGAGAAGTGCCAACCACAAAACAACCCCCCCCCCCAAAAAAAACAAAAAATGTTGGCTAACATTCTTATGCGTGCTTCATGGAGTCTCAAGACTTGGTCTTTGGTGTAGAAAGTTCAAACTTTCATACTGGGCTGAGGGCTGGGGACCATGGTCTCGAGGGACATCTAGCTCAACTGGCATAACATAGTTTATAAAGAAAATGTTCTACATCTTATTTTGGTGAGTAGCCTCTGGGGTCTTAAAAGCATGTGACCAGCCATCTAAGATATTCCACTGGTCCCACCCCATCTGGAGCAAGGGCGAATGAAGAAAACTAAAGACCCAAGGGAAAGATTAGTCCAAAGGACTAATGGACCACAACTACCACAGCCTCCACCAGACTGAGTCCAGCACAATTAGATGGTGCCTAGTTACCACCATTGACTGGTCTGACAGGGATCACAATAGAAGGTCCCGGACAGAGCTGGAGAAAAATGTAGAACAAAATTCAAACTCACAAAAAAAGACCAGGCTTACTGGCCTGAAAGAGACTGGAGAAACCCTGAGCGTATGTCCCCCTGACACACTTTTAACTCAGTACTGAAGTCACTCCTGTGGTTTACCCTTCAGCCAAAGATTAGACAGGCCCATAATACAAAACAAGACTAAATGGGCACATTGGCCCAGGGACAAGGACGAGAAGACAGGAGGGGACAGGAGAGCTTGTAATGGGGAACCCAAGGTCGAGAAGGGAAGTGTGTTGACATGTCATGTGGCTGGCAACCAAGGTCACAAAACAATACGTGTATTAATTATTTAATGCACAACTAATTTGCTCTGTAAACCTTAATCTAAAGCGCAATAAAAAAAAAAGTTCAAAATTTCAGATTTATTACTTTGCCCAAGGATAAGCAGATTCCGGGAGACTGGCCACATAATGAAACTTCTGGAAACCTGATGTGTGGTGTTACCATGGGGACAGGTGTTTCTGTCAGAAGGACCGCAGCTGGTACAGAGGCTGACTTCCCCTCTGGCACCTACCACCCGAGACCCAAGGCTTGCAGAAACCACAGCAATGGCAGCTGGAGATTCTCAGTGCAATCAAGCTGGATAAGCCCGAAGAAGTGCCCTTCTGAACTCGAGAGCTGGGCCTCTGCTTGTTCATCCGCAAAATGGGAGAAGTGATAGCCTCTAACTCACTGGGCAGCTGTGTGCATTAGATCAGGAAGTAAAGCACTTCCTCCCCTTCCCCTTTGTCCCCCCCCATCATCAGCTGGCGGCCACTCAGAGCCTGCTTGCCTTGGACTTAGTTGGGTAAACATGGACAAATTCCTCCTTTATCAGTCACGAAAGCTCTGATACCTACACCAGATGAGTTATGGTCCCAGAACATGTACAAGGTTGAGGTGGTCTCATTCCACCCCCAGAGATTCTTGTTGAATGAATGACTAGGTGAATCAATGAATGAAACAATTCCCAGAACATCCTCCTAACATTGGGTAACACTCTCGCTTGTTTTCCCAGGGTTGGAGCCACAAACCACCTCCAGGCCAGGCTGCCCTGCCATTGTCTCAGCCACTCTTGCCAGCTTTCGTCACTTTCCATCACAAAGCAACCTTTCTTTGCCCCCCCCCTTCCCCCGTCCAGCTTAGAAACCAGGTATGTGTGTAGCCTCCCCAGCAGGAGCGAGGCCACAACCCATCTCCTGCCCTCAATCACCAGCCACATGCCTGATGATCAACCCTGAGCCCTCTCCTGCTCCCCAAGTCACAGCTGTCCCAACCTACCCCACCCAGCCTCCCCATCATGGCCCACACAGGAACAGTGACCTCACTAGAGTTGATGTCACCCAGTGTGGTAGCTCATGGTGTCACCCCCTCCCATGGACCTCCTCCGGTACCAGACCGTACAGAGTCCTTAGTAATGGTTTTTGTACTAATGTTACTCATAGATAGTAATTCCTGTATATCACTGAATGTAATGGCAGTAGTAATGAGATAAACAACCAGCAAAATTATAATTACACCTTTAAATTACAGTATCATAGCCACAGCCTAAATGTATTTGCATGTACATAGGTCCCTGTGGTTAAAGTAAAAATTTAGAATTCGAAGTAAAAACATTAAGAACTACATCAAAATTATGTTCATTTGAATGCTAAACTTCACTGTTACATGACATACATTAAGGGATTACCAAACAAAACAAAACCCAGTGCCGTCGAGTCAATTCCGACTCAAAGTGACCCTATAGGACAGAGTAGAACTGCCCCATAGAGTTTCCAAGGAGCGTCTGGCGGATTCGAACTGCCGACCGTTTGGTTAGCAGTTGTAGCCCTTAATCACTATGCCACCAGGGTTTCCACATTAAGGGACTGGGTTTGCATAATGCATAGTGGCCCAAATAATGTAGAAATTGTAGACAAATGCATATAGAAATATACTCATAAATGAAATAAAACCATTAAACAGGAACACGTATACACACATTTCAGCTCTTAGTAAACATTTTGACTAAATCAGAACTTTCCTGGCCTTCGAAGCTGAGAACTTGGGAATGACTTCATCAAAATCAATGCCTTTCACCAACTCATTTTTTAATATGTCACTATTATTTAAACTATAATTCAAACTTGAACCCTGAAAATGTCATTGAAGTCAGATATATATTGGTAAGACAGTGATGTTTTTAAAGCAAATTTTAAGAAGACTGAAATTTTTTAAAAACTGACTTTAAGATTTAAGTTATATTTGTAAACATGTACCAAGAAATACAGCATTTCCCCCACTTCATGTTTTAAACTGTCAGTTTCTCTATCAAAGAGTTATATAATCAACAATTGTTATACATATAAGTTTATATCGATTTTAATCCTAGACTAATATGTGATATAGCTGTAAATTACTTAAATGTAATATTTCTTAGATCATATGAAAACTGTTTTGTAAAATCTTTCTATATTGAACTACATTATTAGTAACTGAGCAGAAGCCTTTTTTTTTTTGCCTTCTTTTCCTTTAATTACTACTTCATTCTCAAAAAATTATTGATATAGATTCACAAAGACTAATTACCACAGCATGGTAGCTAAAACACCACGAAATTTGACAAAATCAACGACCATTAAAACAGCAGCCACAACAAAAAAAATAGTGCATGCTTGTAGCACAGGTGGAAGAAACCACGTGATTCACAGCATCGTTGTAATTGGGTAATAATGACAGCTCTGACAGGGCGCATTAGAAGATTCAAAAATAAATTAGCACAGAGGTTTAGCCTTGTAGGTATATTGATACATGTAAGCTGGGCTTACAAAAAAAAATTTTGTTGTTGTTATAACTAACTACACGGATATTTGTATTAAAAAATAATAAATTTCTGCTGAAAACACTGCACAAAAATTTTATTGACAGTCATTTGGTGGTCACTCTCTCTGACAGTGTCACCCAGTGCGCTCCACACTCCCCGCACCCACCCGGTGACACCAGTGCATAGGAAAACTGATTTTTTTCAGAGCTTCAAACCGGTTTGTCAACCCCTGCTGATAATTTGCATTTCTAACAAGTTCCCAGAAGTTATACATAAGAAGCACCTGGGGATCTTGTTAAAATGTAGATTCTGATTCAGTATATCTTGGATAGGAATGCAACTTCTCAGCATGAGTTTAAACCAGAACAAACTGGTCTGAAGCCCTGATTTTCTTGTCTGCTGTTCTAGCTCCACTGATAGCCCACTATCCTGTCCAAGCCCAGCTCTTGTCCCGCCAGCCCCAGCTGGCTCCTGTCCCTAGAGTCCTACTATGGCTGGCCCACTCCTGATCAGTAGCATCACCTGTTGTCTGGTCTCCTGTCCATCCAGGCTGACTGAAGCTCCTCAAAGGGGGAGGCCTGCCAGAGCCAGCTGGGAGTCTGTGCCCCTTCGAAGGCTGGGAAGCCGAACACTAGTTCCGCCCTCAGGAGCGAGACAGAGCCTGGGCATTACCTCCAGCTTGGTTCTAGCTTTACCTACCTCATTGACCATTTCCAGGTCTCTGCATAGCTCTTGGCCACCAGTGATCCCTACACACCAACCAGAGGATTCCAAGAGTATCCAAACTAGAAGATCCTAAGGAATCACCCCATCTGGTGGTGATGCTCTCTGGAGTATTACAAAATGTACTAGAGTCTTTTTAATTCTAACAGTGACTAGAGGTGTTCTGGCATTGAGTATCATGGTCCAGAGATGCTAAAAGTCCCACAATGCACAAGGCAGTCCACACGATGAAGAATTCTACCTCTACTCCTCTTTGAGAAACACAGATTCTGGTCCAAGGTACTTATTGTGCAGTGGTAGAAACTGAGACCCAGGGAGGGTAAGGGACTGGCCCAAGGCTACACAGCAGATTTGTCTTGACAGTCAATTCAAAGAGGGAAACCAGGAGTTCTTGTTCTTGAGGATTTCAACAAAATCCACTAGCAGTCACCAGGTTTGAAGCACTATGGGAAAGACAAAGACTAACGTGAGATATCAGGAAGATTTTGTGGAGGTATCACTCAAACTGAGCCAATCAGGATGGTAAGTGGACTTATGGCCCCTGGAATTGGGGGAGGGCACAGTGGGCAATGGTGAGGCGTGAGGACTAGTGCCCAGGAATGATGGTGGCTGAAAAATAAGCACAGGCTTTGGAAAGGAGAGCTGTGGAGAATGAGGAGTGGCTGAAACGTAAATTGAACCTAGATCACAGAGCACTTTTCATGTCAACAAAGTATTGAGATTTTCTGATTTGCGCAACGGTAAGCCAATGAAGATATCAGAGTAGAAGGTGTACAATGAGGAGCTCTGTGCTTAACAGGAAGGTTACTGGGGCTGCCTGTGGAGAAGCAATGGGAGGGAGGTGGTAGGGCAGGAAACCACTATCAGAACAGACCAGATGAGGTCTTGGATGAAGACAAGGTCAAAGGGGTTGTGTGAAGGAATGGATAAAACCTCAATGCCAAGCTACACAGCAGGGATTAGTGATGCTCTTACCATTAAAAGAAAGATATTTGTTTTGTTTGAGCTCCCTTGGAAGCAGACTCTAAGGTAAGTATTTGCATATAGTTTATTTGGAAGATGATCTCAAGAAACCTCAATAGTGGAGTGGGGAAGTCAGGCAGGAAAGTGAAGGCAGTAATAAAAGGTGTTCTATCAAGTGAGATACCACTGTGGGCAAATGGAGATCAGTCTTGCTGGAGACTTCTGGGATACACACACCTCTTGAGTTATTGCTTGGAGGGCAAGCGAGCTGGAGCATTTACCCACTGATCCCCATCAGTCATTGTTTGAAGGTTGCTCCTGGGAACAGTAATTCCCTGGCACTTCTGGTGTGCCCCACATGCAGAAGCAGGTTCTGCAGCTGCTCAGAAAGAGCCCTCAGGTATAGAATCTGAGGTACTTTCATTTGGAACCACCAGGTAGCTACGTGGGGAAACAGTGAGTGTCTGGAAGATGAGACAAGGCATTGATAGCATCTGCAAAAGACATCCTTTACACACAAGTGGAGGAGTTAGCCAAGATGGTTTCCTGTCTAAATATGACTTTATAAGTGAACCAGATTTGATATTTTTGACAGAGCTCTGACAGCTTAAATGGCTAGCATCTGTGACCCTGGTAAGGTAGACAAGGAATGTAAAATATAATATGGCTTTCAATTTTTGCTTTATATATTTTGAGGTCAAGTTATCAGATGCATACAAATGTAGAGTTATCATATCTTCCTGGTGAATTGAACTTTATATCATGATGAAGTGTCTCTCTTTATACCTAGTAATGCTTTTTGCCTCAATATCTGTTTAGACTGATATTAATACAGCTATACTGGTTTTGCTTTTAATGTTGCATATTATATCTTTTGCCATCCTTTTATTTTTTAATCTTTCTGTATCTTTATGTTTTAGGTATATCTTATGTAGACTGTATATAGTTGGGTTTTGGTTCTGAAAATTTTTACCTTTTAATGGGAAAATTTAGTTATTTTACAAATAATGAAATTTCTTTTGGTTAGAGCTTGGCTGCTAACTAAAAAGTTTGGCAGTTAGAATCCACCAGCCACTCCTTGGAAATCCTATGGGGCTGTTCTACTCTGTCCTGTAAGGTCACTATGAATCAGAATCAACTCAATGGCAGCGGGTTTTGGTTTAAGTGCTTTTTATGTGTTCTACCTGCTCTATCCCCCACATGTCTGTCAGTTTGTCATACTGTGGGGGCTTGTGTTTTGCTGTGATGCTGGAAGCTATGCCACCGGTATTCAGATACCAGCAGGGTCACCATGGAGGACAGGTTTCAGCTGAGCTTCCAGACTAAGACAGACTAGGAAGAAGGACCTGGCAGTCTACTTCTGAAAAGCATTAGCCAGTGAAAACCTTATGAATAGCAGTGGAACATTGATATAGTGCTGGAAGATGAGCCCCCCAGGTTGGAAGGCACTCAAAAGATGACTGGAGAAGAGCTGCCTCCTCAAAGAGTCGACCTTAATGACATGGATGGAGTAAAGCTTTCAGGACCTTCATTTGCTGATGTGGCATGACTCAAAATGAGAAGAAACAGCAGCAAACATCCGTTAATAATTGGAACCTGGAATGTACGAAGTTTGGAAATCATCAAAAATGAAGTGGAACGCATAAACATTGATATCCTAGGCATTAGTGAGCTGAAATGGACTGGTATTGGCCATTTTGAATTGGACAATCATATAGTCTACTATGCTGGGAATGACAACTCGAAGAGGAATGGTGTTGCATTCATCCTCAAAAAGAAAGTTTCAAGATCTATCCTGAAGTACAATGCTGTCAATGATAGGATGATATCCATACGCCTACAAGGAAGACCAGTTAATACGACTATTATTCAAATTTACACGCCAACCACTAGGGCCAAAGATGAAGAAATAGAAGATTTTTATCAGCTGCTGCAGTCTGAAATTGATCGAACATGCAATCAAGATGCATTGATAATTACTGGTGATTGGAGTGCAAAAGCTGGAAACAAAGAAGAAGGACCAGTAGTTGGAAAATATGGCCTTGGTGATAGAAAAAATGCCAGAGATCGACTCATAGAATTTTGCAAGACCAACGACTTCTTCATTGCAAATACCTTCTTTCATCAACATAAACGGTGACTATACACATGGACCTCGCCAGATGGAACACACAGAAATCAAATTGACTACATCTGTGGAAAGAGACGATGGAAAAGCTCAATATCATCAGTCAGAACAAGGCCAGGTTCCGACTCTGGAACAAACCATCAATTGCTCACATGCAAGTTCAAGCTGAAACTGAAGAAAATCAGAGCAAGTCCATGAGAGCCAAAATATGACTTTGAGTATATTGCACCTGAATTTAGAGACCATCTCAAGAATAGATTTGACACTTTGAACACTAGTGACTGAAGACCAGACGAGTTGTGGAATGACATCAAGGACATCAACCATGAAGAAAGCAAGAGGTCACTGAAAAGACAGGAAAGAAAGAAAAGACCAAAATGGATGCCAGAGGAGACTCTGAAACTTGCTCTTGAGCGCCGAGCAGCTAAAGCAAAAGGAAGAATTGATGAAGTAAAAGAACTGAACAGAAGATTTCAAAGGGCCTCTCGAGAAGACAAAGTAAAGTATTATAATGACATGTGCAAAGAGCTGGAGATGGGAAACCAAAAGGGAAGAACATGCTCGGCATTTCTCAAGCTGAAAGAACTGAAGAAAAAATTCAAGCCTCGAGTTGCAATGGTGAAGGATTCCATGGGGAAAATATTAAACGACGCAGGAAGCATCAAAAGAAGATGGAAGGAATACACAGAGTCATTATACCAAAAAGAATTAGTCGATATTCAACCATTTCAAGAGGTGGCATATGATCAGGAACCGATGGTACTGAAGGAAGAAGTCCAAGCTGCTCTGAAGGCATTGGTGAAAAACAAGGCTCCAGGAATTGATGGAATATCAGTTGAGATGTTTCAACAAACAGATGCAGTGCTGGAGGTGCTCACTCGTCTATGCCAAGAAATATGGAAGACAGCTTCCTGGCCAACTGACAGGAAGAGATCCATATTCATGCCTATTCCCAAGAAAGGTGATCCAACTGAATGTGGAAATTATAGAACAATATCATTAATATCACGTGCAAGCAAAATTCTGCTGAAGATCATTCAAAAATGGCTGTAGCAGTATATTGACAGAGAACTGCCAGAAATTCAGGCCAGATTCGGAAGACGACATGGAACCAGGGATATCATCGCTGATGTCAAATGGATCCTGGCTGAAAGCAGAGAATACCAGAAGGATGTTTACCTGTGTTTTATTGACTATGCAAAGGCATACGACTGTGGATCATAACAGACTATGGATAACACTGCGAAGAATGGGAATTCCAGAACACTTACGCTCATGAGAACAATTGTGCTCATGAGGAACCTTTACATAGATCAAGAGGCAGTTGTTCAGACAGAACAAGGGGGTACTGATTGGTTTAAAGTGAGGAAAGGTGTGCGTCAGGGTTGTATTCTTTCACCATACCTATTTAATCTGAATGCTGAACAAATAATCCGAGAAGCTGGACTATGTGAAGAAGAACGGGGCATCAGGATTGGAGGAAGACTCATTAACAACCTGCATTATGCAGATGACACAACGTTGCTTGCTGAAAGTGAAGAGGACTTGAAGAACTTACTAATGAAGATCAGAGACCACAGCCTTCAGTATGGATTACACCTCAACATAAAGAAAACAAAAATCCTCACAACTGGACCAATGAGCAACGTCATGATAAACGGAGAAAAGATTGAAGTTGTCAAGGATTTCATTGTACTTTGATCCACAATCAGCAGCCATGAAAGCAGCAGTCAAGAAATCAAAGGACGCATTGCATTGGATAAATCTGCTGCAAAGGACCTCTTCAAAGTGTTGAAGAGCAAAGATGCCACCCTGAAGACTAAGGTGCGCCTGACCCAAGCCATGGTATTTTCAATCGCATCATATGTATGTGAAAGCTGGACAATGAATAAGGAAGACCAAAGAAGAGTTGATGTCTTTGAATTATGGTGTTGGCAAAGAATATTGAATATACCATGGACTGGCAAAAGAATGAACGAATCTGGCTTGGAAGAAGTGCAGCCAGAAGAATGCTCCTTAGAAGCAAGGATGGCAAGACTGTGTCTTACATACTTTGGACATGTTGTCAGGAGGGATCAGTCCCTGGAGAAGGACATCATGCTTGGCAGAGTACAGGGTCAGTGGAAAAGAGGAAGACCCTCAACGAAGTGGATCGACATAGTGGCTGCAACAATGACCTCAAGCATAACAACGATTGTAAGGATGGCGCAGGACCGGGCACTGTTTCGTTCTGTTGTGCATAGGGTTGCTATGAGTTGGAACCGACTCGACGGCACCTAACAACAACAACAACCTGCTCTATGTTCCTTTTTCTCTCCTTTCTTTGTCTTCTTTTTGCAATTATTTTATTCAATTTTCCCCCTCTATTTTTTTTTTTTTATTAAAGTGGAGTGGGAACCCTGGTGGCATAGTGGTTAAGAGCTCGGTGGGCAGGTAGAATCCACCAGCCAGCTCCTTGGAAACCCTATGGGGCAGTTCTACCCTGTCCTATAGGGTTGCTATGAGTTGGAATTGTCTTGATGGCAACAGATTTTTTCAACAGGTTATTAATTTGTAAGTTATTCATTCCTTTATTATTTTTTCAGTAGCTACCCACAGATTAAAGAAAGCATTCTTGACTTATCAAAACTTACTATTAATTTATTCTAAAAAGAATCTCCTCCCCAAAAATGCATGCAGGGACCTTAGAGCCTGAAATCCTCCCCAAATATTATCCTTGTTGTTATTATTCTGTACAGCCAATATTATTTGATATTCACCCACATGTTTACCATTTTCATTGATCTTCATTCCTTCCTGCATCTCTGACCTGCCATTTGGGGTCATTTTCCTTCTGCCTATAAATATCCTATTAAGGTGGGTCTACTGGTGATTAATTCTTTCAGTTTTTATTTGTCTTGAACGTCTTTATTTCACTTTCACACTTGAATTAGTTTTTCCTGGATATCTAATTGTGTTCTTACCATTATATATGTTGGCAGTTGTTTCCTTTCAGGAGCTTAAAGAATTCTAATATCTTCTGACTTACATTGTTTCCATTACAAAATCAGCTGTATATCTGATTGTTGCCCCTTTGAAAATAATCTGTTTTCTCTGACTGTTTTAAAGCACTTTTTATCTTTGATTTTCAGCTTTTAGTTTTAGCTCTAGGTGTGGATTTCTTTTCATTTATTCTCCTTTCAGTTCTTAGGGTTCATTGACCATATACATTGGTATCTTTCATCAGTTTTGGAAAAAATCTCAACCATTATCTCCTCATACATTGATTTTGCCCACTATTTTCTTTATGTCTCTTAGACTCTCTTCAACACTTTCCATCTTTTTACCCTTCCATGCTTCATTCTGAATATTTTGCCTCATCTGTCTTGTAATTCACTAAATCTTTCTTCAGCCGTGTCTAATCTGCTGTTGAACTTATTCTTTGGATTCTTAATATCAGTTATTTTAATATTCAGTTCCAAAATTTCCCTTCGTTTTTTAAAATACAGTTTCAATTCTCTTCCAAAATTCTTAATCATACCTTTTATCTCCTTGAACGTAGTAAGCATTGGTGTTTTTTGTTTTTTAATTTGATAAGCTGTGTCTGATAACTCCAACATCTATAACCCTTGCCATATATTGTTTACTTTGTTCATGTTGTCTTGTCTCATCATCTGCCTGGGTTTTTGTTTTTTGTACTCTGGATGTTGTAATTCCAAAATTGTTTGCAGAAATTTTTAAGCCCAGGATGGTATCTTCTTCCAGAGAAGATTTACAAGAACAAGAGCATACTAGCAATGCTGTATCACCTTAATCCAATTTTAGGAATTGAGATGAGTCAAAGCTAAGGTGAAGCTCTGTGAGAGCCTATCTACTTCCAGCTCCTCTTTACCCTTCTTACTCCTTTTGGGTCTCGATCCAAAACAAGGGGGTTCACCAAACACTCCTTTTGGTAGGCCTTTTCTCAAATCTCCAGGAGACCCTTAAAATCCCCGCTAAGCCTTTCGGTCTTTCAGTCACTCCCTCTACCCCCAAGGGAAAAGCATTTCCAAAGCTAGGCTCATCTCCCTGGTCTCTCTCCTCTCCATATCCTTTCTCACTGATTCTTCACCACCTTGTTTATCTTCTTAGCTCTCAGAGGCTTTAAGCAGTTTGTTGTTATTGTTTCATTTTGTGTTAAAGTTCAACTTGTCTCCTTATCCTCAGCAGTAGGGTTGTTCAAAATTACCAATTCTGCTATTACTGGAAGCAAATACAATAATGTGTAAAAAGTTTCTGAGATACTTGCAACAGTGTCAAAAAGTGTTTTTATAAGCTAACAGTTTATATAACACAGGCTAACATGTTATGGACTGCCAGAACAGAGTTTTCTTTTTTAATTTAAAAAAAAAATCTGAGATTTATGTAATTTATCAGTATTAATATCAAAGAGGGTTCATCAGGATAATATACTTAAAAAGAACAAAGTGAAATCATGAGCTGGTTTATTGTTTTGAAAATAAAATTAGATTCTGAGTTTATTTTAAAAGAACCGTGACCCAGGAGAATTGACAGCACTGGTGGATGGGGTGGGAATTTACAGGAGGAGGAGAGAAGCCAAGGACTTGAGCTGGGGTGATGGGGAGGGGAGACTGCAGGTAGATCTGGGAAAAAATAATAAATTCAGCCCTGGACAGGCTGAGTTTAATATGCTGGAGAGAGCACATGGGGGAGGACAGTCAGCAGCAAGAATCAGGGTTCTAATATTATACTGCCACAGTAGTCAAGACAGCCTGGTACTGGTACAACAATGGATACATAGACCAATGGAATGGAATTGAGAATCCAGACATAAATCCATCCACATATGAGCAGCTGATATTTGACAAAGGCCCAAAGTCAGTGAAATGGGGAAAAGACATTCTCTTTAACAAATGGTGCTGGCATAACTGGATATCCATCTGCAAAAAAATGAAACAAGACCCATACCTCACACCATGCACAAAAACTAACTCAAAATAGATCAAAGGCCTAAATATAAAATCTAAAACGATAAAGATCATGGAAGAAAAAATAGGGACAATGCTAGGAGCCCTAACACATGGCATAAAGAATTGGGGTTCTACCTGGGCAAGCTGATGGACCAGAGACATTGACTAGGAAGTGCCTTGCACACAGGCTTGAATTAGAACTAGAGGAGTTCAATTATCCTGACGGAGAGTGTAAAGAGAGGGGAGAATGCCGTCACAGCACCAATCTTTGAGGGCAGGGGGCTTGAGGTCTATGAGGGAGGCAGAAAGAGCTCTAGATGATAGGGAGGCTGAACTTGCCAGGTCCTGAAGGCTCTGGGAAGCGACTCTTAAAGCCTCACTGGCTGTAGGGCCAAATTCCTTCCAGAGGTTAAGGCTGAGATATGTGGCAGCCCTTTCTGGCTTCAAGACAAAAGCTTCAGCAGACTGTTGGGACCCAGAGGCTATAGAAAGGGGTTGGGGAGCAAGTGGGAGGCCAGGAAGTAGAGGCAAGGAGTGTAGACTTCTTTTTTAGAATGTGTGGGGCTGTGAAGGAAGGAGTTGGAATGGTGATTAAGGCCACAGCCAGTGGGAATGACTAGAGGAAGTTCGTGGGCAGGAGGGAAGGTGCCAGAGCAGAGAGATAGACCGAAGAGGCCCCAGAGATCAGGAAGAACTGAGGAAGTCAGAGAACTGAACTCCACCAATAGCTGTTATTAGTCCCATCTTTCAGATGAGGTAAGTGAGTTCGGAGAGGTTGATTTGCCTAAGTGGCTGCAGAGAGAGATGGGGCTAGTATGGAAACGCAGATGTGCCAAGTCACAAAGTCTAGCCCCTCAGCCGGCACCCCAGCCCACCCCCATCATGGTTTCAGGGTTTCCATGACCATGACCACACCCATCACTTCCACACTGTCACCGTCATCACACCCACCATGGCCTCTACCACTATGACCACCATCGTCACTGTCCACCCCACCACAATAATTATGCTCACCAATATGAGATTTCCTGTGCTGGACATGTGTAGTTTCTGTCTTTAGGGGTCTCCTATTCTGAGAACATGCAAACAACAAAATAAACTAGCACAGCTGCCACCAAAAAATGCCTGTCGATCATATGGCTGGTCAGGGGCTGCACAGGTCCTATAGTCAGACAGCCTGCATTCCTGCCTTCCTCCTGGGGAGAAGGCACATCAGAAACTGGTTTTTCCATTTGCTCGTCTTTTCCCATGGCAAGTCCCATGTGCCTCCCCGACCCCATCACCCATTCTTACCCCACCCCAAATCCTCCATTCATTGTCTCTGAGCTGGGAAAATTAAACAGATTTCTTTCCGAGGAGAATCCTTAGGGAAGTGAGTGTGTGTAGAGGGATTAGGGGCTGGGTTGAGGCCCAGTAATTCTTGGTCCTCGGCTGAGGCTCTTGGCTTCCTGCAGGGACATGCCCCCTGCTTACCACGGTCCCCTTTCCTCCCCCCAACACCTTTGCCCCTTTCCTTGGTAAAACTTGGAATAGGAAGCCCAGAGGTGCAACCCAGCCCCATCACCCCTATGTCCCCATGGGCCCCAGACCCTCCCCAGACCTGCCCGTAATCTCTCTCCCCAGCCCTCTGGGCCTCAGCCTAGAGAGAGGGAGGTCTGAGATGTATAGGGAGTCAAGCTGGGGAGGAGGCAGGCTTGGGGATTCTCAGAGAAAGTTTCCATGCTGAGCAGCTTGTTCTGAGCCACTCTGCCAATTCTCCCTCCTCATGAATCCCAGGATTACAGTAAATGGAATCTGGGAAAACAGGAGCCAGAGTCTGGGAATGGGTGCAGTGTAGTGAAAGTACCAGACAGGCTTGCAATGAAATCCCTGCTCAGCCCGCCGCACACACCAGCTGGGTGGTCTGGGCAGGCCATTGACTTCTATGAGTTCTGCTTCCTCTCTTATCAAGGCTGACCACAACTTGTGAGAATGAGTCTGAAGTGCCTAGACGTGTGATGACCAGTGAGTGGTGGCTGGTTTACTATTACAGTGTTGTTACAGGCTCGAAGTATAAGAGGGAGGGGGTAAGAATGGGGGTACCTATTGCTTGCCCCCCAGACACCACCCTGCCGTCATGAGCCCTGGATGGTTCATTGGGGAGAGCATGGTGTTGGCATCAGACAGGCTAGGTTGGACCCTGACCAATGACTCATCCTCGCTGAGCCGCCGTTCCCAGTGGATATAACACCAACGTGTCTTACGGGCTTGCTTCAAGAACTGGGTGAGATTTAACAGACAGGGGTCTAGCAGAGTGTCTGTTGGTACCTGACCCCACTTCCTGTTTTCCTCTGTCTGAATCCAGTGCATCCAGGCCTCGGGTTCCAACCTTCCTGATCACATCTGATTTTTTGCCATACCCCCTTGCTCCTCTCCTCCAAAACCATATTCGCCTCTCACTTCCCCTGCTTAAGAACCTACCATAGCTCCCCATAACTGACCATAGCCAAACTAGCCCCCTCGGCCTGGCATTCAAGGCCACTGCCTCCCTTGCCTACCTTCTCTCCTTTGTCTCACACTTATGCCTTTGTCTCTAGCTCTGACTTGGCCCTGGCTAACCTCCTGCTCCTTCACCCCAACCTCATTCCACCTCCCTAGCCGCAGACTTCTGAGCTGGGCCCTAGTTCATCCATCTTCAGGCTCCAAGGGGAATAACAAGTCACAGACAAACTGGATCTCAAGCAGCAGCTGAGAAGAGACCTATCAATAAAGGCCCATAATGCAGTTACTGCAGTTACCGGGCGGATTGGCTTTGGGGAGGAAGCAGGAAATTGAATCTCCCTCCGAGTCCCATCTGTCTCGATTGCCCCTGCTGCACCCGGTGGCCCAAGCAAGCCAGGCCCAGGCAGTGGGGAGGGTGCCATAATGTAATTACAGCCTCGCTCCATGAAAAGGAACATGGGTTCTTTGGGGACAAGGAGAAAGTTCTCAGAAGGATGAGGAGGCGATGACAAGGCCAGCTTCAGGAGGGAACAAGTACAGGAACAAACCCCACTCCCACTCCGCCAAGATTAACCTGGGAGAGAGAGTGTGGAAAAGAGCTTGTTGTCTTCAATGTTTCCATCTGTTTTGAATTTTCATTCATATTCCCTTCCTTTGAAGGTTCTGTCATGGCTGCTTTGTGGGAAGGTCCCTAACACATAGAAGGTGCTTATAAGCATTAACTCACAAACCACAGGCCAGAGGGGTCGCCCAGCGCATATGTTCCCAGCTGAGGTCAAACAAGACAATGCTCTGCCTTCTTGTGTTAGCTATTTAGTGCCATGTTTTTCTCATGTTTGTGCTTTTTGCTGGTGATTTCACTGTTTAAAATAGCACCAAGCATAGCGCTGAAGTACTGTCTAGTGTTCCTAAGCATAAGAAGACTGTGATGTGCCTTAAGGAGAAAAACACACGTGTTAGATAAGTGTCATTCAGGCATGCGTTATAGTGCTGTTGGCCATGAGCTCAATGTTAATGAGTCAACATGCAGAAAAGAAAAGAAAAAATTCACCCATCTATACATGAGGACACTCCAGAAAGTGCTAAAGTAACATCTATAGTACATGATAAAGCTATGGAAAAGAAGAAAAAAGGGATAAATTTGTGGATTCAAAAGATGATGACTGATTTAAAAAAAAAAGTGTAATGGACAGCATTATTGTGAAGCTGAAAGCCAAAGAAATTTACAATCACGTCACCCAAGGTCAAGAAAATCTTAAGCCCTTCTCAGCTAGTGTTTATTATAGATAAATGCTGCATATAATTATTTGTAATAAATATATGTGAAATAAGGTGTCTTTAAGCAGGAGAACATATAAAACAATGTTATGTATTGATCGCTTGATGAAAATATTGTGACCAGAGGCTCACAGGAACCTAGCCCTGTATTTTCTCTAGGATAAATGGTTCTATATTCACTAATTCAGTAATTGTGGCACCTTTATAGAGCATAACTACCACAAATAAAATTTATTATATATATTTGATAGATGGTGATACATACTTTGGAGAAAAATAAAGTAGAAATGGGGTTGAGCATGCGAGGGTGGCTAGGGATTGCCATTTTACATTAAGGGGTAGAGAAATCTTCACTGATTTGATCAAAGACCTGAAGGAGGTCAGGGAGCCTGTCATATGGACACCTGGGGAAAGCGCCCAAAGCAGAGGGGGACAGCTGGTGCAACAACTCAAGGTGGGGAGCTTGCCTAGAATGTTTGAGAAAGAACAAAAAAGCTCAAGTGGCTGGAGTGGAGTGAGTGAGGGAAGATGCGGGAGAGGGTCAGAGAGGCAGTGGGAGAATGAGTGAAGATTTTGTGGGCCGTTGTAAGAATGTGGGTGTCTTAGGCTGGGTTCTCTAGAGAAGCAAAACTAATACAGCATAGAGAGAGAGAGAAAGATTTGTCTCAAGAATGGCTCACGTGGTTGTAGAGGCTGGCAAGTTCCAAGTCCATTGGTCAGGTGTCAGGCTGGAGGCTCCCCTGACTCATGTAGCTGCAGGGCCTAATGAAGCCAAAATCAGCAGGTCAGGTGGCAGGCTGCTGACTCACAGGCTTTGGAGACTAATGAATCCCAAGACTGGCAAGTAAGCTGCTAGCTCAAGTCCCAAGAACTGGAGGTCAGATGATGATAAGCCATATACAAGATCCAGAGCAAGAGCCTTGCTAGAACATCCATTATATACTAGAGGCATGCCACACCCCCAGGAAACTCCCTTTCAACTGATAGCAGATCTCATCGTGAAGTTGATTACAACCTTACATAACTGCCAAACTACATCCTAACTGCCCAACCACTAAGAAAAATGGCCCCACCAAGTTGATGTATAAATTAACCATCACAGTGGGCTTTCGCTTGAGGGAGATGGCAGTCACCAGAAAGTCCTGAGCAGAAGAGCGATTTGATCTAATTTATGTTTTAACAAGCTCCTTCTGGCTGCTATTGAGAATATATTTAGCAAGGGCAGAGCAAAGAGATCAATTAGAAGGCTATTGGGAAATCCAGCTGAGAGACAATGGTGGTAATGGTGGAGCTGGTGAAAAGTGGTCACATTATGGATATATTCTGAAATCAGAACTAATAGGATTGGTTCATGGAAGGGTGTGAGAAAAAGAGACAAGTCGAGGACATCTCCAGGTCTTTGGGTATGAGCAACTTGGATGAGGCAGTTATCATCAACTGAAATGAGAAGACTTGGGAAAGCGTGTTTGGAAGGGAAGATGGGGAGCTCAGTTTTAGAAACATGGATTTTTATGTTTACAGGTAGAGATGTTGAGCTGGCAACTTGAATACACAAGTCTGGAGGTCAGAGGAAAGGTTTGGGCCTAAGTTATAATCAAAAGGGTCATCAGCATATAAATAGTATTTAAAGCAATGAAAGGGAATTAATTCACCAAGGAAATAAGTGTAGATAAAAAGAGAAGAGGGGCTAGGGCTGAGCCTGGGGCTCTCCATTGTTTAGAGATCAGGGAGATAAGGAGGAAACAGCCAAGGAGACTTTAAGAATATATTCTAAGTAAATACTCTTGACTGTGCACAAAGATTCATGGCCGAAGATGTTCTTGATAGCATGGTTTATAAGAATGAAAAACAGAAAGGTGGGGCCAAGACAGCAGAGTAGTCAGATGCTTCCCGTGGTCCCTCTTACAACAAAGACCCAAAAAAACAAGTGAATCAAGTGTATATGACGATCTAGGAGTCCTAAATGTCAAAGACAAACTTGAGGAGTCGGACTCAGTGGTAGGGGAGGGAGAGACAGTTCAGAAGCAGTGAGGGTTTGCCAGACCTGTCCAGGCGGCACCCTGCAGGCTGGATCAGCAGGCACACATGAGCTGAAGCAAGCAGTAGTGCTCCAGATGCGTTTTCCACGCTGGGAGAAACTGAGTGGTGGAGAGTCTGTGCAAGTCTGTGGAACCAGGGGAAAGTGGCACTAGATCTGCAAAAATTAAGTGCAAGCATCTAACCTACCGCGCAATATCAAAAAACACTTTCCCCTCTGGGAAGTACCTCTCTCCCATTCCCCCGCCCCATCTCTACTCTGCTTTGGCCCTAGGACAACTTCAGTGATCGCTGCACCCCCTGGGCCAGAAGTTAGTCCCATCACTTTCACTCCAAGCCATTCTCCCGGCTTTGGAGAGGGAAAAAATTAACAAATAACAAACAGAATAAATAATCTGCCATCTCTCCCAAGTCCGGAACTCAGGGCTGGCACAGGCATAAATGGCCTATGGACTTTGAATGCCTTTCACCCCTGCCTAGACCTGTGTGGGCCCATTTCAACAGCGTAGGCCCTCATTGGCATAATGCAATAGGGTATATACCTGAAGCTTATTTTCAACTGCAACAGCTAAGGGCGAGTGGCAGATTCCTGATATTTGACACCACCCTGCCCATTAAGCAGGGTTCTCACCTACACACATCAGGGGCCTGAAGACTGGTGGCTCCACCCATTCCACCCTAGCCACTCATGACAGGGGTCAGAGAATAAATGGTGTCTCCCAGTCCTTACAGCCAACAGCATTGGATGCCCAAAGTCCAGTTGCAAAACCCACCCACCTACGAGCTCTAGGGAACAGGGACATGCTTTCCACTGAGGCACGCAGGGGCATCCATCAGCCCCCTACCTTGCTCAGCACATAACCCCCTACTGCACCCAGATACCTGTGCCTGCTCCAATCAGTCCTACATAACCCTGCCCGTCTAGGACTGTAGGTGAGAGCCTTTACCACACACTGGGTGACTGATGATGTGGACACCGAAGCTGAATCCACACAAGAAAAGTAAATGGATTCCTGGGCTCACATACCTAGTAGCAGCTCTAACCACCTGGTGACAGGATTGAGAGCATCAAAAATGCCAATAATCAAAGTAGCTCACACAACCAGCCTATGTGGGCATATCAAAACAAAACAAAACAAGAAGCTAGGACACAGTAAGCAAACATAAAATAAATCAATATAATAACTTACTGATGGCTCAGAGACAACAGTCAATATCAAATCACATAAAGAGGCAGATCATGATGGCATCAACAAGTGACCAACACAAAGAACCAAAAAACTTCCTGGAGGAAGAGAAACTCTTGGAATTACTGGAGGTAGAATTCAAAAGGTTAATATACAGAGCTTTTCAAGAGATCAGGAAGAAGATAAGGCAAAATGCAGACCAAGCCAAGGAACACACAGACAAAGCAACACAGGGACTTAAGAAGAGCATAATGACAAATTTAACAGACTGCAAGAATCCAAAGAAAGACAGCAAACAGAAATCCAAAAGATTATCAATAAAATTTCAGAATTAGACAACTCAATAGAAAGCCAAAGGAGCAGAATTGAGGCAGTGGAAGTCAGAATTAATGAGGTTGAAGATAAAGCACTTGATGCCAATTTATTTGAGGAAAAATCAGATAAAAGAATTTAAAAAAATGAAA
Source organism: Elephas maximus indicus (assembly GCF_024166365.1). NCBI lineage: Eukaryota > Metazoa > Chordata > Mammalia > Proboscidea > Elephantidae > Elephas > Elephas maximus. The sequence goes on from NC_064819.1 coordinate 108,541,820, forward strand.
AAACCCTAAGAATTATGTGGGGCTCTGTCAAGAGGAATAACCTACAAGTGATTGGAGTACCAGAACAGCAGGAGATAACAGAAAATATAGAGAGAATTGTTGAAGATTTGTTGGCAGCAAACTTCCCTGATATTGTGAAAGATGAGAAAATATCTATCCAAGAAGTTCATCAAACCCCACACGGGGTAGATCCCAAAAGAAAGTCAGCAAGATATACTATAATCAAACTTGCCAAAACCAAAGATAAAGAGAGAATTTTAAGAGAGTCAGAGATAAACGAAAAGTCATCTACAAAGGAAAGTCAGTAAGACTAAGCTCTCACTACTCAGCAGAAACCATGCAGGCAAGATGGCAATGGGATGACACATATAAAGCCTTGAAAGATAAAAACTGCCAGCCAAGAATTATAAATCCAGCAAAACTGTCTCCCAAATATGTTGGTAAAATTAGGGTATTTCCAGACAAACAAAAGTTAAGGGAATTTTTAAAAAACCAAACCAAAATTACAAGAACTACCGAAGGGAGTCCTCCACCTAGAAAATCAATAACATTAAACTCCAACCCAAGACTAGTACACAGGACAGAACAACCAGATATCAACCAAGATAGGGAAGTCACAAAAATAAATCAAAGCTAAAACACTGAAAATAGGGAAACAGAAACATGAATATGTAAAAGATGACAACAATAAAACAAAAAAGAGGGACTAAATAATGTAGTCATAGAACTGTCAGATGGACGGGAAGTCAAGGTGATACCAAGAAATAAAAGATAGGTTTAAAGCTTAGAAAAATAGAGGTAAATATTACGAAAACACAGAAAGAAAACTAATAATCCTACGTATCAAAATGAAAAAGAAGAAAAACATAAAAGACTCAGCAAATACAAAATCAACAACAATGAAAAAGATGAAAAGAAAATAATACATAAAGAAAAACAACTCAGCATAGAAAATTAAGTGGAACAAAGAAACTGTCAACAACACATACACACACACAATACATAAAAAAGACAGCACTAAATTTATATCTATCAATAATTACACTGAATGTAAATGGACTAAATGCACCAATATAAAGCCAGAGAATGGCAGGATGGATTAAAAAACAAAATCTGTCTATACGCTGCCTACAAGAGACACACCTTAGACTTAAAGACACAAACTAAAACTCAAAAGATGGAAAAAATATATCAAGCAAACAACAATCAAAAAAGAGCCGGAGTGGCAATGTTAATCTCTGACAAAATAGACTTTAAAGCAAAATCCACCGCAAAGGATAAAGAAGGACACTATACAATGATTAAAGGGTCAATACCTCAGAAGGACATAACCATAATAAATATTTACATGCCCAATGACGGGGCTCCAAAATACATAAGACAAACTCTAACAGCACTGTAAAGAGAAATAGACAAAAAAAATAGACAGCTCCACAATAATAGCTGGAGGCTTCAACACATCACTTTTGGTAGAGGACAGAACATCCAGAAAGCAGCTCAATAAAGACATGGAAGATCTAAATGCCACAATCAACGAATTTGATCTCATAGACATATACAGGACACTCCACCCAACAGCAGCCAAATATGCTTCGTTTCCAATGCACGTGGAACAGTCTCCACAACTGACCACATATTAGGCCACAAAGCAAGCCTTAACAGAATCCAAAACATCGAAATATTACAAAGCATCTTTTCTGACAATAAAGCCATAAAAGTAGAAAGCAAATAACAGAAAAAGCAAGGAAAAAAAACCCAAATACATGGAAACTGGACAACACCTTGCTCAAAAACTACTGGGTTATAGAAGAAATCAAATATGGAATGAAGAAATTCACAGAATCAAATGAGAATGAAAACACATCCTACCAGAACCTTTGGGACACAGCAAAAGCAGTGCTCAGAGGTCAAATTATAGCAATAAATGCACACATCCAAAAAGAAGAAAGGGCCAAAATCAAAACATTAACCCTGAAACTTAAACAAATAGAAAGAGAGAAGCAGAAGATGCCCGTGGGCACCAGAAGAAGGGAAATAATAAAAATTAGAGCAGAAATAAATAAAGAATAGAAAAACACCTGAAAGAGTTAACAAGACCAAAAGCTGATTCTTTGAAAAGATCAACAAAAGTGATAAACCAATGGCCCAACTGACAAAAGAAAAACAGGAAAGGAAGCAAATAACCTGAATAAGAAATGAGATGGGTGATATTACAACAGACCCCACTGAAATTAAAAGAATCATGACAGAATACTAAGAAAAACTGTGCCCCAACAAATTTGAAAACCTAGAGGAAATGGACAAATTTCTAGAAACACACTACCTATCTAAACTAACACAGAGGTCCCAATAAACAGAGGTAGAACAACTAAATAAACTTATAACAGAAGAAGAGATTAAAGAAGTAATTAAAGAACTCCCAACAACAACAAAAAAAGCCCTGGCCCTGATGGCTTCAACGGAGAATGCTACCAAACATTCAGAGAAGAGTTAACACCACTAATACTAAAGGTATTTCAGAGCATAGAAAAGGATGAAATGCTCCCGAACCCATTCTATGAAGCCAGAATAACCCTGATACCAAAACCAGGTAAAGACACCACAAAAAAAAAAAAAAAAAGATTACAGACCAATATCCTTCATGAACATAGATGCGAAAATCCTCAACAAAATTCTAGGAACAGAATTCAACAACATGTCAAAAAAAAAAATAATTCACCATGACCAGGTGAGATTCATACCAGGTATGCTGGGATGGTTCAACATTAGAAAAACAATCAATGTAATCCATCACATAAATAAATCAAAAGATAAGAACCACACAATCTTATCAATTGATGCAGAAAAGGCATGTGACAAAGTCCAGTGTAAAAGACGTAAAAGACTTATACAAAGAAAACTACAAGACACTACTGCAAGAAACCAAACGAGATCTACATAAGTGGAAAAACATACCTTGCTCATGGATAGGAAGACTCAACATTGTGAAAATGTCAGTTCTACCCAAAGCAATCTACAGATATGATGCAATCCCAATCCAAATTCCAATGACATTTTTTAATGAAATGGAGAAGCAAATTATCAATTTCAAATGGAAAGGGAAGAGGCCCCAGATAAGTAAAGCATTACTGAAGAAGAAGAACAAAGTGGGAGACCTCACACTATCTGATTTTAGAACCTATTAAACTGCCGTGGTAATTGAAACAGCCTGTACTGGTACAACAACAGGTACATAGACCAATGAAACAGAATTAAGAATCCGGATGTAAATTCATCCACCTATGAGTGGCTGATATTTGACAAAAGACCCAAAGTCTCTTAAATGGGGAAAAGGTGCCCTCTTTAACAAATGGTGCTAGCATAACTGGATATCCATCTGCAAAAAAATGAAACAAGACCCATACCTCACACTATGCACAAAAAACTAACACAAAATGGATCAAAGACCCAAAAATAAAATCTAAAATGATAAAGTTCATGGAAGAAAAAATAGAGACAACACTAGGGAGCCCTAATACATGGCATAGACAGAATATAAAACATGACTAGCAATGCACAAACACCAGAAGAGAAACTAGATAACTGGGAACTCCTAAAAATCAAACACTTATGCTCATCAAAAACTTCACCAAAAGAGTAAAAAGACAACCTACAGACTGGGGAAAAAAATTTTGGCCACAACATATCTGATAAGGGTCTAATCTCTAAAATCTACAAAATACTGCAAAACCTCAACAACAAAAAGACAAATAACCCAATTAAAAAATGGGCAAAGGATATGAACAGGCACTTCAGCAAAGAAGACATTCAGGTGGCTAACAGATAAATGAGGAAATGCTCAAGATCATTAGCCATTAGAGGAATGCAAATCAAAACTACAATGAGATACCATCTCACTCCAACAAGGCTACCATTAATTCAAAAAACACAAAATAATAAATGTTGGAGAGGTTATGGAGAGACTGGAACACTTGTACACTGCTGGTGGGAATGTAAAATGGTACAACCACTTTGGAAATCGATGTGGCACTTCCTTAAAAAGCTAGAAACAGAAGCACTGTATGATCCAGCAATTCCACTCCTTGGAATATATACTAGAGAAATAAGAGCCGTCACACAAATAGATATATGCACACTTGTGTTCATTGCAGCACTGTTTATAACAGCAAAAAGATGAAAAACAACCTAGGTGCCCATCAACGGATGAATGGATAAACAAAGTATGGTATTTTCACACAATGGAATACTACGCAACTGGTAAAGAACAATGGTGAATCCTCGAAACATCTCACAACATGGATGAATCTGAAAGGAATTATGCTGAGGGAAATTAGTCAGTGGCAAAAAGACAAATATTGCATTAGACCACTATTATAAGAGCTCAAGAAAAGATTTAAACACAGAAGAAAACATTCTTTTATGGTTATGAGGGAGAGAGAGGGGAATTCACTAACTAGACGGTAGACAAGAATTATCTTAGGTGAAGGGAAGGACAACACACAATGCAGGGGAAGTCAGCACAACTGGAATAAACCAAAAGCTAAGAAGCTTCCTGAACACAACTAAACATTTCAAGGGACTAAGTAGCAGGGGCAGGGGCCTGGGGACCATGGCTTCAGGGGACATCTAGGTCAATAAGAATAATAAAGTTTATTAAGAAAATGTTCTATGGAATACAGAGAACATGGTGCTATAGACAGACACACCACGCCTTTCCTCCACAGCAAAGATCAAAAAAAAGTAGAACAGAAACAAACATCAATTCTGGAGCCCTAAGCATCAGATGAAAAGACAAAGAACTCAGCCAAGCACAGAGTGGAATAAGAAACTGACAGAGAACAGAGAGCAAGGACAGATACCAGCAGAGGTCCCCTATCAGCTAAGCAGCACCTATTTGCCATCTTGGACTTCTGTCGGAGATGAGCAGACAGGGAGCACAAGAAACCAGCTTCGTGGAGCTCCCAGCAGGAAACAGAGGACCCGGTAACCAGGGATACAGGCTTTCCCACACCCCGTCCTTCTCCCTGCAGCTTGGCACCCGCCACTTCCCAGCTGACTGTGGTTGCTCAGTTGGCCGAGAGCTGCGGGCTCCGTGCTGCCGCTTGGATTCGCCCGCCCACATGGAAGGGTGGTGGACAGGGAGTACAGGAAAGCAGCTTCACAGAGCTCCCAAAAGGAGACAGAACACCCAGTAACCAGTGATACCTGCTTTCCCACGCACCCCCACCTTCTTCCTGCCCCCGTGCTTGGCCTCCATTGCTTCCCACCAGTCTCTTGGCTGGGAGGTACTGGATCCAACTCTATGCTGCTTGGATTCACCCTGTGCACACTGGCTGGCTCCGTCAGTGCCATTTCTTTGTTGCTAATGTTGCTTTTCTGTGTTTCTTTTGGATTCTTCTCTGTCTCTCACCCCTCCCCCTCCCTTCTCTCAAACACCTGGCTTCGTGTGACATCTTTGCTTCTAGTTGAAAGGCTGTGAAGCACTGCTCCGCTGGGGAACTGCTTCCCTGGTCCACACCACCATGCTGGTGGAATCCCAGGCCTTTTTGTTTGTTTTGTTGTCGTTTATTTGCTTGCTTTTGATTAATTTTGTTCTGTTTTGTTTTTCTTCTCGTGACTCAAGAGCCCCCTTTAGCCAGGCTGCACTGCCTGGCTTGGGAGCCACTCCCCCGATCATGTAGCCAAGCTTATGGGATCCCTGGGGGCATTTCTTTCTCTTTTTTCTTTTCATTTTTTGTTTTTCTTCATTTCTCAGTTTCTCATCCCTATGTACTTAACTTCCTTTCCTGTCTCCTGAATACCTGGCACTGTGGAACATCTCTGCTCCTTCTAGCCAGACTGTACTGCACAGCCAGGGAGCCACTTCACCAGTCAACACAGACACACTGGTAGGATCCCTGAAGGCTTTTCTTTTTTCTTTTTTAAAGAAATTTTTTTTATTTCTTTGCTTTTTCTCTTTTTTTTCCTTTTTGTTTTAGTCCATTTCTTGATTTCTCATCTCGCCACTCCAGTGGCAAACTCCCTTAGGACTCTTTTTTTGTTTGTTTTTGGTTCCTGTTTCTCCCCTGTCTTCTTCCCCATACCCATCTTAGCTCCACACATCAAAACCTTCCCCCTCCTTCCTGCCTAACTGCACCATGTGCAGAACATCACACCCCCAAAAAGCACAAGCATGGCCTACCGAAATCTGCCCTGCACAGACTCCCAGTCCACCCTGTCAGCCCTAGTACATGCCACAAACAACCCATCCCAGTCCCTTTCCTTAAGCTGGACCTGCCCTGCTGCACCATAGCTGAATGACTGGTCCTGCCCATTGGACAAGGATGTGAAAATTGTCGTGTCCACAGATAAGCAAACAACAAAGAATGCACAGACTGCCTACTCAGACATAACCAAATAAGACAAAAGAAGTAGGATGAAACAAACAAATCTGTAATCAATAAGCGAAGAAAATAACTACTGAATATCCCAAAGACAGCAGACAATATCAGTAGGCATCCAAAATATAATACCAGATGCCTATCCAGTAGAAGAAAAGGCACTAGAACTATCTGATAGTGAATTCAAATCTCTTAATATTCAGAGCTATCCAAGAGTTGAAGCAAAAAGCAGACAAAAAATAAGGAAAAAATAGACAAATTAATGGAAAAGGCAGACAAATTCATGGAAAATACAAACCAAAAAAAAAAAAAATGGAAGAATTCAGGAAAATAATACGGGAACAAAATGTCAAAATAAATCCACAACTAGAAATCATAGAAAAATAACATTTAGGAATTCAAAAGGTAAACAACAAGATTTCAGAAATGGACAGTGTCATAGAAGGGCTGAGGTGCAGATTTCAAACAATGGAAGACAAGATCAGTGAAATTGAAGACAAACACTCGACTACAATTTTGAGGAAAAATCAGAAAAAAGAATGAAGAAAAATGAAGAAACTCTGAGAATTATGTAGGATACAATCAAAAGCAAAAATTTGCTGGTGATCAGACTTCCAGAATAGGGGGAGAAAACAGAAAACATGGAGAGGATAATTGAAGAATTGCTGACAGAAAGCTTTCCTAATATCATGAAAGATGAAAAGATGACCATCCAAGAAGCTCAACAAACCCCATGCGGGCTAGACCCCAAAAGAAAAACACCAAGACATATCATAATCACACTCACTAAAACCAAAGACAAAGAAAGAATCCTGAGAGCAGTTCCAGAAAAACAAAAAGTCATATACAGAGGGGAAACAATAAGACTAAGCTCTGATTATTTGGCAGAAACCATGCAGGCAAGAAAGCAATGGGCTGACATATAAAACCTTGAAAAAAGAATTGCCTACCAAGAATAGTATATTCTGCAAAACACTGAATCAAATATGATGGTGAAATTAGGACATTTCCAAATAAACACAAATTAAGGAACTATGTAAAAACCAAACCAAACTTACAAGAATTATTAAAGGGAGTCCTTCAGTTTGAGAGCAAACAACATCAGACCACAGCCTGAATCTAGGACACAAGATTACACCAGCCAGATACCACCTGAGGAAATGAACTCTCAGGGGCTACCTAAAACCAGAAGAATTACAACAGGGAACCAGAGGGGTTAACCTGTAAATGACAACAAGCTCAGAATAATAAAAGAGGGAATAAATGGTGTAGGTATAGAACTTTCTAACAGAGAGGAAGGCAAGGTGATACCAAATAATAATACACTGGTTCAAACCTAGGAAGATAAGGATAAATTTCAAGGTAACCACAAAAAAAGTTAACAAACCTACTCATCAAAATGAAGAAAAACAAAGTCTCAGTAAAAACAAAATCTACAAAAACAAAAGAAATGAAAAAAAAAAATCCACAAACAAAAGGAGTTCAGCACAGGGCAGTAAGAGGAACAAAGAAAACGTCAGCACCACAAAAAAAATTTTTTAATTTAAAAATGACAGCAATAAACTCACACCTATCAATAGTTACACTAAACATAAATGGTTTAAATACACCCATAAAGAGACAGAGAGTGACAGAATGGATTAAAAACAAAAACAGGATCTATCAATATGCTGTCTACAAGAAACACACCTTAGAAACCAAGACAGAAATTTATTAAAAATCAAAGGATGGAAGAAAATATATCAAGCAAACAGCTACCAAAAAAAGAGCAGGAGTGGCAATACAAATCTCAGATAAAATAGACTTAAAGAAAAAAAACACCATGAAAGACAAAGAAGGCACTATATAATGATTAAAGGAATGATCCTTCATGAAGACATAGCCATAAAAAAACCTCTGTGCACCAAATGACAGGGTTTCAAAATGCATAAAACAAACTCTAACAGCACTGAAAAGAGAAATTGACAGTTACACAATAATAGTGGGAGACTTCAAAACACCACTCTCAGTAAAGGACAGAACATCTAGAAAGAAACTCAGCAAAGATACAGAAGAGCTAAAGGACACAATCAGCCAACTTGACCTCATAGACATATACAGAACACTCCACACAAAAGTGGCAAAGTACACATTCTTTTCCAACACACAAGAAATGTTCCCCAGAGTAGACCAAAATTGAGGACACAGAGCAACCCTCAAAAAAAAATCCAAAACATTGAAATAATACAGAGTGTGTTCTCTGGCCACAACCCCATCAAAGTAGAAATTAAGAACAGGAAGAGCAAGGAAAAAAAAATCAATTACATGAAAACAGAATAGCACCTTGCTTAAAAACCACTGGGTAGTAGAAGAAATCAGATATGGAATAAAAAATTCCTAGGATTAAATGAGAATGAAAACACATCATACCAAAACCTTTGGGACAGAGCAAAGGCAGTGCTTAGAGGTCAATTTATAGCAATATATGCACACATCAAAAAAGAAGAAAGGGACGAAATCAAAACATTAGCTACACAACTTGAACAAACAGAGAACATCAAAAGAAGCCCTCGGCCACCAGAGGAAAGCAAATAATAAAAATTAGAGCAGAATTAAATGAGACAGAGAATAGAACAATAATAGAATCAACAAAAGGAAAAGTTGGTTCTTTGAAAGAATCAACAAAATCAACAAACCACTGGCCAAACTGACAAAAACTGGAGAGAATGCAAATAACCCAAATAAGAAATGAAATAGGGGACATTACAACAGACCCAACTGAAATAAAAAGGTTCATGACAGAGTATTATGAAAAACCATACTCAATTAAATTTGAAAACCTAGAGGAAATGGACAAATTTCTAGAAACACGCTACCTACCCAGACTAACACAAAATGATGTTGAAAATCTGAACAGATCCATAACAGGAGAAGAGATTGAAAAGGTAATTTTAAAAAACTCCCAACAAAAAAAGGCCTGGCCCAGATGGCTTCACTGGAAAATTCTACCAAACATTCAGAAAAGAGCCTACACTGACACTACTCAAATTCTTTCAGAACATAGAAAAGGAAGTGATACTTCCAAATTTATTCAATGAAGCCAGCATAACCCTGATACCAAAACCAGGCAAAGACACCACACAAAAAAAGAAAATTACAGACCAATATTTCTTATGAATATAGATGCAAAAATTCCCAACAAAATTCTAGCCAATAGAATTCAGCATTGTATCCAAAAAAAAAAAAAAAAAACACAATGACCAAGTAGGATTTATACCAGGTATGCAAGGATGGTTCAACATTAGAAAATCAATCAACATAATAAACCACATAAATAAAAGGAAAGAAAAGAGTCACATGATCATCTCAATCGACGCAGAAAAGGCATATGACAAAGTCCAAAACCAATTCCTGATTAAAAAAAAAAAAAAACTCTCAATAAAATAGGCATAGAAGGGAAACTTCTCAACATGATAAAGGGCATCTATGCAAAACCAACAGCCAACATCATTCTTAACAGAGAGAGGCTGAAAACATTTCTCTTGAAAACAGGAAAAAAATAAGGATACCCTTTGTCACCACTCCTATTTAACATTGTGCTAGAAGTTCTAGCTAGAGCAATAAGACAAGAAAAAGATATAAAGGGCATCCAAATTTGTAATGAAGACGTTAAACTGTCTCTATTTGCGGATGGTATGACACTATACATAGAAAACCCAAAAGACTTCATGAGGAAACTACTGGAACTAATAGAAAGATTCAGCAGAGTAGCAGTATACAAGATAAACATACAAAAATCAGTTGGATTCCTACACACCAATAAAGAGAACAATGAAAAAGAAATCAGGAAAACAATACCATTTATAATAGCTCCTAAAAAAATAAAATACTTAGGAATAAATCTAACCAGGGATATAAAAGACCTATACAAAGAAAACTACAAAACACTACTGCAAGAAACCAAAAGAGAGCTACATAAATGGAAAAATATACTATGCTCATGGATAGGTAGACTCAACATTGTGAGAATGACAATTCTACCCAAAGCAACTTACCAATACAATCCCAATCCAAACACCAACAACATTCTTTAAAGAGATGGAAAACTAATCATTAACTTTATATGGAAAGGGAAGGAGCCCTGGATTAGTAAAGCACTACTGAAGAAGAAAAAAGTAGGAGGATTCACACTACCTGACCTCAGAACCTACTATACAGCTATGGTAGTCAAAACAGCCTGGTACCAGTACAAAGACAGATACATTGACCAATGGAACAGAATTGAGAATGCAGATGTAAATCCATCCACCTACAGTCACCTAATCTTTGACAAGGGCCCAAAGTCCATCAAACGGGAAAAAGACAAATTTTTTTAACAATTAGTGCTGGCAAAACTTGATGTCCATCTGGAAAAAAAAATGAAACAGGACCCATACCCCACACCATACACAAAAACTAATTCAAAATGGATCAAAAACCTAAATATAAAGCCAAAAACTATAAAGTTCATAGAAGAAAAAATAAGATCAATGCTGCAGACCCTAATACACAGCATTAACAGGACACAAACCACAACCAACAATACACAAACTCCAGAAGATAAACTAGATAATTGGGGTCTTCTAAAAATTAAACACACTCATCAAAATACTTCACCAAAAGCGTAAAAAGACAACCTACAGACTGGAAAAAAAATTGGGACTATTACAAATCAGACAAAGTTCTAATTTCTAAAATGTACAGAAAAATCCAGCACCTCTACAACAAAAAGACAGCCCAATTTAAAAATGGGCAAAGGAAATGAACAGACACTTCACCAAAGAAGACATTAAAGCAGCTAACAGACACATGAGGAAACGCTCACAATCACTAGCCATTCAACAACATAACACAACACCCATTGCCGTCAAGTCGATTCCGACTCATAGCGATCCTATGGGACAGAGTAGAAGTGCCCCATAGAGTTTCCAAGGAGCGCCTGGTGGATTCAAATTGTTGACCTTTTGATTAGCAGCCGTAGCACTTAACCACTATGCCGCCAGGGCTTCCCACTAGCCATTTGAGAAATGCAAATCAAAACCACAATGAGATACCAATTTACCCCGGCATTACTGGCATGAATAAAAAAAACAGAAAATAACAAATGTTGGAGAGGCTTTGGGGAGATCTGAATTCTTACACGCTGCTGGTGGGAATGCAAGATGATACAACCATTTTGGAAAACGATATGGCGCTTCCTTAGAAAGCTAGAAATAGAAATACCATATGATTCACCAATCCCACTCCTATGAATATATCCTAGAGAAATAAGATTTGTCACACTAATAGACATATGCACACCCATGTTCATTGCAGCATTGTTCACAATAGCAAAAAGATGGAAACAACCTAGATACCCGTGGACAGATAAATGGATAAACAAACTATGGTACATACACACAATGGAATGCTACACAATGATGAAGAACAATGATGAATGTGCAAAGCATCTCACAACATGGATGAATCTGGAGGGCATTATGCTGAGTGAAATAAGTCAATCGCAAAAGGACAAATATTGTATGAGACCATTACTGTAAAAACTCATGAAAAGGTTTATGCACAAAAAGAAACAATCTTTGATGGTTACGAAAGAGGGGAGAGGTGAGGATGCGAAAACACTAATAGGTAAGTGGTTTACTTTGGTGAAGGGTAAGACAGTACACAGTTCTGGGGAAGCCAGCACAACTTGTACAAGGCAATGTCGTGGAAGTTCCATAGACACATCCAAACTCCCTGAGGGACTGAATCGCTGGGCTGGAAGCTGTGGGGATAATGGTATGAGGGAATATCTAGCTCAACTGGCATAACATAGTTTATAGAGAAAATGTTCTATATTCTACCTTGGTGAGTAGCATCTGGGGTCTTAAAAGCCTGAGAGTGGCCATCTAAGATACTCCACCGGGAGCAAGGGAGAACGAAGAAAGCTAAAGATACAAGGGAAAAATTAGTTCAAAGGACTAACGAACCACAACTACCGTGGTACCCATGTGACCGAGTCCAGTACAATGAGATGGTGCCCAGCTACCACCACTGACTGCTCTGACAGGGATCACAATAGAGGGTCCCGGACAGAGCTAGAGGAAAATGTACAACAAAACTCTAACTCACACACACACAAAAAAAGACCGGACTTACTGGCCTGAGAGAGACTGGAGAAACCCTGAGAGTATTGCCCCCAGGCACCCTTTCAGCTCAGTAATAAAGTTACTCCCGAGGTTCACCCTTCAGCCAAAGGTTCCAACCCATTTTAGACAGATCTACAAAAAAAAGCAAGACTAAAGGGGCACAGGGGCAAGGACTAGAAGGCAGGAGTGGACAGGAGAGCTGGTAATAGGGAACCCAAGGTCAAGAAGGGAGAGTGTTGACATGTCATGGGGTCATTAACCAAAGCCATAAAACAATATGTGTACTAACTGCTTAATGAAAAGCTAGTTTGTTCTGTAAACCTTCATCTAAAGTGCAATAAAAAGTGTTCTACATCCCACTTTGGTGAGTGGCATCTGGGGTCTTAAAAGCTTGTGGGCAGCCATCTAAGATCCATCAATTGGTCCCAACCCATGTGGAGCAAAAGAGAATGAAGAGCACCAAAGACACAGGAAAATATTAGCCCAAGAGAAAAAAGGGCTGCATAAACCAGAGACTCCATCAGCCTGATACCAGAAGAACTAGATGGTGCCCAGCTACCACCAAGGACCTCCCTGACAAGTAATACAACAGAGAGTCCCTGACAACGCGGGAGGAAAGTGGGGTACAGAACTCAAATTCACGTAAAGATCAGACTTAATGGTCTGACTGAGACTAGAGGAACCCCTGAAGACACGGCCCCCGGACTCTCTGTTAACCCAGAACTAAAACCATCCCAGAAGCCAACTCTTCAGGCAAAGATTAGACAGGACTATAAAACATGAAACAATGCTCGTGAAGAGTGTGCTTCCTAGTTCAAGTAGATACCTGAGCCCAAATGGGCAGCTCCTGTCCAGAGGTGGGATGAGAAGGCAGAAAGGAATAGGAGCTGGTTGAATGAACACGGGAAACCCAGGGTGGAAAGGAGGAGTGTGCTGTTACATTATGGGGATTGCAACCAGGGACACATAACAATATGTGCATAAATTTTTGTATGAGAAATTAACATGAGTTGTAAACTTTCACCTAAAGCACAATAAATAAATTTAAAAAACGGAAAACAACTTAAACATCTACCAAAAGGGGCTTGGTTAAATAAATTTAGTATATCCATTGTTGTTGTTAGGTGCTGTCGAGTTGGTTCCGACTCACAGCAACACTATGTACAACAGAATGGAACACTGCCCAGTCCTGTGCTATCCTCACAATCAGTGCTATGCCTTAGCCCATTCTTACAGCCACTGTGTCAGTCCATCTCGTTGAGGGTCTTCCTGTTTTTCACTGACCCTCTACTTTACCAAGCACGATGTCCTTCTCCAGGGACAGATTCCCTCCTGATAACTTTTCCAAAGTATGCGAGACGTAGTCTTGCCGTACTTGCTTATTTATAAAGAGCATTGTGGCTATACTCCTTCCAAGACAGATTTGTTGGTTCTTTTGGCAGTCCACAGTATATTCAATACTCTCTGCCAATATTGTAATTCAAAGGTATCAATTCTTCTTCCGTTTTCCTTATTCATTGTCCAGGTTTCACATGCATACAAGGCTTGGGTCAGGCACACCTTAGTTTCCAACGTGAAATCTTTGCTTTTTAATCCTTTAAAGAGATCTTTTGCAGCAGATTTGCCCAGTGCAATGCAACGCGTTGTTTGATTCCTTGACTGCTGCTTCCGTGGGTGTTGATTGTGGATCCAAGTAAAATGAAATCTTTGACAATTTCAATCTTTCCTCCATTTATCATGATGTCGCTCATCGGTCCAGTTCTGAGGATTTTTTTTTCTTTATGTTGAGATGTAATCTATACTGAAGGCTGTGGTCTTTGATTATCAGTTAGTGCTTCCAGTCCTCTTCACTTTCAGTAAGCAAGGTTGTGTCATCTGCATAACGCAGGTTGTTAATGAGTCTTCCTCCCATCCTGACGCCCCATTCTTCTTCATGTAGTCCACCTTCTCAGATTATTTGCTCAGTGTACAGTTTAAATAAGTATAGTGAAAGGATACAACCCTGATGCACACCTTTCCTGACTTTGAACCACACAGTATCCCCTTGTTCTGTTTGAATGACAGCCTCTTGATTTACGTACAGGTTCCTCATGAGCACGATTAAATGTTCTGGAATTCCTATTCTTCACAATGTTATCCATAATTTGTTATGATCCACATAGTCAGATGCCTTTGCGGAGTCAATAAGACACGGGTAAACATCTTTCTGGTGTTCGCTGCTTTCAGCCAGGGTCCATCTGATATCAGCAATGATATCCCTGTCTCCACGTCCTCTTCTGAATCCAGCTTGAATTTCTGGCAGTCCCCTGTCGATGTACTGCTGCAGCCGCTTTTGAGTGATCTTCAGCAAAATTTTGCTGGCATGTGATATTAATATTGTTTGATAATTTCCGCATTCAGTTGGATCACTTTTCTCGGGAATAGGCATAAATATGGATCTCTTCCAGTCGGTTGGCCTGTAACTGTCTTCCAAATTTCTTGGCATAGACAAGGAAGCACTTCCAGAACTGTATATCCATTATATTTTGTTATAAATAAATTATAGTAATGCTATCCGATAATTATAATAATGATATCAGCTGTGGAAATCCACATTTTATTATTTTAAGAATATTGAATGACCTATGGAATTTTATGGATAGGTTTATCTTCACAATATGTTATGAAGTTGGGAGGGAAAAAAAAATTTTTTTTGTTTTCTTTTTTTAATATGTTATGAAGTGGGGAGGAAAAGCAAGTTATAATTCCCTAGTCAATAAGGTCCCTGTATCAATCAGTTAGGAACACAGGAACCACTCTAGACATTTCAAGTAGAAAGGGGTTTAATACAGGGGATTAGGTATTTAACAAGCTGTGGAAGGGCTGGCTGTCAGGTGCATTGCTAGCTTTTAGGGAGTCAGGAAGCAGATGAAACCACAAAACCTCAGCCTTCAACACCAAAGCAGACAAAATACTTGGCAGCTGCTCTAAAGTCTCATATCTGCTGAAGCCCACACATCATCTGCCTGCAGCAGCCAGAACAATACTATGAATTATGTTTCCCTTTGACCTGCCAAATTTTGTATAAGTCCTTCTTACCGGCTAGTGGGGATCCTGGGAACTGTAACTCCCTGGCTTCCAGCCCCTGCCATGCAGGAAAGAGCATAGACTGGAAGAGGGAAATGATATTGAGTTGTCAACTGTGATGGGTAAGATTATGTGCCAACTTGGTTAGGCTATGATTCTCAGTGGTTTGACAGGTATTATGAAATCATCCTCCATTTTGTGATCTGATGTGAGCAGCCAATCAGTTGAAAGGGGAGTTTCCTTGGGAGTATAGCCTAAACCAAAACCAAAGCCACTGCCATCAAGTCATTTCCTACCAGAGCAGCCCTATCAGACAAAGTAGAACTGCCCCTTAGAGTATCCAAGGCTGTAATCTTTACAGAAGCAGACTGCCACAACTTTCTTCCACAGAGTGGCTGGTGTGTTTGAACAGCTGACCTTTTGGTTAGCAATGGAGCGCTTAACCACTCCATCACCAGGCTTGCATCCAATATATATAGATGTTCTGGCAAAGGATGTCCTCCCTGGATCCTGAATCCAAACCGTCCTCCTTTAACCTCTGGTACTTGGTACGTGAGCCAATAGCCTGCCATCTGACCTGCAGGTTTTGGGATTCACCGGCTCCCACAACCCCGTGAGCCAGCAGCCTGCTGTCTGACCTGCCGATTTGGGGTTCATCAGCCCCTGCAACCACATGAGTCAGGGGAAGCCCCCAGTCTGATGTCTGACCCACAGATTTGGGGCTTGCCAACCTCCACAACTGTGTGAGCCATTTCCACAGATACTTATCTATCTACACACTTCATTGGTTTTGCTCCTCTAGAGAACCCAGCCTAAGACATCTGGTACTGAGTGGTTCTAGACAAACAAAATTGTAAGGATGAGTTTTCTGAATTGGTTCTCAAGGCTGGCTGCTCTTAAAGGTGTTGATGACTCTGTCTCCTGTAGTAAAGAGGGTACTGCTAATCCACCAATAATGTCTTTAACTTGATTCTGGTTTCAAAGGAACACCAGAAGTAGTTCATCTTCAGCTGGCAAATCCAGCAGTATACCTTCACAATCCTATCTTCACTGTCCTACCATCCCTATGTCATCATGTAGTCCACAGGGATCTTCACCACCTTTCTCTTCCACAAGACATCATATTGATCCCCTTACATCCATGGCATTATGCTGACTGGACCTAGTAAGGAAGAATTCTCAACGATGTTAGACTTATCAGTAAGACATTTGCATGCTAGAGGGTGGGAAATTAATCCCACAAAAATTCCGGTTCCTCCCACCTCAGTGAAATTTCTAGGGATCCAGTGGTATGGAGCATGCTGAGATATTCCTTCTAAAGTGAAGGATGAGTTGCCCCTCCTACATCTAAAAAAGAGCCACAATGCCTGGTGGGAGTCTTTGGATTTTGGATGCATCATATCCCTCATTTGGGTGTACTCCTCCAGCCTATTTATCAAGTGACTAGTAAAGCTGCTAGTTTTGAGTGAGGCCCAGAACAAGAGAAGGCTCTGCAACAGGTTCAGGCTGCCGTGCAAGCCACTCTGCCACTTGGCCACATGATCCAGCTCATCCAATGGTGCTTGAAGTGTCAGTGGCAGATAGAGATGCTATTTGGAGTCTTTAGCAGGCCCCTATTGGTGAATCACAGTACCAAAAAATCAAACCTCTTGCCGTCAAGTCAATTCCAACTCATAGTGACCCTACAGAATTTTGTAGCAAAGCTGTACCATTCTCTGCAGATAACTAGTCTCCTTTTGAGAAATAGCTTTTGGCTTGTTACTGGGCCGTAGTAGAGACTGAACACTTAACAATGGGACACCAAGTCACTATGCGGTCTGAGCTGCCCATCATGAACTGAGTGTTGTCTGACCCACAGAGTCATAAAGTCGAATGTGCAAAACAGTACTCCATTATTAAATGGAAGTAGTATATACAAGATCAGGCTCAAGCAGGATCTGAAGGCACAAATAAGTTACATATGGAAGTGGCCCAAAAGCCCATGGTCCCCAGCCCTGTCACATTACCTTCCTTCTCCCAGTCTGCACCTATGGCCTCATGGGGAGTTTCTTACGTCAGTTGACTGAGGAAGAGAAAACTGTTCCTGGCTTACAGATGGTTCTGCGCGATATGCAGGCACCACTCAAAAGTGGACAGCGACAGCACTACGGCCCCATTCTGGGACCTCCCTGAAGGACAGTGGTGAAGGGAAACCCCCCAAGTAGGCAGAACTTTGAGCAGTGCACTTGGTTGTTCATTTTGCTTGGAAGGAGAAATGGCCAGATGTGCAACTGTATACTGATTTGTGGGCTCTGGCCAATGGTTTGGCTGGATGGTCAGGGATTTGGAAGGAACACAATTGGAAAATTGGTGACAAGGGGGTATGGGGAAGAGGTAATATGGGTAGACCTCTCCAAATGAGCCAAAGAAGTGAGGATATTTGTGTTTCATGTGAGTAGTCACCAAAGGGTGACCTCAGTGAGAAAGATTTTATCAAGTGAGTAGGATGACACATTCTGTGGATACCAGTCAGCCTCTTTCCCCAGCCACTCCCTTCATTGCCTAATGGGCTCATGAAAAAAGTGGCCATGGTGGCAGGGATGGGGGTTATGCATGGGCTTAACAACTTGGACTTCCACTAACCAAGGCTGACTTGGCTACAGCCACTGTTGAGTGCCCAATCTACCAGCAGCAGAGACTAACACTGAGTCCCCAATACGGCACCATTCCTACGGGTGATCAGCCACTTCCATCATGGAAAGGGCAGTGTTTTGTTCTTACTGGAGTAGATACATACTCTGGATACAGATTTGCCTTCACTGTACACAATGCTTCTACCGAAACTTCTATCTGTGGACTTAGAGAATACCTTATCCACCATCATGGTATCCCACACAGCATTGTCTTGGATCAAGGGACTCATATCACAGTAAATGAAGTGCAGGAGTGGGCCCGTGCTCATAGAATTCACTGGTCTTACCATGTTCCCCATCATTCTGAAGCAGCTGGCTTGATAGAACTGTGGAATGGCCTTCTAAAAACACAATTACAGTAGTGCTAGGTGGCAATACCTTGCAGGTTTGGGGCAGTGTTCTCCAGGAGGCTGTATATGCTCTAAGCCAGCATCCAATATGTGGTGCTGTTTCTCCCATAGCAAGGATTCACAGGTGCAGGAATCAAGGGATGGAAATTGGAGTGGCACCACTAACTATTACCCCTAGTAATCCACTCACAAAATGTTTGCTTCCTGTCCCTGTGATCCTATGCTCTGTGGGTCTAGAGGTCTTAGTTCCAAAGGGAGGAATGCTCCTGCCAGGAGATAGAACACTGACTCCATTGACCTGGAAATTAAGAATGCCACCCAGCCACTTTGCACTCCTCATGCCTCTGGATCAACAGACAAAGAGTTACCATACTGGCTGGTGTGATTGATATGATTACCAGTGGAAAATTAGATTGATGTTACATAATGGAGGTAAAGAAGAGTATGTCTGGAATACTGGAGCTCCCTTAGGGTGTCTCTTAGTGCTACCATGCCCCGTGATTAAAGTCATTGGAAAACTACAGCAACCCAATTTCAACGTGACTACTAATTGCCCAGACCCTTCAGGAATGATGATCTGCATCACCCCACCAAGCAAAGAACCATGACCAGCTGAGGTGCTTGCTTGCTGAGAGCAAAGGGAATACAGAAATACAGAATAGGTAGTGGAAGAAGGTAGTTCTAAATACCAACTATGACCATGTGACCAGTTGCAGAAATGAGAACTATAATTGTTTTTGGTATTTCTTCCTTGTTTCATTATACTTGTATGAGTGTGTGTGTGTGTGTGTGTGTGTGTATCAAATGTCTTTGTTTTCTTTCCTCCTTTATTCCACTACTTGTTATAAAATATAAGATGTAAACAGGCCTAGTGTGTTTTTTTGTTGTATACATGTTAGTTGTATCATGTTAGGTGTTAAAAAAAAAAAAAAAGTTGCCATTGAGTTGATTCCGACTCATAGTGACCCTATAGGACAGAGTAGAACTGCCTCATAGAGTTTCCAAGGAGCACCTGGTGGATTCGAACTGCCGATCCTTTGGTTAGCAGCTGTAGCACTTAATCACTATACCATGAGGGTTTCCACGTTAGGTGTAAGTATGACTTCATAATTCTCTTTATTTAGAGATCACAAATGATTTAAGAAGATATGTACAGATGCCAAGTTGACAAGGGGTAGACCATGATGGCTAAGGCTATGTGTCAACTTGGCTAGGCCATGATTCTCAGTGGTTTGGGGGATATTATGTAATCATCCTCTATTTTGTGATCTGATGTGAACAGCCAGTCAGTTGAAAGGGGAGTTTCCTTGGGGGTATAGCCTAAACCAAAACCAAAGCCACTGCTATCAAGTCAATTCCTACTCATAGCAACCTTATAGGACAGAGTAAAACTTCCCCAAAGGGTTTCCAATGCTGAAATCTTTATGGAAGCAGCCTGCCATATCTTTCTCCTGTAGAGCAGCTGGTGGGTTCAAACCATCGACCTTTTGGTTAGCAGCCGAGTGCTTAACCACTGTTTCACCAGGCTCGCAGCCAATATATACAGATATCCTGGCAAAGCTCACCCACTCTGGATCCTGCATCCGGCTTGTCATCTTCTGACCTCTGGTTCTTGGGAAATGATCCAGCAGCCTGCTATCTGACCTGCTGATTTGGGGTTTGTCAGCCCCTGCAACCATGTGAGTCAGTGGCCTCCAGCCTGACGTCCGACCCACAGATTTGGGACTTGCCAAACTCCACAACTGCATGAGCCATTTCCTTGAAATAAATTTTATATAAATAAAAGTGTATATATACACACTTCACTGGTTTTGTTCCTCTACAGAACCTAGCCTAAGATGCCAACAGATAATCCTGCACATTTTTACAAATATTTCTTTACAAAGATAATATGCCTGGAGAAAAAACTGAGAACATAAACACATAATGTGGTAGGCCAAATCATGACACCGAAAGATGCCCATGCCGTCATTTCTGGAACCGGTGAACATGTTCATCCAGAAGTCATTGCATTCAATCCCCTACCTCTGGGGCAAGGTGCCCACCATTAACTGTTGCTGGCAAAAGGGACTTGCAATGTGACTAAGGCTAAGGACCTTAAAAAGGGAGACTTTCCTAGATCATCTGAGTGACCCCAATCTATCACATGAGCTGAAAAAGCAGGGCACTAAAAATCCTGTACTCAGAAGCCCAGTATGTACAACAGATTAAAGCAGACGCACCTCTTTGCTTGTAGCTGGAGTGGGGAGGGTTGGGTGATGCCCAAGCCCTTCCTACTCAGCCCTCCCACCCCCTCAGAATAATCCCCTAAGGGTCTCTGGTTCTGAGGGTGTTGCTCTTATTGGTCTTTGTAAACTGTTAATACCAGGCGATATCTGCCCAAAGGAGAAGGCATTTCTGGGGACATGCATTGTTATTCCAAAATGCAGTCATCTCGCCATCTTGGCTCAACTCACACAGCACATCTGGGAAGTGTTTACTAGAAGCTCCCACTGGGGGGCTGGGCCTGGTGTGGAAATTGAGAAGACTGGAAATGAGTAAGGCTCATGCCAGGGCACTTAACAGGACCTACCAATGGTGCCTATTTTTCCACAGGAAGCCACATCAGTTAAGAATCCACCATGATTTTGCAAGACAAGTCCAGGGAAAGTCCTCTTGGGCTGTGGTTGGTAGACGCCGGCTCAAATACCCCAAGAATTCTTCATCCCATCCTGTACCTCTGCCTTATTCCTGAGGCCCAGTCCTCATTCTGCACCCTGAGTCTTTCTATCCAAGCCCCTGTCTTGAGTGCCCACCCGGGGACCTGGCTCCTCCAAGGTTGGACCTGCCTTGCTCTTGCCTATCTTGCCCAGTTTTATCAGTTGCTGCCAAGTCAACTTTGACTCATGGTGACCCCATGTGTGTCAGAGTAGAATTGTGCTCCATAGGTTTTTCAATGGCTAATTTTTTAGAAGTAGATCACAGGCCTTTCTTCTGAGGCATCTCTGGATGAACTCAAACCTCCAACCTTTTTGTTAGCAGCCTCGTGCTTAACTGTTTGCACCACCCAGGGACTGAATATTTCTGCCATGAGCCCCAGTCCAGTCAGAACCCCCTTCCTGGTTACCAACCTCCTTACTGTATTCCTAGTCTCCCATGGCTAGGAAATGGAGTTAGCTCCCATGGCTGGGAAATGGAATTAGCATCCTTTTGAGATGCCCCAAAAGCGGCAGGAAAAACTCAAGAATTTGTTAATTCACACAGCACCGTCAGCATTCGGAGGGCATTGCATTCAATCTCTTGCCTCCAAGACAGGGTGTCCATCATTAACTCTTGCTGGCCTTTCATCATCTCATGGCTGGCCATTGCCTGAAACTTGGTGTTACTACTCACACACCTGTTTATATGCTCTTGATCTTTCCTCATGAGAGAAAGTGGGGATGCATCAGGGAATGTATCTACTCCCACCTGAGTAATATAAACACAGCCACAAAGTCACTCCCTGTTATGGATTGAATTGTGTCTCCCAAAAATGTGTGTCAACTTGGCTAGGCCACGGTTCCCAGTAATGTGAGATTGTCTACCATTTTGTCATCTGATGTGATTTTCCTATGTATTGTAAATTCTAAACTCTATGATGTTAATGAGACAAGATGAGCAGCTGTTATGTTAATGAGACAGGACACAATCTACAGGATTAGGTTGTATCTTGAGTCAATCTTTTTCGAGACATAAAAGAGAGAAACGAGTAGAGAAGAGAGGGACCTCATTACCACCAAGCAAGAAGAGCCATGAGCGGAGGGTGCCCTTTGGACACAGGATTCCCTGCACTGAGAAACTCCTAGACCCAGGGGAAGATTGCTGACAAGGACCTTCCCCCAGAGCCAACACAGAGAGAAAGACTTCCCCTAAAGCTGGTGCCCTGAATTAGGATTTCTAGCCTCCTAAAATGTCAGAGAAGAAATTTCTGTTCATAAACAGTCATCTACTTGTGGTATTTCTGTTATAGCAGCACCAGATAACTAAGACATCCCCTTCCTTTTAATGAGGGGGTTAATTATGGGCTAAATGGAGTTTGTGGGCGTGGAAGATGCTGAGATTCTGGACCAAAGGGTTGTTCCTTCTGTGCTCCTGGAGCTAAAGGTTGTGGTAGGGAGAGGGAGGTCAGACCAGAGAAGATATCTGAAGGGCTTGCTTCTCTCCTCCTGGCAGTGTCCTCACCCCACACCTCATAGATGCACTTGATCTCCTGCATCTGTCATGGCCCACATTGGAAAGTCCCTTCCTTCTCTCCCCCAACCCTCTTCTCTCTCCAGGAATCCTTGGGAACAGTGATGTTTGCCCAAGGGTGACAATAAGATCAACCAAGATTCCTAAGAAAGAGTCACGGCCAGAGGACCTCATGGTTGCATCAGGAAATGGAGGGAAGGTGGGGCAAGGTTAGGTATTTAGGACAAAAGAACAGCCCTGGAGACCTGTAGGGAGTCCCTAGGTGGTGCAAATGATTAACACACTCAACTGCTAACCAAAAGTTTGGAAGTTCGAGTCCACCCAGAGGCACCTCAGAAGAAAGGCCTGGCACTCTGCTTCTGAAAAACCAGCCATTGAAAACCCGGCTCTGATGTCCCTGAGGTCACAGTGAGTTGGAACTGACTCTACGGCAACTGGCTGAAGGGACTCACGGGGAGGGAAGGTGGGTTGAGAGGGAGGTAGGGGGACAAATGCTCATTACTTTTAGACACTGCTTCCTGAAGTCCAGATGTTGAGAAGCAGTTAAAAGAGACTGGACATCTCTCTTGATCTCCTACCAGATTCAGAGCACTCTTTTAGCCTGTCTCACCTCCCCGGCTCAGAAATATCCACTGTGCCTGTGTCTATTCCATAGCCTGAGAGTGGCCAAGGTACAAGACCAGGTCTCTCCAAAAAGACTGGGCTCAAGATAGCTGAAAGTGATAGAGGAGAAGGACATCTTCAGGGGACAGGTAGAAGAGTCCTTGGTTTTCTTCTAAGGACTCCTGCCTCCTGCTTCTCAGCTCTGCCCTCCTCCTCTCCCCGCACAGCTCTGCTTCCTCCCTCAGTCTGGGGGAAGGCCTTTGTGAATCTTCACTCCCTTGGGGCCAGGAGGCTGAGAGTCCACATCATAAGCTTCAGCTCTTCCCTTTGGCCGAGTCTCCATCTCAGATCTCAGTCCCTTGTCTGGGTCCCTCTACTCCCAAAGGAGGAATGATCAGCCAAGAAGGAAGCTCTGAGCTAAGGAAGGGGGTATTTTTTACATGTTATGAATAGAAGAATACATCAAAACTAAGTGTGGGTCCTTTCAGAAGTGCAAGAAAGCTAAGTACTAGCAATCTTAACATAACGCACTATATTAACATTTAAAATAGAGAAAATTTTCCAAACATGTTTAATGGAGAGACTCTCTAGAAATAGTCCTATTAAAGTTGGGACGTCATAAACTGTCACCGTAAACTATCACCATCAGTATTACCATTAGTATTTAACATTGTTCTAGAATCATTTACCGATGCTATACTACTAGTAGAAGAATAAAGAGGTATGTATATACATATATATATGAGAAATTATTACTCTTATTCCAAACCAAAACCAAACCCAGTGCCATCAAGTCAATGCCGACTCACAGCAACCCTACAGGACAGAGTAGAACTGCCCCATAGAGTTTCCAGGGAACACCTGGTGGATTCCAACTGCTGGCCCTTTGGTTAGCAGCCGTAGCACTTAACCTCTACGCCACCAGGGTTTCCATTATTATTAGGTAATGTTATTCTATACTTGTATATCCCAAGAAAATCAGCTTAAAAATTTTTTAGAAATAATCAGAGAATTTAACAAGGTGGCTAGTTTATAGAAAGATCCTCTAAGCGCAAGAAATAACTACTTAAAGAATATAGAAAAAAGTCCCATCCACAAAGGTAACAAGAACATAACATAAAACAGGTAAGAAAAAATGTGCAAATGTACATGAAAAAGCTATAAAACATAGATTTGAATAAATGGGGAGAGAGGGTGATCTCGTTCTTGGATAAAAAGCCAATAATCCTCTAGGCATGTCAGTACCCCCATAATTATTTTATCAATTCAATGGATTTCTATACAAAATCTCAGTTGCCTTTTTGGGATAAAAAAAAAAATTTTTTTGGTGGGGGGGATAGCATGACAAAATGATTATAAATTCATCTGGAAAAATAAATGTAAAACAATGACCAGAAAATTCCTGGGGAGTGGAAATAGTGAACTAACAAAGGAGCAATAGCCCTATAAAACATTTTTGTTTACTATTATTCAGCTACAGTAATTAAAGTAGTCTTGGACTGGTGTAGGCAGACAGATCAGCAGTAAAGAATAAAGAAATTGGAAATAGACCTAAGCAAACATGAGAACTAAGCATCTGCCTAAGAAGGCATTTGAAATCAACAAAGAAAAAAATTGAGGATTTAATACATTGAGACACTCACCAAACATGTGGGACAAAAATAGATAAATCTGTATCCCTACCTCACTCCTAACACAGAAATAAATTCCAGCTGAATCAAAGATTTAAAAACATTTTAAAAATAAAGTCGTAAAAGTGCCAAAAGAAAACACAGGTCAGTGTTTTTATGACCCTAAGGTGGCAAAGGCTTTTCCAGTCATGGAACAAAACAGAACTTATAGCAGAGAAGATTAATAAATGTGCCTGCATAGAAATCAAAAGAAAAAAACTCCACGAACAAAATCAAAGAACAAAATAAAATGAAAAAATGTTTGCAAGATGTGTGACAAAGTACTAATTTTCCTAATTTAAGAAAAGACAGATTTTACAAAACAAACAAACGAAAAAAACCCAACAATCCAATTTAAAAACAGGCAAAGAATATGAACAGATCATTTACAGAGAACACAACTGGCTAATAAAAATACTCAAAATGTGCAATCTCACTGGTAATTTTAAATGCAAATTAAAACAAGATATGATTTTCCACTTACCTGAGTGGCAAAAGTTAATAAAGCATAGTGTTGTGGAGGATGTGGCTAAACAAACAGTCTCGGACAATGGTAATGAAATGCAAATCAATATATTCTGGAGCACAATTAGGCATTATCTACAAGTTAGGAGCCCTGGTTAAGGCCTCGGCTGTTAACCAAAAGGTTGCTGGTTTGAACCCACCGAGCAGCTCTGCAGGAGAAAGACCTGGCGATCTGCTGCCATGAAGATTACAGCCAAGAAAACCCTATGGGCCAGTCCAAATCCATTGCATGGGGTCGACATGAGCTGAAATCTACTCGATGGCACCTAACAACAGTAACATTAAATTCTTTATGCTCATACTCTTTGACTTAGCAGTCTCACTTCTAGGATTTTATCCTGCAAAAGCATTCATGCAAGTGTCCAAAGGTAAATGTACAGGATGTTCAAGATAGCGTTGTTTATAATTGAAAAAAAAAAATGGAAACAACCTAAATGTCCATGTATAGATAATTGGCTAAATAAATTATAGTACATCCATACAGCAAAATACTACGCAACTATTAAAAAAGAATAAGGACACTCTCTATATATGTTGTTGTTGTTGTTATTGTTACTAGTTGCTATCCAGTCAGTTCTAAGTCATGGCCACCCCATGCACAACAGATCAAAACTTTGCCCAGTCCTGCACCATCTTCACAATCATTGCTGTGTGTCATGGATTGAATTATGTCCCCCCAAAAATGTGTTATCAGTTTGGCTGGGCCATGATTCTTGGTATTGTGTGATTTTCCTGTATGTTGTAAACCCTGCCTCTATGATATTAACGAGGGAGGATGGGCGGCAGTTGTGGTAGTGAGGCAGGACTCAATCTACAAGATTGGATTGTGTCTTGAGGCAATCTCTTGAGATATAAAAGAAAGAAGTAAGCAAAGACATAGGGGACCTCATACCACCAAGAAAGCAGTGCCAGGAGCAGAGTGTGTCCTTTGGACCCAGGGTTCCTGTGCAAAGAAGCTCCTAGTCCAGGGGAAGATTGATGAGAAGGCCAACAATGAGAGAAAACCTTCCCCTGGAGCTGACACCCTGAATTGGACTTTTAGCCTACCTTACTGTGCAGAAATAAATGTCTCTTTGTTAAAGCCATCCATTTGTGGTATTTCTGTTATAACAGCACTAGATGACTAAGACAGCATACTTAAAGTCTGTTATGGCGGCCACTGTGTATTTTGAGCGCCTTCCAACCTAGGGGGCTCATCTTTCAGCATTAAAAAAAAAAAAATTGTAATCGAGTCATTCACAACTCATAGCAAGACCCTGTAGGACAGAGTAGAACGGCCACACAGGGCTTCCAAGGCTATAAATCTTTACAGAAGCAGACTGCCACATCTTTCTCCCACAGAGCAGCTGGTAGGTTTGGATCGCCAACCTTTCTGTTGTGATCCGTAGAGTTTTCATTGACTAATTTGCAGAAGCAGATCACCAGGCCTTTCTTCGTAGTCTATCTTAGTCTGGAATCTCCACTGGAAGTTGTCTACCATGGGTGACCCTGCTAGTATTTGAAATTCCCATAGCATAGCTTCCAGCATCGTAACGAGCAACCCACCACAGAACAACAAACTGACAGACAGGTGGTTGTCTCTTTGTGTACTATTATGGAAAGACATCCAAGATAATAAGTGAAAAAACAAATCGCAAAACTTACAATATAATACGACCAATATTTGTAAAATAAAATTTAAAATAAAACACCTTAGTCATGCCTTGGCCTAGTCACTCCTCCTTCAGGGTCCCTAAGGAAAGTAATGCATTTTTTACTAGCTGGGACTCTGGCTCCAAACCTCAAACTCCAGCCTGGGAACAAAGGCCTCTCTGACTGGCACACAGCAGAGGTGCCACAGGCTCACAAAGCTTGTGCTCTCTCTACTTTGCCTTCCTGTTACTCTGTCTGGGCCACATCCTCGACCCCAAGGAAAACCTAGTCATATACGCACACACAGATGTATCTGCCTTGCTCAGGAGACCCCCACCCTCTAGTGGCCACAGCAGTTTTCTCCCAGGTTGTGAGGAAGGCAGGTAGGCAGGGGGGAGGATTGAGAACCCTCTGGGGTCAGAGGTGATGAGGCCTCCCGGATGCAGGGGGTGAATCAGGGCCAGGAATTGCAACAGCTTGGCTTGTGGGTGAGTGGGCAGACGGGCTACTGTGGTGGGAAGGGGAAGGGCTTGTGGGCAATATGGTTGGCAGAAATAGTCAGGATGGAGTGCACCAGCAGCCTCTGAGGAGGGGGCCCTTGCCCTCGGCCAACTCCCCCAGGGTCCATCCTAGGGCACCGAGGCCACCTGTCTGCTGCAGACACTGAGTCACTTCCTGTGTTTTTGTTTTTGTGTTTGTTTGTTTGGTTGGTTTTTTTTCTCCCAGGTAGGCTCCTGACTCACAGGCCTCCTTTCTTCCTTCCTGTCCCTCTGTGACTCAGAGGCCAAGACGAAATCTACCTGACAGTCAGGAGAAAGATTAGGGGAGCCTAGCTTGGGATAAATGTCCCTCTTACCTCTATAGCTCCTGCACCTTCATCTCCCCATCTCTGACACTGAGTTGGCCCCAGCACTAGGACAAGTCCAGTTCTAAGGTCATCTCAGTCAGTCCTCTGTGTCCAAGCCAACCCAGCCCTAACAAGTGTCTCTCATTAACTCCTTCCCTCAGAGAGAAGGACTGGAGTGCTTCAACTTCCCGCCTGTAGTGTCAGCAGATTCAGCTTTCTTTTCCCTAGCCCTGGCCCCTAACCCTGCTCTCTATTCTCCTGCATCACAATTAGAATAGTAAAGTGTTGAAACACATCTCATTCCTTCAACAAATGTTTTCTAACTAAAGCCAAGTTAAGTCTCCAGAGCAGGACTTATAGGCCCAGCTGGTTGAGAAAAACAGAAAGGGAGTCCTCCCCACTGGGAAGAGTTTCCCACCTGGTCAGCATGAGACATTCTGTTGGTTGTCTACCTTTCCTCCTTTGAAACCCAACCTCTTCTTCACACAGCCTCATGCGTCACCAGACAGTCAAGGAGGCCCCATAACCCTTACCAAGAGTTAGCAAAGGAATGGGCATGTGGCCTAACCTTGGCCAATGAGACCCAAGGGTAAGTTTACTGGGGACATTCCAGGAAAACATTTTCTTGATCTTAAAAACAGACCCACAGAATGTAAAGAATGTTGAAATGGCAAATATTTTGTTACGTATATGTCTGTCACAATAGATATATATGTGTTATATATTTATTTGTATACACATGTGTATATATGGAAACCCTGGTGGCATACTGGTTAAGAGCTATAGCTGCTAACCAAAAGGTTGGCAGTTCGAATCCACCAGGTGCTCCTTGGAAACTCTATGGAGCAGTTCTACTCTGTCCTATAGGGTCACTATGGGTCGGAATCGGCTCAACGGCAAGGAGTAGTAGATAAAAATAGTATGTGTATATATATATAAAACCAAAAACCAAGCCTGTTGCCATTGAGTCGATTCTGACTCATAGTGACCCTATAGGAGCCTTGATGTCACAGTGGTTAAGAGCTCAGCTGCTAACCAAAAGGTCAGCAATTCAAATCCACCAGCCGCTCCTTGGAAACTCTATGAGGCAGTTCCACTTTGTCCTATAGGGTCGCTATGAGTCAGACTCAAAGACAATGGGTTTTTTGGGATTATATATATACATA
Source organism: Elephas maximus indicus (assembly GCF_024166365.1). Lineage (NCBI taxonomy): Eukaryota > Metazoa > Chordata > Mammalia > Proboscidea > Elephantidae > Elephas > Elephas maximus. Next base: position 108,571,086 of record NC_064819.1, read on the forward strand.
AACTCATAACAACCCTATAGGACAGAGTAGAACTGCCCCATAGTTTCCAAGGAGAACCTGGTGGATTCAAATTGCTGACCTTTTGGTTAGCAGATGTAGTTCTCAACCACTACACCACAGGGTTTCTGTCAGCAATGGGTTTGGTTTTTTTGGATATATATATGTATATATATCTCCACAAAAAGAGATGGTCTCTCTTCAACCTCCAGGCATATTACGTCTGAATGTGATGTCTGGAGCTTCAGTAGCCGTCTCGCAATCATGACGGGTACTACAGTACCTGAGCAAACCAACTTCCCGAGGACAGCAAAGCAAAAAGACAGAAAGAATCTGGATCCGTGATGACATGGTAGCTTCACTCAATTAACGACCCTGGAGCCAGCCTACCTCAGGACTTACTCTCTTACGAAATTAAAAATTCCTGTATTGTTTAAACCATTTTGACTTGGGTTTTCTGTTACTTGCAGTCAAAGGTCCTGATGATACAGCTGAGTATTCAGGAAGTCTGGCTAAAGAAACCAGATGTGTAGTTGTCTGCAGGAAGGGTGCATGGTCTGAGGAGGAAAGGGATCAAGTTTCCAAACCCCTGCCTCATGAGACCCAGCCTGCCGGGTACTGAGAGAAGCAAGAGGAATGTGGATCATGTGGATAAAGACTGAGAAACAGAAGGTAGAGTGCAGGGACCTCTGGGAACCAGGAGCTCAGATGTGGGGAGGGAGAGAGACAGAGATGTTCCTTACAGAATTGTTTATAATTTTTAAAAACTGAAAACAACCCAGAGGTTCATTTATAGAAAACTGATTAAATAAATTATAGTGCAGCCATAGAATGGAAGCAGGGTATCAGCAAAGCCCAAAAAAGGGAGACACCAGCCAAGCAGTTATCCTGGTTGGAATTGTGTTGTTGTACCATCATGGGGTCTTCGGAAGCTTGGGGGTTGGGGGCCTTTGGCCAGGTTCATATGGCATATTTCTTTATATTACTCATTCCACTCCCTGACTCCCCAGCAGCCCTTCTCCTTTCCTAAGGGAGAAAGGAACTCCCCCAGTCACGGGGCTCAGGAAGGGAGTATCTGGGAGAAGCAAGGGAGGGGGAGGACTGTCCAAGGGAAAAAAAAGAAAGTGGAAGGGCCAAGACTTCCTGTACAAGATCATTGCGGTAGAATCAGGAGAGGCAGGGAAATGGGCAGAGGATACATATATCACTGGTTCTGTATCTCTAGAGAACCCTGGCTAAGACAAGTAGTGAAACTCAAAGTGTGGGCCACAGACCAGGCCAGTCTGCAAACCATTTATGACCAGTTGGGGACAAGGTAAGTACATAGTGCAGGCATTTAGAAATTTTAATAACAATTTGACAGACTAATTTTATGTCTGTTGAATCAACAATAAAAAAAATTGGGCCTTGCATTTTCTATGTCTTATTTTATTTTTCTAATAATTTCTTTGTATCATATAATATTATTGGTCTATGACAAGTTGGAATTTTAAGAAAAATTGGTTTCCTCCCAGATAGTTTGAGAAGTACTGCTTTAGAGGATACAGGCCCAGCCCAGAAGATCACAGTCCAAGACAGAAAACTCCTCGGGTCTATCTACACTGGAGAATGGCCTAGAGGTACTCCCCTCCACCTTATGTACACACAAATACCTCCTTCTTTGCCTGTCAGAATACTTCAAGGCCCCTTCCGACACCATTTCTTCCTGAAAATTTCCAAGATGGCACCAGCCTGCATTCATGGCTTCTCCCAGCTCCCACCATACATTGCTTGGACTCCGTACATTTTTTTGGTGCTTTTATCTGGTTGACTGTTGATGGGCACTCACCTGTGGATTCAGACCTGGACCTGACAGGAGTACAGGTGCTTTGCACATAGTAGGTGCACCGAGGGTAAGAGAGATCGAAGGAAGAGAGAAAGAAGGTGGAAATCAGGGGCAGGCAAGGTAAAGGAGGGAGAAGAGGGGATGAAGTAAGAGGGATGGGCTCTGTGTATGGTACCAAGGGACAGGAAGTCTGAATCCAGATTTTTCTGACACCTCAAAGATGGAAAAAGGCCTGGATGGAAGTCCTGGATGTGTCCTAGCCCAGTAAGTGGGACAGGCTGATGAAGGGTCCAGGGAGTGGGGGTGAGACTGTTACCGGAATAAGGTTCTTGTCCCTCACTGGTCAAGAATGAGCAGGTAAGGCACGTGGTTTTCCACACGAGCAAAGCTTTATTGAAGAGGCTTGCAAGCGGAGATGAGGAAGGCCTTAGAGCAATGCATACCCTCGTCTCAGAAAACAAAAGATGGGCCTGAGTTTTTAAAAGTTCTTGGGTGGAAAGAGATTCATGTTTATTCATAGACACAGGCGGCGACATGTTAACTAAGGTGTACGGGCAGCAGCTTTCCAAGATGGCTCCTGTTCTGGAGGCCTCTGGGGTTTGTAGCAGGACTTATTATGGGGTGTTGCGCCTACGCAGTCTCTCACTCTCCGGGTTCAATTCCCCGGCTGTGGCTGTAGCCCCTCGCTGCCCCTGGTGGAAGGTCACACAGCGGTCACAGGTGGATGCTCTGTGCTTTTCCCTGGCCTGATTTTCTCCAGCTGTTTCTGAAAGGCAACTTTAAAGAAGTTTGCATGCTATTTTTAGATACTCCGCCCCATCGTTCTGGGGAATGGCTTCGTTTCTGTGCCCTGGCCCATTTCTTGTTACTTTGTTTGCAAATTTGGGGGTCCCTCTGTTCCCTGTCTTACTAAGTCTCTAGCTTTTCCACTCAACCCCTATTACCTCTCTGATAGTATAGCCAATTTCTCTTTTACTTGCTTCTCCTCTAACCACACCAGTCTCTGCTGTTTCTCAAACAGGCATCCTCTAAACTCAGGGCCTTTGCTCCCTGTCTTAAGACCCTGGCCTGGGAGCAGAATGGGTAACTCGCTTGAGCCCAGAGCAAGCAGGCTGTTCCCTAGGCTTCCCAGGCATCTCAGGGCCAGCCCTGAGGAGGGGACTCAGAGGAGGGTGTTTTAATCATCTAGTGCTATCACAGAAATACAGCAAGTAGATTGCTTTAACAAAAAGAAATGTATTCCCTCACAGTTTAGGAGGCTACAAGTCCAAATTCAGGATGCCAGCTCCAGAGGAAGGCTTTCTTTCTCTGTCAGCTCTGGAGGAAGGTCCTTGTCCTCAATCCTCCCCGGTCTAGGAGCTTCTCTGCACAGGGACCCCAGGTCCAAAGGACGTGCTATGCTCCCAGTGCTTCTTTCTTGGTTGTATGAGGTCCCCACATCTCTCTGCTCACTTCTTTCTTTTATATCTCAAAAGAGATTGGCTCAAAACAAAATCCAATCTTGTAGGTTGAGTCCTGCCTCATTAAGATAACTGCCACTAATCCCATCTCATCAACATCACAGAGATAGGATTTACAACATGTAGGAAAATCACATCAGATGACAAAATGGTGGACAATCACACAATACGGGGAATCATGGCCTACCCGAAATGTTACAGATATTTTGGGGGACACGATTCAATCCATGACACAGGGTCTAGGGTGACCTGGACAGGGCCTGGAAGCTGTCAAATGTTTGCCCTCATGAGAGGGAAAGGGGGTGAGCCCTCTGGAGATGGTGTCGGAGGTCTTCATGGGGAGGACAAAGGGAGTGGACTAAACCCAGGCAAGCCCTTAAGGGACCATTTCATCCGTCCTCCTACCTCCATCTCGAACTCTTGTAGCAACACCTGGACTTGGATCCACACACCCAGGAGCTGAGCCTCAACAACTCCCTTGCAGGTCCTGCTTCCCTCTGCCCTGGAAGCCCCTGCCATCCACACATTATTTTGATGTGTCTTAGCTTTGGAGTTTAGCTATGTGACCTGAGGCAAGTTGGTTAACCTCTCAGAGTCTTAGTTTTCTCATCGGAAAGGGCTGCTGTGTGAGTTAAATGAACACAGCAGTATACGGGAAGTGCCTGGCAGATGGTAGGTGGTGGTCAGTGCCTATGCTGCCCCCTTGTCCCTGAAACAACACTCAGCCAGGAAAGCTGGATATCAGTCATGTGCACGTCAGCTGTGAGTACAGCAGTCTGGCAGGGATAAGGAGAAATGCGATATCTGTGATGGAAAGGGAGCAATAGAAGAAGGCTTTCCAGAGGAGGTGAGTTGCAGTCAGGAATTGAGGCCTGAGAAATGGAGTGAAGGAAGACCAAGCTTCCATGCAGGAAACCAGCCTCTGCAAAGACTCATGGGCAAGAACAAACTGGGGTGGGGATACAGTGTTGTCCAGCTTGGCTGGTTCCTGAAATGGGGCAAGATAATGTGGAGTGGGCAGCTGGCAGGGAGGGGCAGTAGGTGCCATTCCTGAGGGTCAGCGGTCCTGCTCTAGGCAGACCCTACCCCTGCCCCTGCCTCCTGCTTGGGGACATTGGGTAGGCAGGGGAGGAGTTCCCACTGAGCCAGGTAAGCAGCTCTGACCTCAGAGAGCAAGGCTGGCAGCTGCTACCAGGAACTGGCACAGAGCACGGCAGAGGCCGGGGCAAAGGAACAATGTGCTTTGTGTGTGCTGACCATAGGGTGGCTGGCTCTTGTCATTTTCCTAGAATGAATGGGGACGCAGGGACAGAGCTGGGCCGCTCAGCCTGGAAAGTCTGACTCTGCCCACCACCCAGAGCCCACCAACCCTCTCTTCTGCCGCTTTCAGCTGGACCCTCCACTACCTTGGCTCAACCACCAGCCCCTTCACACTTACATATATACCCTTCACCTGTGCTTGGTGTGTGAACACACACTCACACACAGACACACACACCTTACCTGTGCTCAGCATACACACGCACACACAGAGGCAGGGGCCACCCAATGTCCAAAGGAGGTTCAAGGGGATTATTCTCATACCAGACAGCACAAAGAGGCCGAGATGTGGAGGCCAGAGAGAAACAGATGGACAGAGAAAGACAAAGAGAGCCTGACAGAAGAGTCACGGCTGAGAGAGACAAGGAGGAAAGGGAAAGAAGGAGACAGAGACAGAAAAGGAGGGGTGAGGGAGAGGGAGAAAGAGAGAACGAATGAGGCAGATACAGACAGACTAGAAGGAAAAACAAAGAACAACAGAGGCAATGACAGGACCCTGCCCTGTGGTGCCCTGCGGCTGCAGAGGGGCAAGGACGTTCTCTACCACGGCCATGCAGGACAGGTAGTCCCATTTGCCCTATCTCCATGCCCTCAGTCACCCATACTGGGCCTACTACCAGGAAAATTCTTAAACCTTCTCCGCCTCTTGTCCCCACCTCTGATATTCCAGGGCTCACCCACCACTTCATAGGGATAGGAAGATGCTTCCCTCTACAAGTCCTGAACTCTCCGGGCTCAGTCTTCAAACGTTCGGGACTAGGCCCTGTTTTGGCACAGTGCCCATACAACTGTGCAGGCGGCAGGGCCCCAGTGACTTGTGAGCAGATCTCACTTGAGGCCCGGGCCCATCAGACATCCCGGGGCACCATCTTGGCCTCTCACTCACAGGAACCCTCAGCATTGGCTAACATAGCTCCATTTTTTCCTAAAATACATTGCCTTCCATTTGTTTTGGAGAAAGCTCCCTGTCCTCCTGCTTTCCTGGCACATCACACCACCCGAGGACACTCTGGGAATCTGTTCCCATTGTCTTGGATGATGATCTCTTCTCAAAGAGCTTGATTTCCTCTGTCTTCTGTCTTCTGCCTCCTGCAGGTGCCCATCAAGAAGCCGGGCACACCCAACCCTGCACAGATGCTCAGAGGAGCCAATGCCTGACCAGAGAGAAAGCTGATCGCTGCCCCCACCCCCACACCCTTTGTTTCCTGCCTCTAAACCAGTCCCCTCTCTCTGACAGTGTCCCCAACCCCACCAACAATTTGGAGGTGGAACATTTGCAGGAGCGGCTTAAAGCCCCACAATTCCACCTCTGGTCCTCCAACACTGCCAGTGGCCATCAGGAAGAGAGAGGGCCAGAAATGAGGATGGAGATGGGACTGAGAGGGAGGGAAGGAGGGAACAGAGAGAAATAAGAGGGAGGAAGGTGAGACCGAAAAAGGGAGAGACACCCTTCAGGAGCAAGGAAGAATGAAGACTAAAGATACAAGGGAAAGATTAGTCCAAAGGACTAATGGACCACATCTACCACGGCCCCCCCCAAGACTGAGGTGGTACCCGACTACCACCACTAACTGCTCTGACAGGGATAGCAATAGAGAGTCCGGGACAGAGCTAGAGAAAAATGTAGAACAGAATTCTAATTCAAAAAAAAGATCAAACTTGCTGGCCTGACAGAGACAGGAAAAGCCCTGTGAATATGGCCCCCGGACACGCTTTCAACTCAGTAATGAGGTCACGCCTGAGGTTCACCCTTTAGTGAAAGATTGAACAGGCCCATGGAACAAAACAAGACTAAAGGGGTATACCAGCCCTGGGGCAGGAACTAGAAGGTAGGAGGGAACAGGAAAGCTGGTAATAGGGAACCCAGGGTTGAGAAGGGAGAGTGTTGACATGTTGTGGGGTTGTTAACCAATGTCATAGAACAAACTGCATACTAACTAGTTTGTTCTATAAACTTTCATCTAAAGTACAATAATAAAAAAAAGAAAAACAGAGAGAGAAGATAAACAATAAAGAGTCACAGTAAGAAAGAAAGGACAGGGACAGAAAGCATAAGCATGGGTGTACCCCATACCCCCTGACCTACCCCAGATTCCCCAGGAGAATCTAAGACCTCAGTCAATCCTAGAGATCAAGGCAGAGGGTTAGGCTGGAGCCCCAGGATGGAGCTGTCTCCCAGGAACTAGCCCCATGCCCTGGACCCAGTCTATGTGGCCCAGGACAGTACCTAGGGCAGGTAAGAGATGGGGCAGGTCTCTGCCAGGGCCTCCTGGGTTGAAGAAGGGGCTACAGTTCTGTGATCCATTTCCACCAAGGATACAAGAATGCAGCAGGAGAGACTCTGATTAGACAACAGGGAGAACTTCATGACAGCTAGGGCCCCAGGACTCATTCCCTACAAGGGCAGAGAGGTTGCAGGAGGAAGAACGACTCTGAGAATAGGGAGCTGACAGTTCTCCTGAAAGCGGGGAGATTGGCCTCCTCACACCCCCACGCCTGGCCATGAGTCAGGGATTCCAGAGAATTTTGAATTCTGTCTTTTCCTTTGGGCAACGATACTTGACACTGTTCTGGGTTTTCTCTCCTGCCACAGAAGTGAAATCTTCAACCACTCTCAAAGTCTCCTTTCTCCTTGGCTACAAGGCAGACCCTTGCTTTCCCGTGAGTCACTCCCTCTTGTCACTGGGGACAACCGCAGGGTCCTTCCTTGCCACAGCCCAGGGGCCCACCTCCAGTAGCTCCTGGCTTTGCAGGTACTGGCCCTCTGCCTGGAGCCCTCTTACCAGAGCCAACTTCTCATCCATGGGAACCAGGTTAGATGGTACCTGCCATGGCTGGCTGTTTCACAAGAGCCTGGCATGATGCCTGGCACAGAGCAGGTACCCCCTGAGTGACAAATAATGAATGAATGAATGAGGAAGATCATCTGAGGAGAATATCAGCTGAGGGACCCTCAGTCTGAGGGGGAGACACAGCCCTGCCGTTAGGGAGCCCCCACCCTGATGGTGGAGACTCGGCCTCTGCCTCAGGAAGCCCCCAGTGAGCAAAGCTGTGGGACTTAAAGAAAGAAAAGCTCTGCCTGGTGCCTACAGCAGGGTTCCCCCTGAACCTCAGAGCAAGAAAACCTTCTTCTACGGCCCGGGCCCAGCATAAGACTGACTCAAAAGAGGGCTTCAGTGAACATTTGAGGAAGGAAAGGAGAGAAGGAGGAAGGGAAACAAGGAGGGAGGAATCTCGGGTCTTGACTTCACTTTGTGGGATGTTCTTTGGTTCGTGAGCTCCCTGGTAGCCAGGACCAGCTGGGTCTTTTCCAACCTCCGCCCCAGTGCCAGGCACAGGTGGGCACAGAGTGGGTGCTTGTGACATGTTTGAGAACAGAGTTGAGCTGGAGGACTGGGAGGAGGCGCACATGCCCAAGCACTGAGAAGCCAGCTTCAGCCAGCCACTAGGCACCACCCCCACCACCACCAGCAGGATGAGCGTCTGGTAACTGATCAGGATAATTGTCTCAGAAAGGCGGCTGAGTTTCCACGAGTGAATCTTTTCCATCCTCAACAGCAAAACCTAAGTTCCCAGCAGCAGCAGAGCTGCCACTTCCTCTCTCCAGAACAGCAAAGACCCAGAAGCTGCTAGGGATAGACCTACCAGCACGGGGCATCTTTGCCACCTCAGGCCACACTAGGGGGATGGCTCTGGGGCCCAGGAGGTGGGGGGGGAGGCAGGTCAGGGTGAAAGACTTTCTCCTGCGTGCCCCCCCTGCCCCACCCACCCACACCCTCAGCTTAGTGTTCTGCTGATGATATCCCTGCCTTAGGAAACAAAGTGCTGGGGGTCAGAGCTAAATGGTGGGGTGGAAGTTAAATACTGTAGAAGGGAGCCAGACATGGGTCCAGAGGTTCACACTGGGCAGCAGTTAAGTGTCGAGGCATGAAGTTAGGGGTTAGTAAGGTCAGTGGGTCAGCGACCCAGCCCATCCGCCTATTCCTTACTAGACTATCATTTAGGTAAGTGATATAGTTATTTAACCAACACTTAAATAACCCCACCCCCAAAAAAATACCCCATTGCTGTCTAATCTATTCTGAATCATGGCGACCCATGTGTGCAAAGTAGAACCCTTCCACGGGGTTTTCAAAAGACTGTGACCTTTTGGAAGCAGATAACCAGGCCTTTTTTTCCAAGGCAACTCTGGGTGGATTCAAACCCCTAACCTTTCAGTTAGTAGTCAGTGCTTAATGGTTTACGCCACTCCAGGACTCCGAACAGTTATATAGTGCAATGTGAAGCACAAATACTTTACAAATATTAACTCATTGAATTTCCAGAACAACTCCATAAAGACAGCACTATTGTCATCCCAGAGAGGGTAAGTGACTTGCCCAACATCACACAGCTGGAATGTGGCTGAACCAGGATTCAAACCCAGGCACAATGCTTCCCCCACTGATTCCTGCAGCTGAAATGGTTTCAAGGCCTGGTAGGGGTCAGGGAAAGTCAAAGGTCAGGAGGCTGGGATCATGGGTGACCCCCCCCCACCCCGGCATTCAGGGTGAGGTACGCCCTTTCCAGGAGCAAGTCAGGGGCCCTGCAAAACCACTCTACCTCTCCCAGAGAGATCTGGAGCCAGAGAGAGAGCAGCTGATGTAATTGCTCCCCCTAGTTCCAGGGGCGGGACCTGGCCCAGGCCCAGGGGGTGTGCCTGCGATGACAGGGGCCTGGGCCAATGGCAGGGCCCCAGCGTCGCCCAGCCAAGGAGAAAATGAGCTGCTCGCTTGTGGGTATTTCTGTTATCTGGAGGAGAAAGGGAGGCGGGAAGAAAAGTTGGCCGGAAAACAGACTAAACTTGAAACTTGGTTTAGTAACCACATCCTAGCTCTTGCTGTGGGCTAGGGGCTCCCTCCCACTGCCCCTCGAGGGAAACCAGCCCAGACCTTCAACTGGAAACAGTGAAGTCTGACCCCACAACCTCCAGACTCCCTCTCCCTGCTCAGAGCCCCAGAAGTGGGGTCCAGCCCTCTTAGACCTGCAAATGGCTCCCCGCAGCCCCCGGCCCCACACTGGTTGGTCATGTGGAAGACTTGGGATTCTCCCCTAGCCCTAAGAGAAGAAGGAGGCTCTCAGAAATGGATGACCGCATCGACTATGAAGCTGTTTGGGTCGGAGAAATAAACTGAACTACTTGGGGAGTGGGGGGGAACCCTGGTGGCCTAGTGGTTAAGTGCTACGGCTGCTAACCAATAGCGCCCGCAGTTCAAATCCGCCAGGCGCTCGTTGGAAACTGTGGGGCAGTTCTACTCTGTCCTATAGGGTCGCTATGAGTCGGAATGGACTCGACGGCACGAGGTTTGGTTTGGTTTAGTGGGGGGGAGCGGGGTGAACCATTACAGTGAGGGCTGTCCTGAGAAATGCCAGGCATGCCTCCTCCAATGAGGCACCCACTGGGCAGTAGGAATGGCTTGAGGAGGGGGGCTGGGGGCCAGAGTGGTCAATTTTTGACTCCTCACTACTTCCCCACCACTCAAATATACACACTCACTGACATACTCATACACACACATACACTCACATACACACTCCCACACACTCATATATACACATAAACTCACACACACTTATATATACACTCACACACTGAGACACACACACTCACTCATGTACATGCTTCCACATACATACACACTCACATACACAGTCATATATACACTCACCACACTCCCACACACTCATATATACACAAGGCTCACACATATATATACATTCACTCACTCTTACATACACTCACTGACACACACACTCTTATACACACACCCATCCCTCAGGAGGTTAGCACCAGGCTTGGGAAGGAGAGGGGCCCTCTGGGAAGATGGCGTGGCTGGTGGCTGCCAAGAGGTGGGCAGAAGCCTGGGACCAGGCCGAGAGCCCAAGAATGGGGCAGGGGGGTGGGGTGCTGCGGGGCGCCTTGGAGAGGCCAGGACTGTGAATGAAGCGGCATTGCTCCTGCCCCTCCTGGTGCCCGCCTCTGGCCAGGCCAGCCCCCATTCCCTGCATTGTCTCAGGCGCCCAGGCAGGGTTCCCAGGGCTGGCTGAGCTGGGGGCCTGGCCAAATGGCTCTCTTTTTTCCTCCCATTCCCCTCTTCCCTGGGGGGGGGGGCTATGTGGGGAAACAGGGGGGAGCTTCCCACATCACTGGCATCCCCGCCCCAGCCCACACAGGCGGCCTTCCGAGGAGCTCAGAGGCCAGAGTCTGGGCCCACAGCCCTAGGCTCCACAACCCCCCTTCCTTCCCAGGACAACAGCAGTTCTGGAAGTCCAGCCCACCCCTCACCTGCCCCCTGAACCATGACATTCATTTCCATCCTCATCACTGGTGTCCCATCTGCCTTCCTCGCAGGCTGGGTTTAGCCTGGAGCAAGCTGTCTCCCACCAAGCAGCGGGAACCATGTATGTTTTACTCTTAAGGACCAAATGAAGCTCCTGGGGTGGGGGGAGGGGCCATTAAAAGAAGTGGCTTCCTCCTCTTCCCTACCTTCTCTGAGAGGTCCCCACCACACACACCCCTGCATCCTCTGCCTGGAATGGGGGCCTTCATCTCCCCGTCATGGTGCTGGAGAGCTGGGCCAGCATCACAGTGGAAGGGCCCTGTGTGCAAGAAGACCAGCCCTTACCTGGCATTCCTGGGGGTCCTCTGTTAATGGTGCCTAGTGGGGTTAGAGCAACACAATAGCTGCCTTTTCCAGGCCTGTGTCTAGGAGGCAGTTTTGCCCTGTCCTCGAGCTAAGCCTGGTGACAGGGCTTCCACTCAGTTACCCTCCAACCTGTTCCCTACCTGGGCCAAAGGGATTTTTCCAAAACACAAACCACATCCCATCTAGCCCTTGCTTAAATCTTTTCAAGGGGTTCCCAGTGCCCTCCGGATAATTCCTGAACAGAGAAAACATGTGAGCCCTGCCCACCACTACACGCACTCCCGTTGCCCCCCTCATGCCGTGGTCGTCACCCAATGAAAGGAACATCCTCAGTTTCTGGGAATGCTCTCCTTCCTCCCAGCTCACTCATCATCCTGCAGGTCTTAGCTCCAACGTCACCTCCCCTGGGAAGCCTGCCTAGATCCACACAGGGTCTGAAGCAGAGGCCCCTCCTCTACACTCTCACCCCCGCATTTCTCCTCTCTGGGCACTGATCACAGTGTGACGGAATTGCCTCTTTACTCATAGGTCTTCCTGTCTGAAGCCAGAGCCCTAGGAAGGACACATCTGTCTTACTCATTGTTAAGCCCCCAGCCCCAAGCACCGCACCTAGCAAAGGTGAAACACTAAATAAATACACATGAATGAATCAATCGATCAGTCACCAGCCCATCACCAGCCACCATTTAGGGCCATTAAGTGCTCCTGTTCCAGGGCTGGCCCTGAGGCAAGCATGGCCACACCCCTCTGCTCTCCCCCTCAACCCACTGATACCTCCAGCACGGTAAGGCCAGCTCCTCACCCTTGGAGAAAAATCTACTCTAAAGCCCCCTCCTTTACCCATCCCTATTCATTCTTCCAGGGCCAGTTCCAGTCCAGAACGCCAACCCAGAAGTCCCTGACTCCCTCCGCTCTGGCCCCACGGCCTCACCTGCTCCAAACCCCGGAAAACCCTTCTGCTAGGGCAGCTCTTTGCTTATATGATTGTGTAACATATTGAGTGGGTTCACTGCCAGCTCCCTCAGGCTCTTGGCCCCCCTGAGTTGTGGGGCACTGGCAGACACCACCTAGATGCTGCCTGGGCTTCACTTTGAGGCAGGTTTTGGCCTGGGCCCCTGAAAGGGTCAAAGAGCCAGCCCTGGTCTGCCGAAAATTGAGGGGCAGGGTGCAGGGCTCAGGGAGCCAGGAACTCTTCCCCCCCAGCCCTGCTGAGCAACTCCAGAACCTGGAAAATGAACATCAGAGGAGGAAGGGCCCAGTGTGGGAGGCTGAGGGGATGGATGTCAGCAGAGCAGGAGGATCCCTGGAGAGGAAGGAGTTAAGATTAGGGCATCAGAAGCTAGACTCCCAGCCCTGGGGCAGGAACCCAGAGGAGATGGAAGGAGCCCCAGCAGCAGAGGAAACAGAGACTGGGAGGCTTCTTCCCATCCTCTCAGCTACAGTGCAGACGGGGGAGGATTAGGGAGACAAGGGACTCACTGTAAGGGCAGGAAGAGGTGTGTGGCCGAGCCCTGCCTGCTCCCACCAGCCTACCTCTTGGCAGAGAGCTCAGACACCCCCACCCAAGTCACGGGTGCTCTCAGTACCAGTCAGCAAGGGTTAATGCCCGAGCTTGGCTGCTAACCAAAAGTCATCAGTTCAAATCCACCAGCCGCTCCTTTGAAACCCTATGGGCAGTTCTGCTCTGTCCTATAGGATAACTATGAGTCAAAATTGACTCAAAGGCAACAGATTTTTTTGTTTTACTTCATGCTAGGCAGGCTGCCCTAGCAGTGAGCCAGGGGGAAAACAGACTGTGAGCTACCCTAACTGGGGGCTCCTTACACAGACACCCTTGCCCCCCACCCATACACGCTTATAAGCTCATGGAGCCCTAAAGATGGACCAGAAGCTACCTGACAAGAGAGAGAACCTAGGCTGAGGTTTGAGAAGGCGGTCGAGCTCCCAGGGCAGTGGCCAGATGGGGAGCTGTATTCCTCCTTCGTTCACGTGGATGCGGATGCTGGTGCTGGCGAGGAGACCCAGGTTAGCTCCTGGCTCTGCCATCATCTGCTTGGTGACTTTGGAGAAGCCTCGAGCTCCTGTCTGTACAGTGAGGGTGATCATCCCCGCTCATCTTGCTTACGGGTTTGCTATGATGATCAGATGAGGTTATGCCCATGAAAACACACAGCAGATTTTAACATCTCATTATCACTGGGGTGAAAATGAAGTTGTAGGAAAAATAACCCAACTGTGATGCTTAAATCCAGCAGCTTCACCTCCCTGCAGGATCCCCTTGCTCAGTAACTGTCAGTGGCTCCCCTTGGCCTGTAGGAGAAAAGCCACGTTCCATGGTCCAGATGTTAATCTCTCCTAAATCCGTTTTCCAGTTTTCTCTCCCTTGGACTTTAGCCCCACTGGTCCTTTCAAAGATCCCCCAGCACATTTCTGCTTTCCTGCCTCCATGCCTTCACCCATGCTGATCCCTCCTCCCAGAATGTCCTCCACCATGGCGACCTATTGAATTTACCTCTATCCTTCAAGACCAAACTGCGGTACCAACTCGCTCCTGAAGTTCTTTCCTCAGCCAAGCCAGGAGTGATCCCTACGCCACATGCCACAACAATTCTGGGCAGAGAGTTGGCGCTCATGGAATGAAAGTTGTAATGGCCAAGCCCTGGGCTCTAAACACTTTACACTCACTGACTCACCTAATCCTCACTCCCAATCACATATTATTATTCCCATTTTACAGATGGAGAAACTGAAGTAGAAAGGGTAAGTAACTTGCCCAAGTGAGTGTTCGACCAAGATTTGGACCCAGCACACTGACTCCAGAACTCCCCTACATGTCTCTAAGTGCCAGGAGGAACAGAACTCCATCTGCTTGTTCATCTTTGTCATGCACTGCCCAGCCCTGGGCTGGCATCCGAGCAGTTGCTCGGTGAGTATTCGTTGGTCACACACATACCTCAAGTCTCCTGTACGCGCTCACCTCACTGTGCTGGGAGGCCCTAAGGGCAAGGCCCAGTGGCTGGCTCAGAGGGGTGCCCAGGAAATTCAACTGAAGGGCTCCATAGGCCTGCAGACCCACATATGTCTTCATGTGTGGGAGTGCGCTGGGGCTGGCCACAATGGGCAGCAGCCCTTTGGCAAGCAACACAAGGCTGACGACAATGCCAAACAGACAATGCCAACAGTGCTGCTGGGCAAGGTTAGTGATCAGCCCACCCATGTTGTCAGGAAACCCCAGGGTGGGAGGGGAATGAAGCAAGCAAGGGCATCGAAGTCCAAATGCAAGACTTTAGGGACCACCTAACCCAATTGTTCCCTTCTGCCCCCATTTAACAGATGAGAAAAATGAGGCCTAGAAGTTGGAATGACTTGCTCAAAGCTGAAGAACACAATACCAGTTGCCTACAAGTCATTGCCAACTCATGATGAGCCCATGTGTGTCAGAGTAGAACTATGCTCCATTAGGGTTTTCAGTGGCTGATTTTTCAGAAGCAGATTGCCAGGCCTTCCTTCTGAGATGCCTCTGGGTGGATTCAAACCTCCAACCTTTCGGTTAGCAGTTGAGCTCTTAACTATTTCTACCACCCAGGGACTCCTGAAGAGCAGCATGGTAACAGCTTGCAAAGGCACCAATGTGTTTCTGGGCCTTTCCTCCTTGTCTTGCTGGTGAGCAAGGCCCCCCTTCCTCCCCTTAGAGAGCTTCTTAATTAGCCCCCTTGCAGCCAAGTAACCAAGAGGGTAAGCCTTCCGGGGATTGCCAGAAGGGGTGCCCCCAGGCAGCTTCATCAGGCTGCAGTGCCCAGGCAGCAGCAGGCCCTTCAAAGGGAACTGGGAGAGAAGGTGAGAGAAGGCCAGCCGCTAATTATGGAAAATGCATCAGGAACATGTAAACCATGCAGTTAAAGGAGAGCCCACTGCACGTAGACATGTTTCCTTTTGTGCTCTCGCTCACCAAGTGTAGTTGTTAATTGAAAGCCATGAGTTACATAAGTTATGTGGATACCAAAGAAGGAGCTTGAACAAGCTCTTTAAAACAGCTCACTTGCTAAGTGGTTTTTTGCAGGATGGGTGTCTCAAAAAAGCAGGCTGCTGAGGAGGGCAACTGACCCCAAGAGGCCAGGCAGGACAAAACTGTTCCCTGGGGACAAATCTCTGGATCTGGGGGTTTAGAGCACTAGGTTATGTGTTCCAGTTGCTGATTTTTCACAAAATCACATGGAAATCCAAGAGAGGTACTATGATACTGATTTCTCAGCTTTATAAGGAGATAAAATCTTCCTACTCCCTGAGGGCAAAACCTGTGTCTCCCCTCATACTGGGGCTCCCTAAGAGCAGGGCCATATCTTCCCCCCATGTCAGACTAGGTGCTCCCTGAGGGCAGGACTGTGTCTCCTCTCAGACTAGGGGCTCCCTGAGGGCAGGGCTGTGTCTCCTCAGACTGGGGCTCCCTGAGGGCAGGGCTGTGTCTCTCCCTCAGACTAGGGGCTCCCTGAGGGCAGGGCTGTGTCTCCTCAGACTGGGGCTCCCTGAGGGCAGGGCTGTGTCTCTCCCTCAGACTGGGGCTTCCTAAGGGCAGGACTGTGTCTCCTCTCAGACTAGGGGCTCCCTGAGGGCAGGGCTGTGTCTCCTCAGACTGGGGCTCCCTGAGGACAGGGCTGTGTCTCCCCTCAGACTAGGGGCTCCCTGAGGGCAGGGCTGTGTCTCCTCAGACTGGGGCTCCCTGAGGACAGGGCTGTGTCTCTCCCTCAGACTGGGGCTTCCTAAGGGCAGGACTGTGTCTCCTCTCAGACTGGGGCTCCCTGAGGACAGGGCTGTGTCTCCCCTCAGACTAGGGGCTCCCTGAAGGCAGGGCTGTGTTTCCCCCCTGAGACTGGGGCTGAGCTGTGTCTTCCTCACAAGCCAAGGCTCTTTCCAAAAGCAGGGGCTGAGTCTTCTCTGTCAGAGTAGGGCTCCCTAAGGCAGAGGCAGGATCTCTCCATTAAATCAACCCTCCCAACTCCACCAACTTGGAGCTACCTTTTACCATGGGAAAATCTCAGGGCATATCCTTGCAACTGGAGCAGAAAGGGTTAAGCGAAGGCCTGAAAACTACAGCTCACAGGACACATTTCTCATTAGCGGGCCCTCCCCCTCCTGCCTGCTGCCAGGGCTTGGTTTGGCCTCTGATGGGTTCCAGCTGACAGCTGGGCCTCCTCCATTCTGACCCTCGGGCAGTAGTGTCCTGTAATGACCCCACCATGGGTACCCCCAGAACCCTGGCCAGGGAGGGCTGGCATCAGATGAAGCGGGATGAGGGGAAGGAGGGGCAGCCCTGCTATGGGAAGAAAGCAGAGCACAAGGAGTGCTGGAGGGGGCTGCTTGTCACTTGGGGGTTGCCTTCGGCTCCCACTAGACTCCTGGCCCTGTTGCCTACCCCTCTTTGGAGGCCCAGGTTGGGGTGACAGAGGCTGCCCCACCCGCATGGGCTAGTTTCTTCTGTAGCAGGACCCTTGGGGGAGAGGCCTCTGCATATCCTCCAGCCTGGGCAGCAGCCCACAGCCACCCCAGGCCTCCTCAGCATGCGTCATTCCTGGCAGTCTGTGCAGCAGAGGCAGCAAACCCCATCCCACAGGCTGAGCAGAGCGGGGCACACACTGCAGGGATTGGCAAGACACAGGTGCCTGGTGAGGAACACCTAGCCTGGTCTGAGTGAGGAGATTGAATCATGCAACTTGAGAAATCCCTGTTCGGTTTCCCAAACGCCCTCTCCTTCCCCACCCAGACAGACTCTTTCCTGCCTGGCTCTCTGAAGTTCAAGTGCTTCTTCATGTTTACCCTTGTCTTCCCACCCCCACCCCCACTCCCCCCACCCCCCGCCCCAGACTTCGAAAAGAGGTTCTTCCCCCTAGGATCCTTGGGCCTTTGGGGACTCAGCTCAAGTGTCACCTCTTCTGGGAAGCTCCTCTGCTCTCCTGGATGGTTTCTCCTTTATGCACCCTTGGCACCCCCAGGGTGTCCCTTTATCTGTTCTCTTCTTTGACTAGACAGCCACAAAGGGCAGCAGTGCCTAGATGATTTTATTCATCTCTGTATTCCCAACACCCAGCACAGTGCCTGGCACAGAGTAGGTGCTCATGGTAGTGTTTCCAAAGATGGATCCATCCAGGAGTTTAAATGAAATCACTCAGACTCCAATAGCCAATATTTGCAGATCCCAGCTGCTTGCAAAGTCCCCATCAACTATTCCTGGACAGGCCTAGGAGCTTCCTCGCCAATTCTCACAGATGAGCCTGCCTGGTGCAATAACCTGATGCCAAAACTGCCCCATCACTACCACCCACAAAGGGTACCACCGATGCACCTGAGCCCTCAAAGGGTCAAAGCTGAACAGTGGTCTGTGGTAAAGAGGGGAGAAGCCTTGTCCCCTTCCCTGTCCCTTTGAGAGCATCGAGAAACAGAGCTGTGTGTGCTTGGCGTCTTACAGAAGTTTAGGAGACACTGTGTGGCTCCTAGCATCCATTCCACCCCCTGCTATGTGCCTCTCTGGACTACAGAGACAGGAAAAGCCAAAAAAAAAAAAAAAAACATTTCCCAGTCTCCCTTGCTGTGAGGATTCAGGATATTTAACCAATCAGAGGCACTTGCGTGAAATTTGGAAAGCTGCGCTTCTGCAGCTCTTGAGGCTTTCTGGGAACAAGTCTGGTGGCAAAAGCTGGCACTTGTTTTTTAATTGTTGTTTTTGTTATTGTTTTTCCACAGTGTTAGCAGAGGAGGTCAAGGAGCGTGGCACAAGCTACCCATTCTACAGGTGTGGCTCACAACTGGTGCAGAGCAGAGCTGGCAGCAGTGGCGGCTTCCTGATCATGGAGTGCTGTGTGGTTCTGGAGCCGGTGGCCTCATGGTTGCAAAGAGGCAGCAGCTCCAGTGGTGGCTCAGCTCTGCAGTGTGGCTTTGAGGGTTGCTCCTGAAAGCTCACCCTTGAGTCTGTCTATGTCTTTGGCCCTCCCAATAGTTCTGTAGCCATTTTTCACTCTGTAATAAACTAGCCAGAGTGCCTTCTGTTCTCTGCAACAGAACCCTGTTACACAGTGCTTTATATTCTACTCCCAGCTCTCTCTCCTGCTCCTGCTCTCTCTCTCAGACCCAGGAACGAGTCTGTCAGAGAGCTGGACTAGAGCAAATCCAGGGACAATCACCAGCTTGGCTCAGAACTGCCCTTGCCTTCCAACAGTGAAGCACTGTCATTTAGCCAAAGTTGTCCACCCAACTCTGTCTTCCTTTTGGATAAGTTCTCTCCTACGAGTTTCCTTGGATCCTTTTTCATGCCTGAGCCCCAGTCCAGGATGGTAAATAGGTTTTCATTTCATCTGCCAACTCTGACTGGATAGTGTTGACCACCTGGACCAGTGTGTGTGTGAAAGTGAAAAGCTGTTTCTGGACTCAGAAAGAAAGAACAGTATGATTGATTAGTGATGCCTGCCAGGGATGCAGAAGTGGATACTAACAATGTGCATGCTGGGTAATTGCTCACATATTTGAGGGTGAGATGAGTGAAGGTGCTTTCTGCTTAAGCCACAGTAGGGTCCATTCAGACCAGATACCTCCCAGGCAGCTATGCAACCCTAATGCTACCCTGCAGGTTCCTGCCACTTCCTGCTGATTTTCCTGACTGCATCTGTTCACTGACCCATTTTATCAACTAATCCTCGTGCTTCCCAACGTAGTCCTTCTCCATCTTACAGTCCCACCCAAAAAACCAAACCCATTGTCATCAAGCAGATTCTAACTCATGGTGACCCCATGTGTTACAGAGTAGAACTGCTCCATGTGGCTTTCTTGGCTATAATCTTTATGGAGGCAGATCACCAGGCCTTTCTCCCACAGTGCTTCTGGGGGGATTCAAACTGCCAACCATTGGGTTAATAGTCAAGTATAAACCATTTATGCCACCCAGGAACCTGTCCCCAACCCAGCACTCTAAGATTCACATTAACTCTCACATTGACCTGACCTTGGGAGTTGGCCTCAGGGAAGAGCTAAGCTGAAATGAACTCATTCCTTGAGCTGAAGTGAGTCCACACCTCCTCCAGGGAGCACTCTGACCTCCCTGACTCTCCATAGGTCCCCTGTCCTGTGACCTCGTTTACATGTACTGGGTACCCAATCAGTGCTGGGCTCCCTGGCGTGCTCAATAAACCCACAGATCAATGCTTGGGGTGACCTCATCAACCACTGGCTTCCTCTTTCCCATCCTTGCCTCCTGCCCCTTCCTGGACTCAAACACCTCTGTTGACACTGATGTCTGGCCTCTCAGATCTCCAGGAAGCCCACACGCAATGGGGCACCACATCCCCTCTGAGTCACCAGCCAGGGGAGCGCTCTAGGTAGAGCCCAAATCCAGCCTGCTGCACATGCTAGCTGCTGGGTGGGACAGAACACTGTGCCCTTTGGGGGCTCCCAGGCTCTCCCCTTTAAGGGAAGGATGCCATTCCCTGGGCACAGTAGGGGTCAAGTGGGTGGTAAGTAGTTTTCCAGGGTAGAAAACAACTGCAGAGCCAACCCCACAACCTCCCCACTCTGGGCTCTCACTCACCCACAGTTCTGTTTCCGCTAAGGGGAAACAGATGGTGTGGTTAATTGGGGTGCCATAGTGGGCTCTGGCCCTTATTAAGGCTCCAAGTGGGAACAGCGAGTGATTTACCGGGTCATAAACAGCAGCCTAAGAGGGCAAATGCCCTCATACCCATGGTACCCAAGGACCGAGGGGGTCATGGGTAGAGCCTGCCTGGTCTCGGACCATGGGGTCAGGCAGAAGGGACTTGGAAGGAGGCTCCTCACTTCTCCCTGATAGCTGGGACCCCTGGTGTAGGCAGCTGGGGGACTGACAGACCCAGCAACAGTTCCTGGGTGTCCAGATGCTCACAGCTGGAGAAAGCGAGCGCTTCGGGGAGGCTTGGGGCAGGGGAGTGGGGTGGAGGCAGCAGCCACAGGGGAGGCAAGGAAGACCAGGGAGGGTGGGCCAGAGCTGCTAGAGTCAGAAGACCCCACCAGAGTACCAGAGCCTAACTCAGACAGCCCCAAAACTCCCCCACAGAGGGACAGGAATGGAAGGCAAGCTCACCCCTCTCCCCAGGGAGCCCCCTGCCAAAGAGAGGCAGTGGTTAAGAACCAGACTGCCTGGGTTCAAGCCCCAGCCCTGCTGCTCACTAGCTGTGTGACTTTGGGCAACTTTCTTAACCCTCTGTGCCTCATTTTCCCTATCTGTAAAATGGGAATAGTATTTCTTCATGAGGATTGCATTAGTTAAGGGACTCAGAACAATGCCTGGCACATAGAGGGTACTATATGTTTGGTTCAGGTTATCATTTTTAAAACAAGTCCCTGTGATGGTAAACAGATCCCTAGGTTCTTTTCACTCAGCTACTAACCTAAAGGTTGGCAGTTTGAACCCAGTCAGCCACACGGCAGAAGAAAGGCCTGGCAATCTGCTTCTGTGAAGATTACAGCCAAGAAGTCCCTATGGAATACAATTCTACTCTATAACATATGGGGTTGCCGTGACGAAGGCAATGGGTTTTTGGTTTTGGTGTCGGCGAACTGTGGGGTGTGAGGGGAATTATCACCCCTCCCTATAGCCAGCAACTGCAGCCTCTGGGTAGCTTCTCCTTGGTGACCATCATTCCCAACCTCTGAATCCCGTCCCCCCAGCCAGTATTCCCAAGTGGTGAGAGGTACAAAGGGCTCCAGCACTGGCCCAGAAGCCCTGACTCAGCGGGGCAGGGAATAGACTAGCTATATTCCCAGAACTGCCTGGAAAAATCACGAGAATGGCCACTATTTATTAGGCACCTGCTGTATGCCAAGCTGATGCCGGTGATTTACCTGCACTTGCCTACTTAGTCTTCAAGATCGATATCACTGTCCCACTATACAGAAGAGAAAATTGAGGCTCAGAGATAAGTATTCAAGGTCACTCAGAGAGCAAGTGGAGGAGCTGGGGCTGGAACTCGAGACTTTCTGCCTCCAAAATCTGAGCTCTTTCCTCAATAGCAGAATGTGGTCCTTTGCCGCTGACATCATAGACACTGTGGGGGGTGGAGGGACAGGCTTTTAAAAATGCGGAGTCCTGAAACCCTCCCTATGCCTAGAGAATCAGTGTCTGTGAGTGGGACCCAGGAGTCTACATTTCAACAAATACCTGCCCTGGCTTTGGCCTTCCTCCCACCTAGTTCAGCCCCTATCTCAGACAACTGGACCCCCTTAGAAGGCAAAAGGAGACAGAGCCCACCCCCTACACTGATTATTTCTGCAGGGATGGATGCAACACTGCCTCTGCGGCCCCGGTACCCCTAGAGTCTCTTCACTTTCTTCTCCTGGAACCTAGTACATAAGCAGGTGGAGTGGGAGCGTGGCGGGGGGCATGAGAGGAGCAATAGGGCCAATGGGGCCCACCTCTTCTGCCCATTGAGGGGTGCTAGTGGAAAGCAGAGGGAACCGACACCCTGGACAGTGCCCAGCAGCCCAATTAACTCAGAGTGGAAGACAAGCTCTGGGTGGGGGGTGGGGGGGGCAGGGAACTTTTAGACTAGCCTCTCTGCCTTCAGCACAAGGGGGACCCTCTCTCCACTCTGACACCTCCCCCAGATGCTCCTGGAAGTAATGGGAAAGCCACCCCAGCCTCCCTGTGGCTCGGAGGCAGTAGGCTCTGGTTTTCAGTGAGGAGAGGAGAGGGATCAGCACACATCACATCACGCTTGGCACAGCCCCCATTGGTGGGCCCCGTGCCACCCTGTCGGTGAGCTGTCTCCCTGCAGAGCTTCGCGGGCGGGGGAGGGCAGCCAGGGTTGGGCACCCACCAGGAGCACACAGCCCAAGGAAGCCCTCCTCACCACACCCCCCTGGCTCCGGTCAGAGCTGAAGAAGTGGCCTGGCTTTGGGGAGGTGGGGCTTTCCTCGGCTCTGGGCCAGTCCACAGACTCTCCCCAAAGGCCCATGAGGATCCCCATGCCCACTCTAGGCCCTAGTGGTGCCCCAGCCTCCAGAGGCCAAGCCCCAGAAAACAGAGGGAGTGTACAGCTTGAGAGTGGAGACACAGCCCCCGGGCTCAAGAACTTCAACCTCCCATTCTGCTTGCTATCCTCAAGCAGGACTAACACTTTCCCGTCTCACAGCTGTCCTTGTTTCAGGAGCCTCTGGGGATCACCACGCAGCCCCATGTACCCCATCAGGCACTCCTAAGCAGTTAATTTGGTGGTGGATCAACAGTTTCAAGTAAGATGCAAAGAACTCACATTTCTCAGGCACCTGAGGCCTGGCGGCAGGGCCCTAGCCACGCAAACATAAGATGCGGTCCAGACACACAGGGAACCTCCAGTCCAAGGCATCAGGACAAATCAAAGGACCTTACAGCAAACTGCAATTTGAACGTCTTCTTTTCCTGGACATTTCCACATGCATGTGTCTCCCCTCCCTTTGTGAGAATAGAGCAGATCTCGGCTGAAACATCAGACGGGGCTTCTTCACCCACACTCTCCCCTAGTATAAACCAAGCCCGTTGCCAAGTTGATTCCTAGCGACCCTATAAAAATAGGACAGAGTAAAATTGCCCCATAGGGTTTCCAAGGAGTGCCTGGTGGATTCGAACTGCCAACCTTTTGGTTAGCAGCCGAATTCTTAACCAATATGCCACCAGGGTTTCCATCTAAACCAAGTCCCCAGAATACTCTCCCAAAGGACTCAGTCATTTTCCTTCCCAGTGTATATTATAGCTTGCAATTCTTATTTGTATTTCTTTATTCCCTGGGTGATGCAAACGGTTAAACACTCGACTATTAGCCAAAAGGATGGCAGTTCAAACCCACCCAGAGGCATTTGGAAGAAAGGCCTGGCAATCTGTTTCCGAAGGGTCACAACCCTGAAAACCCCGTGAGGCAGTTCTGTTCTGTCACATGGAGTTGCCATGAGTCAGAATCGACTCAACAACAGCTAACAACAACAACACAAATTCTTTTTTTATTTGAATGACTATTCGCTTTAGGTCTGTCTCCTTCTCCAGGCTCTGAGAGCAGGACTGAGTCCATTCAGTTCACCAGGGTATCCTGGCACCTGGCACATTTGCCAAATGAATGAATGACTTGAACGAAAGCACCATATTCCTGTCCACACCCTTGCGCCTAGCACAGAGCTGTAAATGACCAGTAAATGACTCGGTGGGATAGTAAAGTCAAAAGGAGCCCATCTTGCCAGAGCTGCTGGGAACTCAGGGTCAACCCCAGAGCCATCCCAATGTGGTTAATCAAAGAAGACTTCCTGGGGGAGGTGGGCAGGGAGCAGGGACTAGGGGCTTCCAGCTTAACATCTCTTCTTCCTTCTCATCATCTGTCCCTGACGGGAACTCCCGAAAGACACAGGGTATGTCTGGGTCATGGGCCATCCCCAGCACAACCCGACTCACCCCAGCTCGGGCTGCACATGGCTTATTCCCCCCTCTCCTTGTCATTGCCAGCTGTGACTCACAGCTGATGAGCCTTTCCTCTTGGCCAGAGATTGGAGAACAGTTATTACATTAATGTTACTAACCACATGTCGCGGCTCTGACCACGCTTACACTCAGATCACTTCCCCCACTGCCAAGGCCAGAGCAATGACTTCACCATTCAGGTCAGCGGCAAGCATGGAAAGCAGAGGGTTGGAAGAGGTCAGGACAGTTCTGCCCAGAGGCAGGGGGATGGCCCATATGACCTCTGTCTGCCTAAGAAGTCTAGAGTCCAGCCTCTTTCCCTCAGAGCTGGTTACACACACATCCCAAGCCACCCAGCTAAGCTCAGGCTTCTGCTATCCCCAGCCCCAAATGAAGGCATAGGGAGCAGCCCTCCTACCCTACCAGGGTGATCTGGGGGGAAAAAGGGGAAGTGACAGAGGCTGCCCTTTCCCCACCCTTCCTCATCCCTGGGTCTAGGACTCCAGGGAAAGTGATGAGTGAGGATGTGGCCACAGTGGCCAGCCCCTGGCGCCAGCAGAAATCCCCAAGCCGTCACGACCCTGTTCGGACGCGTGTTTGCTGACCCGGGCTCTGAGTAAGTGCTGAGGAGACACCTGTGGCCTGAGGCCACGCCCTGCCTGCCACAGTCTCCTCTACAGCAGGCGCCTCCTGGGGCTCAGAACCATCCCCATTCATCCTATCAGACCTGGAAGGTTCAGAGCGATCCACCCCACAGGGAGGGCTCAGTGGGAGAGAAAAGAGACAGGAACTTAGCTCAGAGCCTAGCTGGGTACTCTTGGGCAACTTACACAACCTCTCTGGGCCTCGATTTCCTCAACTATAAAATTGGAGAAAGACTAACTGCCTTCAGACCATTATGAAGATAAAATGAATATATTGGTCTGGATCTGCTGAATGGGTGGACCGTCACCAAATGGCCACCATTCTTGGCATTGTGGTGCTGCCATTAATAGCTCCAAGCAGAAAATACTAAATATCAGGGAAGAACTGAGGTCTCAGAGAAGGGAGGGAACCAGGGTTGCTTGAGGCAGGGGGTCAGGAAGTTTGCTACCTACCCTCTGCCAATTGCAAACTAAAGAGAACTAAGAGGCCTTGTGGCAGACTTTGTTCCCTACATCCATTCTCTTCTTCCCCACTTTTTAGCTGGACCCCCGTGGAATAAAGACGGTATCACCCAGCTTTCCTTATAGCTAAGTGTGGCGGGATAACCAAGCTTTGGCTGATGGGATGTAAGTGATGTGTGTGACTTCCAAAAAGTTTCCTTAAAGGGAAAGGGAATACCCTAGTCAAGCCCTTCTCCCTCCTTTCTGCCAGCTGGAGCTCCATCAGCCATCTTGGACAACAAGGTAGCCTTGGAAATGGGAACCAGACCCAGCAGATCAATAAGAAAGAAGGAGCCTGGGTTTCTGACATCATTTAACCAATGAGCCAGCCCTGGAGTGTTTACCTCCAGACTTCGAGTACATTAGCAAAAAATACACCTGTATCTTGCTTAATCAAACTTAATTCTAATTGATACAGGCCCCTCCTCTGGTGGAATCACCTCAAGATTCATGTGTGACCAAATGGGGTAGGATGGATGGAGTGCCTGGAAGAGAACAGTCACCAGGGATGTGACATCCCCACTAGGATCACTTCCTCCCGCATCACTTGTGAGGCCAGGAGAGTCCTGTTGGGAGTGCTTAGGTGCAGGAGGAGCTGGGAATAGATGGCTGGCTGGCTAAATGGATGGATGGATGGATGGATGGATGGATGGATGGATGGATGGATGGATGGATGGATGGATGGATGGATGGATGGATGGATGGATGGATGGATGGATGGATGGATGGATGGATGGATGGATGGATGGATGGATGGATGGATGGATGGATGGATGGATGGATGGATGGATGGATGGATGGATGGATGGATGGATGGATGGATGGATGGATGGATGGATGGATGGATGGTTGGATGGATGGATGGGTGGGTGGGTGGGTGGGTGGGTGGGTGGGTGGGTGGGTGGGTGGATGGATGGATGGATGCATGGATGCATGGATGCATGGATGCATGGATGGATGGATGCATGGATGGATGGATGCATGGATGGATGGATGCATGGATGGTTGAGAAAAGGGAAGGAGGGAAGAAGAAATAGAGGGAGGGAGGGAGGGAAGGACGGAAGGAAGGAAAGGAAGGAAGGGAGGGAGGGAGGGAGGGAGGGAGGGAGGGAGGGAGGGAGGGAGGGAGGAAGGAAGGAAGGAAGGAAGGAAGGAAGGAAGGAAGGAAGGAAGGAAGGAAGGAAGGAAGGAAGGAAGGAAGGAAGGAAGGAAGGAAGGAAGGAAGGAAGGAAGGAAGGAAGGAAGGAAGGAAGGAAGGAAGGAAGGAAGGAAGGAGTGAGTCCAGGCAAGTGAGAGAGGTATCTAGGAAGGGGAAAATACTCTGGAGAAAAATCTCAGGTGACAGACAGGCTGGGGAGAGCAGGTTGGCCCTCCTGATTCACTGCCCATGTCTAATTCTCAGTTTCCCCATCTGTACTTTGGGAATGCGCCTTACTGCCTCACACTACTCAGGGCAAATATGAAGTGATTAAAAATCCCTACCCAGGATCAGTGTGCCATTAACACCAATACCATCCCAGACAGAATCTCCTCTTTGTGCCTGGGATTCCTCACCTGTGGAGGAGGATAATAATAGACACACAGCTGTCACGAGTTCTCAATGAGATAGGTCCTATAATGTGCTTATCACGGGTCTGGTACAACACAAGTGCTCAGTAACAGGGCTCATTATGACTGCTGTTGAGATCCTGGTTCTGGGATGTAATGAACAGAATACAAGATGCCAAACTGGCCTGTGGCATGAGTTTAGGGAAGAAAACCTGGACTCCTTCCCTAAACTCCACCCCAAGACGATAGCTCCAACCCCTGGGTAGCCTAAAGATCCAATAATATAAATGCTTCTGGAGAACCATGCCTTACACTGGCATCAGGATCCTGGGGGCACGGAGTAGGATAGCGGAGAGACCTAGCAAGGTGCGGTGGCAAAAGTTTAACCTACTCTCTCACTGCCTGGAACACCCCTGGAGGGACAGCTGCAGGGCCAGGCCCCAACCCCTGCCCTCTCCTCCTCGGCCTGACCAGGCCCTTGGCAGGTCCACGTCTGGTCACAAGAGGCTGGCAATAGGCCAGGCAGGACAGCAGAGGCCATGTGGAAGGGGACACAGGCCTGAGAGGTAAGGAGAAAGAATTGAGCTTGTTTCGTCCGGAGAAGAGAAGGCTCAGGGGTGGTTCAAAGCCATCTTTATAGTACTTAGATAACGCACAAGGATGCCCTTCATAAAACTCCCCCGAAAAAGCTGGATGTTCAATCATGAGCATGAATGTCCTGAGTGTAAGAGAGGACTTTACATGGAGAAGCCAAGGGGCTGTCATGTCTCCCTGGAGGTGCAAAAGAGAGGAAACCTTCCTATGTTAAAGTTGTTAAAGAGGCAGTGACTCCAGGTAGAATTTCTGCTTAGTGTGAAGGGAACTGGGAGCCTCTACCCTGGACAGAGCCAGGAATGAAAGGGGACACAACCTCCAACCTCTGACTGAATCTCTAGGTCTCTGTTCCCACTTCTGTAAAATCAGACACAGTAATGATTATGGGCACGGATTTTGGAATCATACAGAGGTGAATTTGAAGACACCTTGAATAAGTTACCTAACTTCCCTGTGCCTTTGTTTCTCCTTTTGTTTAAAAAAAGAAAACTAAGCTCAGAGGGCTGCGGGAAAGATTAATTCAGTAAATGCCAACTTTGAGCCTACCACCCAGGACTCCATAAATATTCTCTGGTGGGGCTGCTTTTTTTCTCCCGCCTGGGCAGAGATTGGACTGAAAGTTTCTCCAAGTTCTTTTCAAGCCTAGAATTCCTGGACTCCACAATCCTATGATTCACCAATTCCAATTCTGGGATCTGAGGCTCGAGGATGACTGCATAGCTCTGTGCTACAGAGCCCTAGCCCAGCACCTGGACCCAGCCCAGCCTCTAAGCTCACATCATGTTACTTCCAGAAGTGGGCTTGGCCTTGCCCACCATGTGCCCCTGGCCTGTGGGAAGCCCCATGGCCACAGTGGCCCTGCCAGCCTTCTCTGACCTCTGCTCCACGCCCTCACCTGGAGTCTGGGCAGCACGAGTCCCTCCAGCTGACTTCTGCCTCACACCTACTGTCCCCTGACAATGTCACATGCTGTGAAGTTGGCAGGGCCAGCATGGGGCCTCAGATGCCAACACAAACACCATTCCTGTGGTGGGAGAAGAGCCCTGGAGGTTATTTTTAACCTGTTGATCAGAGAGGCCACAGCTCTGGCCCTGGAGGCCTGAGGATGAGGGCTCTGACGGGATGAGGGGGCCCCCCCACCTCAATGACTCCCAAGGACATTGCGCTGCAGGGCTGTGGGGACCCCAGCCTGCACTCCACTCTGATGGAGAAGGGGAGAGGGAGACATAGATCAGTACATAGATCAGTACACACCCCATCTTGTCCACTGGTTTGTCTCAAGCCAAGCCCAGCCAGGAAGACCAAGAATGCCACGAATCACAGCACATTAACCCTAGAGATGGGGGACTTTCCAGTCCCCAAATTGAATAGCTAAGGAACCTGACACCAGAAAGGAAGCCCAAGGACACACCAAGGGCCTTATTCACCTGGAGATCTGGAGCCTGACGTGGACATTTCAATAACTGCCCAAAGCCACGTCCAGGGAATCACCTTGCCCCACACCCTGCCCAGCAGACTCACCTTCCCTCTTCCCTCCTGAATTGCCCCACCCTGGTGGGCTGAGCCCCTGACAACCTCAAGATGAGGTTTCTAGGCCTGGGCTCACCCTTCAGGGACTTACCAGATGCCCAAACAGTGCCCCCTGGAGGCCAGCAGCAACAGTGGCTAGTGCAGGGGGCAGCGCCATCATGGCTGGAGGCCCAGGCGAGGACGTGCGGGCCAGGGCGTGCCTGCGTGGGGGGAGTAGGGCCGAGCTTCTGCCAAGCGCCCGCTGCCGGCTGCTGCTGAGCCAGTGCCCGCCAGAGGGGGAGGCAGGCAGACAATGGGCCCCACGGCCCGGCCTCCTGGCCTTGGCCCCCTGAGCTGGGCAGACAGCTGCCGGCTGAAACAGCCGCCTCCGCTGGCCCCTCACGTAGCCCACGTCCTGCCTGCTGGGTGGCCCTTATCACCTGGTACGTGCCAGGAACCCAAGTGCCCCTGGAAGGCCTACACTCTGCAGTATGGGAACTTCAAAAGGATAAGCCCCCCAACTCCCCAGGAGGGATCTGAGCAGGCCATGGGTAATCCTTGGGGAGTCTCGCACCCCCAAGAGAGACCTTAGCTCCATCTTGCCAAGTCCCAACTCTTAACCACTCTTCTCCCCTTGAACCGAGAGTGTTAGGGTAGGGGAGAAAGAAAGAAGGGGCCGACATCTTCTTATGATTACTCTGGGCCACCAGCCCACAAATACCAATTATTCTTCTTAACAAGCCTATATGATAAGTACTATTATTTTATACCTATTTGATATATGGGGAAACAGAGGCCCAGAGAGGCTGAGTAACTTAGCCACAACCACGAAGCTGGTAGGGACAGAGTCAGGATTCAAACCCAAGCAGGCTGAGTCGAGATGAATCACCCCTTACCACAGAGCTCAGTGGGAGCAGGGACAGGACTGGGATGTGCTCAGTCAATTACCCCACAGGACTGAAGGCTTTGGAGTCTGACAGGCATGGCTAAATGCCTGGAACTCATGCTCTAGGGCAAGTGCTCCAGGCCAAGGTTTCCTCACCTATGAAATGGGCACGGTGACTGAGCGAGGAAGTGCAGCAGCGAGGAAGCTCCTCCAGGAATGCTACTCTCCCTTGCCTCACTGAGCTCAAAGAGTCCTTCTATCAGAAGATGAGAATTTCTCTCCTTGGGGATTAAAGCCCACCATCCCAGCCTCCATGGCCTCAGCCCAAACCCACAGAGCGGCCCTATTCCTCAGTACTCAGGGCTCGGCTTCAAGGAGACATGAAGTGCCTGGCCAGGTAGCCCCAGTGGCAGGCTCACTCAGCCCAAGCACTGTCCTCTCACCCTTGATGGACATTGGCTCTCCCTGGGCCCATCTCTCTCCCCAGCGAGACTGGCGTATCTACGGTGTCAAGGTGTCCAGACGAGTCCCTGCCTGCCCTGTACCTGCAGGCGTACGTAGCTAGGCTTACGCTAGAAGCTCTGGACCCGGGTCTCGCAGTCCCAGTTCTGCCACCCAGTGGCTGTGTGACCCTCAGCAGGTCCCTTAAGCTCTCTGGACCTTCCTTGCCTAAGAAGCCTGGAGTTTTCTCACTTGTCAAATAGAGATCACTTTGAGTCCTGGGTGGCGCAAACAGTTAATGTACTGGACAGCTAACCGAAAGGTTAGAGGTTCGAGACCACCCAGGGTGCCTTGGAAGAAAGGCCTGGAAATCTACTTCCAAAAAAGTGAGCCACTGAAAATCCTATGGAGTGCAGTTCTACTCTGATACACTTGGGGTCACTATGAGTTGGAATCCACACAACTACAACTGGTTACTGGTGATCTGAACCTACAGTTCCTGCCAGTTCTCCGGCTGATTCCCCAGCCAGACTAAACTATTTAGAAATCCTGGTGGCATAGTGGTTAAGTGCTACAGCTGCTAACCAAAAGGTCACCAGTTCAAATTCACCAGGCACTCCTTGGAAGTTGTATGGGGCAGCTCTACTCTGTCTTATAGAGTCGCTATGAGTCGGAATCAACCTGATGGCAATGAGGTTTTTTTCTTCCTATCTATACCCCAAACCAGTTTCCATCAAGTCAATTCTCACTCCTTGTGACCCCATGTGTACAGAGTAGAACTGCACTCTATAGACTTTTCAATGGCTGTGAACTTTTGGAACTAGATCACCAGGCCTTTCTTCTGAGGCCCATCTGGGAGAATTTTAAGCGCCAATCTTTCTGTTAGTAGCCAAGCGCTTAACTTTTTGCACCACCCAGGGACTCCATCTACTCCTTAGGCTTATGAAAATAAAATGAAGCATCATCATGAACACTCCCTCCCCGATAAGAGACTTCCTCATGGGCTCCCTAGCAGATTAGGCCACAGTGTATGTAGGTGTGGACAGGGAGGAGCAGCCCTGGGCTTCCGAGGAGGCCTGACCCAGACTGAGGAGACGGGCATAGATATCAGAGGAGGGAGGCAAAGGGGCTTCCCCACCATGATGTGGCGTCTGAGACTGCCAGGCAGTAGAAGAGAGACTGAGGGGACTGAGTCAACAGCCATGTCAGAGATGCTGTAAATCTGCTGCTTTCCCAGCCACTGAGAGTGAAGTGACCACAGAAGGGAGCACCAGAAACACAGGGAAGCCCCAAGGGATGGGGAGGCAGCAGAACAGGACAGGAAAGGGAACTACAACAGATCTTGCCTCCAGGGACTCTGGAGGAAGCAACCTGATGCAGGAGACAGCCTCTGCCCTCATCAAACTTTCAGTCTGAGAAGGGAGACAGTTTATGACCTCAGCAATCTCCTGTCTGAGGGGAAAGAAAGGGGAAATGCTTTAAGGGAATTCCCGATTTGATAGACAACTTTTAATTTCTGCCTTAAGGGGAATTACAGTCTATAGGGTCGCTATGAGTCGGAATCGACTGGATGGCAACGGGTTTTTGGATTATTTTATGGGGGAGTCTCAGTCTCTGTTCTCAGGGCACCTGGGTGTGACTGAGCACATATGCTTGGTGAGTTGCCGTGTTTTGTGTCTCAACACCCTTCCTGACCTCTCACAGACGCTCTAATCTGATGGGAGAGCCACGGCCTTGCATGCAGAAGACCTGATGGAGGACACTTAGTTCCTACCCTGAGGGCACTCGTGTTCTGATGAGGTCTCTGCCCTCGGGGAGCCCTCTTTGTGAGGGGTGCGGGTTCCGTACAATCAGGCTTGAGAATGCTGCCTACATGCGTATGGGAATGTGTGGAGGCCCTGTTGCTACCCCTCAGGAACCCCAGCCTGAGGGAAGGAGAGAACTCACAGCAAGAAGAGACAAACTTTAGTGGGGCACAGCCCCCGTTTCCTGGGCTCAGCTAGAGGCAGGAAGTCTTCCCCAGAAGTGCTGCTGGGAGCCCAGAAGATAGAGGACCAGGAGAGACAGAAGTGGCCATTCATTACATCTGGTCTGGGGGTGGCTGGGCTCGCTGCCCTGAACAGCTGGGCCACATCTGGCTTCCAGACATCCACCTCCTGCTCCGTGATTCACCCCATTCTCACGTGTTTGCCGAGAGGGAGGACATGGGCGCCCAGCTGCACACGCACTCCCACACGCATGCGCGGCTCCAGCACACTAAGGAGGGAGGGCAACTGGGGCTGAGAGTGAGCAGGAGCCCTTCCTTTCTTCCCCCTGTCCCTCAAGTCGCCCCTCACACAGACACTGCTGTGTATGGAGTTCAGGTCAGCCCTGAGTCACCTATGACTCAGTCTCCCCTCCTGGAATCCTTACACTCTGCCTTCAGCAGGCTGCACACAGGGACCGTGAGCAGGCCTGGAGTCAGCAGGGAGGCAGCAGAGCAAGGCAGGAGCTCCCCAAACCCCCACCCACCCACCTCCCAGGGAAGGAAACATCTAGGAGAACTGAGGATAGGGCTAGTGGGGAGGGGGAATAACATGCCAGGGAGGGAGGAAGTGGGGGAATTTCTCCATTAAATGGAAGTTCCCTGAGGACAAGGGCTGTGTCTCCCCCATCAGACTGGGGCTCCCTGAGGGCAGGGCTGTGTGTACCCCATCAAACTGGGGTTCCCTAAGGGCAGAGCTGTGTCTCTCCCCTCAGACTGGGGCTCCCTGGGCAGGGCTATGTCTCCCCCTCAGACTGGGGCTTCTTGAGGACAGGGCTGTGTCTCCCCCATCAGACCAGGGCTCTCTGAGGACAGGGCTGTGTCTCCCCTCAGACTGGGGCTTCCTGAGGGCAGGGCTGTGTCTCCCCTCAGACTAGGGCTCTCTGAGGCCAAGGCTGTGTCACTCCCCTCAGACTGGGGCTCCCTGAGGGCAGAGCTGTATCCACCCCTCAGACTGGAGCTCCCTGAGGGCAAGGCTGTGTCCTCCTGCACGCCCCCCAGACCACAGCTCCCTGAGGGCAGGGCTGTGTCTCCACCCACCAGACTGGGGCTCCCTGAGGGCTGGGCTGTGTCTCCCCCTCCCATCAGAGTGGGGCTCCCTGAGGGCTGGGCTGTGTCTCCCCTCAGACTAGGGCTCCCTGAGGGCAAGGCTGTGTCCCTCCCCTCAGACTGGGGCTCCCTGAGGGCAGGGCTGTGTCTCCCCTCAGACTGGGGTTCCCTGAGGGCAGAGCTGTATCTCCCCCTCAAACTGGAGCTCCCTGAGGACATGGCTGTGTCTCCCCCAACCAGTTGAGCACTCCCAAGTGTCAGAGCTAGATCTCCTTTAGCATCCAGAATAGGTGACTCATCTACCACCTATAACATCATCAGGGATTTTTCAGGTGGGTTGTGGGGATTGGGGAGGTGTGTGGGAACTACTTTGCGACAAACCCCATCCTCAGGGAAGACGATTGTACTTCCTGACATAGGCTTCCTCAATGAACAGTCTGCTTCCAATTCACCCACTCACCCCTCAGGGTGATCCTTCCCACAGCCTAGCCCAGGCTGTCATGCTAAGTCACTATGGGTAGCTGGGTCTGGCAGGGCCCAAGGTGGCCTGGGCAGGGGGGATCTGGAGTGAGTCCCACCTGAGAGAGCTGGAATTCTCTAGCATTATCTCATGACCAGCTACCAGCTGGAGGGGTCTGCAGGGCCAGTTCCCCAGATCTCTATTTTGGGGTGGGGATGGAGCAGACAAGCCTAAGTATTGTACTTTTGGGGGAGGGGGAGGGAAGAGATCCAGGGCAGGCAGGCTCCTGCCTCCACAAATCCAAATCAACACAGAAAGTAGGCCCCCAGCCCTCATCAACTATTCTTTATCCTGTGCTCCAGCCCCTTGGGTTAGAGGAGGGGAGAGGCCTCTTTACTTGACAGGTTGTTGGAAGGGGGCAGCCCTTCCCTGGACTGGATTCTTTTGGTCGTGAAGGAAGCAGAAAATAGCTGGACAGGCCTAGGAACCCCTGCCCACTCCCTCAGTCATGACTCAGTACCAAGAGCAGGTACTGAGTTCCTCACCTCCTACACCTCTTTCAGAAAAATAACCACAGGGCAATGGAGAGACTGGGGCTGGCCCCAGCAGAAGCAAAGACTTCCGGGCCCTCCCTGTTCCATTGAGAACCCCACCTCCAGGCTGGCAGGGCCGCAGAGTCTGTGCCATTCCACCTAGCACAGAGAACTGGGCATTGCTATGGTGGAGAGTGTCCTGAGCTATCAACCCCGCTGTACAAATGGGGAAACCCAGGCCTATGACTGCTGCAGAGTCAGGGCAGATCCAGCCCTAGAAAAGCCTAGCCCCGTGACCTGGCCAGGACTCTCAACGACCTCCACTCTGCCCAAGTCAGGAAGGTTCCTCTTCCAGCCAGACTATGGGCTCCCTGATGTCAGGAAATAGTTGGTCTCCAATTTCCCAAAAGGGCTTGCT
This sequence comes from Elephas maximus indicus, assembly GCF_024166365.1. Lineage (NCBI taxonomy): Eukaryota > Metazoa > Chordata > Mammalia > Proboscidea > Elephantidae > Elephas > Elephas maximus. Next base: position 108,605,417 of record NC_064819.1, read on the forward strand.
GAGTAGTGGGTTGAGTGGGAGCAGGCTAAGTACTCTATGGGGGCAGTTCTGCTCTGTCCTATAGATCACTGTGAGTCGGAATCAACTCAACAGCAATGGGTTTGGGGGTTGTTTTTTTTTTTTTTTTTTAGGCTAAGTACAGAGGCTGGGCTGGCCCTGGGGGTAGGGTTCCAGCACTGGGGGCCCCTCATCAATGTTTCCTCCACTAGCCCTAGGGAGCACACAGAAGCTTAGAAACTACCTTCTCTAGATCCTCTCCCCCTTCCTTTCACCTTGCCCTGCCTCCTTGGCCTGACCAGGCTGGCTCCAGGGCCTTCTCACCTCCTGGCCCTTCTTTGGTCAAAAGCCCCCTGCTTGGTTCCTCGCAGCCCAGACTCCCAGTGATTGAGGAGGGTTTAGGGCGGCACATGTCCACGTCCATGCCAGAATGGGCCACCTGGAGAAGATTCCAGAGCCCAACAAATGAACCCTCTCCCGCAGCTGGCAGGAGGAAACCCACGTGCTGTCCTCCAAACCTGGGCCCCAGCCAGTTGTCTATACCAGGCCCAGCTCAGTCAGGTTCTCCCACATCCAGTGCCCCCTCCACTCTCACCCCCTACCCTGGTATGATCCCTCTCTCAAGTACAATCCTTTCTCCAGGCTTGTCCCCAAGAAACCAATGCCCTACCCCACCAGTCTCCACTCATCCTGTCCCCACATGAGCCATCTTCCCCAGGCACTGGGTTCCCACACTCCCTGCAGAGCTCAGAACCACAGAGGGAAGCCAGCACCTCTCAGCCCAGGGAGGGGACACGGCAGAGGCAGCCAGAAGGGGCGATGACCTAGCATGCCTCTGTCTTCTAGGAACTCACTCGAACCACTCATATCTGCTCTATTGTCGGCCTATACCATCCCTCAAGGCAGCAAGTTCGTAAGGTCTGCTTCTGAATGTGTGGGAGAGGACGTGGGTCATGTGGTCCCTCTCTTATTAGACGAAAAGACTTGCTTTAACCAGGCTCTGTACCAGAAAGAGTTGTCCTACAGCTCAGCCCTCAAGTTTTTACTCTGATAATCAAAAGAGAAGGTCTACCTGGAACCTGCTGACTTCAGTCAGTGACCCTCCTTTACACACCTTTTCAGTCAGGTAGCTTTTTTATTAACTGCTTTTTAAAAAAATCAAAGTTAACTCTCATCCATTGCTGGTGGGATTATAAAATGGTATAGCCTCTGTGAAAAACAGTTTGGTGTTTCCTCAAAAGCTGAATTTAGAATTATCATATGGTCCAGCAATTCCACTCCTAGGTATAAACCCAAAAGAATTGAAAGCAGGAACACAAGCAGAAACTTGTACACTAATGTTCATTGCAGCATCATTCACAATAGTCAAAAGGTGAAAAAAAAAACCCAAGTACCCATCAATAGATGAATGAATAAATAAAATGTTGTACATACAGACAATGGAATATACTCAGCCACAAAGAGACATGAAGTCCTGACACAATGCTATGACATGGATTAACCTTGAAACACGATGCTAAGTACAATAAGTCAGTCACAAAAGGACAGATATTGTATGATCCCATTTATATGAAATATCTAGAATAGGAAAGTGTAGAGAGACCAAGTAGAGGGTCAGCGAAGAAGAGGAAGACGTTCAAGGAGATGGATTGACATGGCGACGGCAACAATGGGCTCAAGTGTAACAACAATTGTGAGCACGGCTCAGGACGGGCAGTGTTTCGTTCTGTAGTACATAGGGTCGCCATGACTGGGAACCAATTCAACAGCACCTAACAACAACATAGAGACCAAAGTTTATTAGCGGTTACCAGGAGCGAGTGCAAGGGAGAGGAAAAGGGGAACCCACTGCTTAGGAAACACTGAACTTCTGTTAAGGGTGATGGAAAAATTGGCTGAACAACATGATTAACATAATCAATGTCACTGAGTCGTACATGTAAAGAATGTTGAAATGGCAAATAATTTGTTACATATGTACTTACCACAATAAAAACAAAATCAAAGTAATATATTCTCAGGGCAAAAAGTCTGAAATCGTTCTAAAGCTTATAAAGTGAGAAGGGAAAGCCTACCTCCATCCCTTCTCACTTTGCTCGCACAAAGATGTGTCTGGTGAATCCCTGAACATTTTTAGGCAGGTCAGACAGGTTTATATACATTTTTTACACAAGCAGTGACATACTCTTCACCTGTACTTCTCAAATTTGGGCATGCATCAGAATCCCTTAGAGAGCGTGTTAAGGTACAAAATGCTGGGCACCAGTTCCAAGGCTCCTGGTCCAGTAGTAGGTCTGAGAAACCCAAGATTCTGGTTTTCTAAGAGACTCCCAGAGGTCTCTGGGTGGTGCAAACAGTTTGCGCTCGACTGTCAACCTAGAGGTTGGCGATTCGAAACCACCCAGCAGCACTGTGGGAGAAAGGCGTGGCAATCGGCTTCTGTAAAGAATAAAGCCAAGAAAACCCTATGGAGCAGTTCTACTTTGTAACTCACGGGGTCATCAAGAGTCAGAACTGACTCGAAGGCAATTGGTTTGGTTTAAGAGGCTCCCATGGGAGGCTGATGCTGCCAGAGGGTGAATCAGACCCTTCATTGAGCAGCAGTGTCCAAGAATGTTCTTCTGCCACCTGATTTTCCCCTGAACAGCAAACAGCAAAGCACAAAGCTCGACCTCATGCTTTTCAACCACTGCATCTGGCATTTGGATGCCCCATACTCTAACTAGTCCCCATTGATAGACACTCAGGTTGTTTACAGTTTTTCAGACTGAGAAACACAGCTGCAATGAGTAAACTTACACACATACTTCGAACGTTCGTGACAGCATATTTATGGAATAAATCCCTAGATAGGGAGTCCCTGTGCCAAAGGTTTACAAATTAATTATTCTTACGTCTATTGCCAATTTCCTACACAGATGCGGTTGCCCTCCCCCCAACTGTGTGGTACCTGGATCCACACAGTGAGGAACCGCCCTTTTGAACTGTCAATCAGACCAGTGAAAAAAGAATCTTATTGTTTCTTAATTTTGACTCCATACATTTTGACTGAGAGTGAACATTCATTTGTTTATTGGTCATTAGTATCCCCTTTAAAAGGGGCCCTGATGGCACAATCGTTAAGTGCCCAGCTGCTCACTGAAAGGTTCACAGTTCGAACCCACCAATGGCTCTACAGGAGAAATGATTTGGCAGTCTGCTCCCGTAAAGATCACAGCCTAGGAAACCCTATGGGGCAATTCTACTCTGCCATATAGGGTCGCTATGAGTCGGAATCGACTCGACAGCACACAACAACAATATCCCCGTTAAAGGTTGGAGGTTCGAGTCCACCCAGAGACACTTCAAAAGAAAATCCTGGCATTCAACTTCCAAAAAATCAGCCATCAAAAACCTTATGGTGCACAGTTCTACTCTGACACATGGAGTCACCATGAGTCAGAACCAACTGGACGGAAAGTGGAGGTTGTGGTGTTTCTGTTCATGAGCTTTGCCCATGTTCCTATTTGTGTTATTTTTCTTATTGACTCCTAAGAATTCATCTGTCATGGATTATCTAATATAATAACAAAAGCACAAACAACAAAAGGCAAAATAAATAAATGGGACCTCATAAAAATTAAAAACATTTGTTCATGAAAAAATTTTACAAAAAAAGGGAAAAGACAAGTTACTGACTAGGAGAATATCTTCGGAAAACATATATCTGACAAGAATCTAATAACCCAAATATATATAAAACTTTGAGAACATAACAACAAAAAGACAAATGACCCAATCATAAAACAGGAAAAAGACTTGAATAGACATTTCACCAAAGAGGGCGTTCAAACGGCCACCAAACACATGAAAAGATGCTCAGCGTCATTAGTCATCAGAGAGATACAAATCAAAATCACAGTGAGGTGCCATTTTACTCCCACTAGGATGGGTAAGATTAAAATAATAACAAATGTCGGTGAGGATGTGGGGAGATCAGAACCCCTTATCAGTTGCTGATGGAAATGCAAAATGGTACAGTCGTTGTGCCAAACAGTGCTGCAGTTCCTCAGAAAACTAAAAATAGTACTACCATATGACCCAGCAATTCCACTCCTAGGTACACACCTAAAAAACTTGAAAGCAGAAACTCAAAAAGAGACTTGTACACCAATGTTCATTGCAGCATTATTTACAATACCCAAAAGGTGGAAAAAACCTAAATGCCCTTCAACAGATGAATGGATAAACAAAATGTGGTACATACACACAATGGAATACTACTCAGCCAGTTGGCGAAATGAAGTCTTGATACATGCTACAGCACGGATAGAGCTGAAGACACTATGCTGAGAGAACTGAGCCAGTCGCAAAAGAACAAATATTGTACGACCTCACTTACATAAAAAGACAAGAAAAGGCAAGCATATAGAGAACAAAGTTTCTTAGTGGTTACCAAGGGCAGGAGGGAGCGGCAAAAGGGGGGTTAATGGTGATGGAAAAATCACATCAATTAAGGGTGTCTCAGTCATCTGGGAATACCCTGGTGGCATCACGGTTAAGTGCTACGGCTGCTAACCAAGAGGTCAGCAGTTCAAATCCACCAGGCGCTCCTTGGAAACCCTATGGGGCAGTTCTACTCTGTCCTACAAGGTCACTATGAGTCGGAATCAATTCAGCGCCAGTGGGTTTGGGTTTTTTTTTTTTTTGGTTAGTCATCTAGGGCTGCTGTAACAGAAATACCACAAGTGGGTGGCTTCAACAAACAGAAGTTTATTCTCTCACAGTCTGATGGGCTGGAAGTTCAAATTCAGGACATCAGCTCCAGGGGAAGCCGTTCTCTTTCTGTCGGCTCTGGAGGGAGGTCCTTGTCGTCAATCTTCTCCTGGTGCAGGAGCTTCTCAGTGCAGGTACCCCAGTCCAAAGGATGCACTCTTTTCCTGGCACTACTTTCTTGGTGGTATGAGGTCCCCGACTCTCTGCTCATTTCCCTTTCCTTTTATCTCTTGTAAGATAAAAAGCGATGCAGGCTACACTGCAGGGAAACTCCCTTTACGTTGGATCAGGGATGTGACCTGAGTAAGGGTGTTACATCCCACCCTAATCCTCTTTAACATAATCTAATCTTGCCTCATTAACCACAGGCAGAGATTAGGATTTACAACACATAGGCAAATTACATCAGTCACAAAACAGAGGACAAGCATTAAATACTGGGAATCATGGCCTAACTGAGTCAACACATATTTGGGGGGGACACAATTCAATCCATGACCAAGGGTAAAGTTGCACAGCTGATTATTGTAATTGCTGTCAATAAGTTATACATCTGTAAAAGGCTCAATTGGCAAAAGTCGTGTGATACATTTACAATAATGAACAATAACAACAAAAAAAGAGTAGCTGCTGAGGCTGCTGAGCCTCATCTAAACACCTCGTGGGATATGGTTCCTTGGTTTGGAGCTTTGGGATCATGATTTCACAGGACACACCAGGTAATTGGGTTAATAGTGAGTTCAGTGCTTCTGTTCTACCTCCTAGATCATTGTGCAGTGCCTGGGGTCTTAAAAGCTCTCCAGGGCACAACAACTGGTGTCTATTCACCTGGCGCAACAGAGGAATAAGGGGAGTCAGAAATAGGGGGAGAATATGGAATGTATGGCTAAATGCCTTCATGAACAACTGCCTCCTTTGCCATGAGACCAGAACTGGATGGTGTCTGGCTGCCATTACTGAACATTTTGATCAAAGATTCCATAGAAGAGTCCTGATCAAAAAAGGGAAAATGCAGAACAGAATTTTAGATTCTCATAGACTCTAGACTTTCTGGAGCCATCATGGAGGGTTGATGAACCCCCGAAATTACTGCCGTGAGATAATCTTTAAACCTTAAACCAAAAATACCCCCGAAGTCTCTTTAAGCCGAACAACAGTTTAGCTTAACTAGTAAAAAAGTTCTGCCTTGAGTGTTCTGCTGTTTTAAGAACTATCTGTATGGGATCAGGAGCCCTGGTGGCACAGTGATTAAGAGCTTGGCTGCTAACCAAAAGGTCAGCAGTTCAAATCCACCAGCCACTCCTCGGAAACCCTATAGGGCAGTTCTACTCTGTCCTATATAGGGTTGCTGAGTTGGAATCGATTTGACGGTAATGGATTTTTTTTTTTTTTTAATGTGGAATCAAACTGACAAAAACAACTCGAAAAATTAGATAAGAACCTTAGAGGGCAGTGAGTTTCTGTTAATGCAGGAGGAACCACTCAGAAAAGGAGGGTGAGAATGGTTGCACAAATAGAAGAATGCAATCAACGTCACTGAATGCGTAGAAACTGTTGAACTGGTGTATGTTCTACTATGCATATTCCCAAAAACAAAATATATATATATTTTTTTTTAATTTGTGTCACATGTGTTGAAAATCTTTTTTCCAGGTTGTTATTTGCCTTTAGACCTTAGGATATTGAATGTTTGTGTATGTTTTAAATAATATCCTAGACTCAAGATACTAAAAGGAGCCCTGATGGTACAGAGGTTAAGCACTCCGCTCTAACCAAACGGTCGGCAGTTTGGAACCCATCAACCAATCTTTGGGGGAAAAATGTGACACTCTACTCCTGTAAAGATTACAGTTTTAGAAACCCTATGGGGCAGTTCTACTCTGTCCTATAAGGTTGCTATGAATTGGAATCAACTTGATGGCAATGTTTTTTTTTTTTGTAAGATATTAAATATTTACTATAAATGTTTACTCAAAAAATGGCTATTTTTTTAAATCTTTTCCTTTATTGCTCCTATGTTTTATGTCATAGTTCCCTCGATCTAGGAATATACACAGATTTAAAATTTTTGTTAACATTTTCTTCTAGTAACTTTATGGTTTCATTCTTACACTTAAATCTTTAATCCATCTGGGATTTATTTCAGAATAAGCCATGAAGCGGGTACCCTGCTTTATTTTTTTTCCTGAACAGCTACCCAGTTGTCCAATCTGATTGAATAATTCATCATTTCTCCTCTGATCCAAAATGTCACTTTATTATGTCCTCAATTTCCATTTGTTCAAGGGTGTGTGTCTGGACTCTATTCTGTTCCTTTGATCTGTCTGTCTGTTCTTGTGCCAGTACCCGACTGTTTTATTACTGGAGCTTTATGCAACATTTTAGTAGCATTACTTGCCTCTTATAATGCCTCCTTTTCAGAATTTTCCAAGCTCTTTTTGCATGTTTATTTTTCCAGATAAACTTTAAAATAATTTGTCAAGTTCAAAAGACCTTGTTACTTTTCACATCTTTTAACAGATGTGATGTTCTGACTTCTCAGCCCTCCCACATCAGAATAGAAACAAATCTGAAGGAAAGAGGCTGAAGCAGTGACAGTCTGAAGCAGGCAAAGTGACGGTAGTGAAAGTGGCAGTTAATAGGGCGGGGGTTGACGAAGTGATGAAAAACTATAAAAAGTAGGCACAAGTACTATGAAAATGAAACTGTCTTGGAATGGGCCTTTAGTATGGGGATCAACCGGGCCTTGCATTTCCACTGCATTACAACCACGATAGTGATGGGCACATGTGACCACATCCCTGAGTCATGAAGACTCACATGTTCTGTAACCTCTGATTAAGAAGGCAGGAAAGTGTGTAACATCCACCAGAGATTCCCATCCAAAATATCTCTTTTTAAGGTTTCAGAGCTTAATGTCTGGAAAGCCAGTGTGAAATGGTTCATTCTTGCATGATGACATAAATATTACAAGTTACTGATCTCTCTCTAGTTTTCTGAAAATCCACCTCCAAATTCCGAGGAGCAGCCAGCTCTGGGATTTAAATTTACTCTATCCGTGGAAACACAGCTGAGGGAAATGGCCTCAGCCATTCAGTCTGCCCAAACAATAATATTCACCTCTTACTAAGGATCTGCCTTCAACATGTGGAGCATGTTATATGCAGATTATATTCTAATCCTCAGCAGCCTCACTAGGTGAATAATGCACTCCCATTACACAGGAGGAGCCCCTGGGTGGTGCAAGCGATCAGCTACTCACAGAAAGGCTGGCAGCTCAAATCAACCCAGAGGAGCCTCAGAAGAAAGGCCTGGCAATACACTGCTGAAAGATCAGAGCCACTGAAAACCCTAGGGAGCACAGTTCTTCCATGACAGACATGGGGTCCCCATGAGTAGGAAAAGGCTCCAGGGCAATGGATTTCGTTTGGTTTTGATCTCCAGGTCTTACGGGGCCAGGCACTGAATTCCCGTGCAGAGAAGTGGAAGAGTGAGGGCCTCCAGGCTGAAAGCTCCTGGAGCAAAGATGGGACTATATGGTCATGAATCTAGTCCTTCGGGGGCCTCTGTATCCACCAGCCCAGAACTCCGTTGACTTTAAGGACCGTGGCCCAGAGGATGAACAGGGCTAGCGAATCAATTCATTCCAGCACCCCTTCATAATGAAACGCCTACTATACGCAAAGGGTGGTACTATTGGGGTGGGAGATGAAAAAGTGCCTTTGCAGAGTTGGGAGTCGTTGCAAGAGGGGCAGAGTGCGCCGGAAGGGCCTTGGGAGCCGCGGAGTTCTTCAAGGCAGAGCATCCCCAGCGCTGGCGCACAGACGAACCGCGCGCCCCGCAGCTCAACCGCGCGCGCTCAGGGCCGGCGCCGCACGCGCACGCGCGCCCGCAGCCGTTCCCCCACCCGCGCGGCTCCGGCTCCCGCGCGCGCGCACTTGAGCCCTCCCTTGTGCGTCTCCTCCATTCGCTACGTGCAGAATGGTCCGTCGGCAGCAGCTGCAGCGCTGGGTGGGAGGGGAAGGAGGAGGGGTGGGGGAGGCGGTGCCCAGGTCTGGGGGAGGGGCCGCGGCGGGCCGGGCGGGGAAGGAGTGGCGAGAACGGTTAGGACCCCCGAGCGAAGAGCACAGGGTGGGCGCAACGCCCCCCCTCACTTCCCTCACTCGCGTCTGCGAAGCCATTCCGGCCACCCCCTGCTCTCTGCCCAGGTGTCCCGGACCCACTCGACCCGGAGAGTTTTTCTCTGTGTTGCCCCCTGCCCAAAACCCGAGTGCAAGGAAGAACTACTCCTATTGTCCCCTCTCGCCCCTTCCCATCCCGACCACAGTCCCAAGCTTTTGTGGGAGATGAGCCGACAAGTCACTTGGAGGACATTGGAGAAGGATCAGCAAGCCCTTCCCATTCCACCTTTCATAGGGTGGGGTCCCTAAGAGGTACCCTAGTCTCACTCTTTTTCTTACCTCACCCTGACGAATACCAGAGCATATTCCCAGCATTTCCACAGGAAAGGGCCAGCCTTTCACCATGCAGCCGCAGAACGGCTGGATGGCCCAGGGGAGCAGGTTGCTGCCCAGGCCCCTAGGGCCACATCCAAAGAAATGAGGATTGTCATGAATTCGTCTGTATTGGGGGGCTGTGCCCCATACCCGTGTTTGTAAAGGGCTCCCCAGGAATGTAAAGGACCACATAACCCTCGAGGATCTCAGACCAGCTCCCGGTCCTGCCAGGAGTCCAGATGTGGCCCAGATGTCCACAGCAGCCCCTCCCACAGGGTGGGACACCAGCTATTCTATGCAGCAGCTTCCAACCTTCCTTTCAGGATTAGGGGAGGAAAACAGGCGACCTCCAGTGCCCCTTACCCATTAGGGCTGCTGGGAGGGGCAACTCTCTTATTCTCCCTTTTCTGCCCAGGGCGACCTGGGTTTACCTCCAAGGGTGCCACCTGGGTTCATCCTATGGTCTAATCTCTAGCCCTCTGCTGACAGGTTAGGTCTAGATATCCAGAAAGGAAGGCATGCTAGGTCAGTTTCATTACACGCACACACGCGCGCGCGCGCGCACGCACACACACACACACACACACCCCTACGCACACCCATGAGCCTGGGCTTTGCACAGTGGCTGGACCCGGAGAAGCGGATTCTCGGGTTCCCTCCCTGAAGGCCTCGCCTTTTGGCAGCGCCCTCTGCTGGGCACTGCGAATGCAGGCAATAACATAGTCCTGCAGATGCACTCAGGGATGGTCTGGGGAGGGAGGGCAAGAGGCAGAGAAACAAGTGAAAACTGGCCTGGCCACAAGTAAGGGAGGCATGATGAAATCCTACAGGAGTTGGGGAGATTTGAGCCAGCTTTTAAGTGGGCCTAGGAGGGTGGTCCAAGCTGGCAGGTGGGGCTCAGGACACCCCAGGGGTGGCCCTTACTGTGTGCCAACCCTGCCTCTGCCCTGGACAGCTCACACACCCACTTACTCTGATGGCTGGTGTGGGGGCCCTCTCTGACAGCCTCTAGGGGGTGGTGGGCTGGGCGCAGCTGCCATGGCCTTGGGGCTGTGAGAGAAGGTGACCCCAGAGAGAAGTCTACAATTGATATATCTCTGCCCCACCCCACCCATATCTACACAGGATGGCCCAAGCCCAGACCCTTGGCATGGCAGGGTTCAAGGTGGGGTAGGAGCCTGAGTCACAGCCTGGCATGACCCTACCCAGTCCCAGGAGAGGTCGGCTAGCCAACAGGTGAGACCTGGGTCAACAACCCAGCGCCCTGCCTCCAGCCGCCAGGTGTCCTTCCCCATCACGTCTCACACGTGGGGCCGGGGCAGGGCCAGGGTGGTGCTGGGCGGAGCGGGTGCCAGGGCCTGCACCTCAGGGCCACCGACAAGCAGGAGGAAAAGAAGGAACGGATTCTCACTGCCACAGCGGGAAGAGCCAGGGATTAGAGAGAGGAGGAACTGGAGCCACCCCTCCCCACCCCCCACAAACAACGTTTGGAGTCTCTCCCTCTGTCCAGGGAAGGGAGGCAGCAAGTACCACGAGGGACTAGCAGCCTCCAAGTTGTTTCTCCTAGGAGGGTCTTCTAGAGAGGCCCTCGGGACCTCAGCACTTGCAGAGGCCCTTGGGCCCCAGCCTTACCTCCAAAGGCAGCCCTTGCTCCAAGTCTTCACGGGACCCCACTGACCCTTGCTCCTGGCCCCACCGGACCCAAATCCCCAGACCCTGCCTCTGCTCTGTAACCCAGTGCAGCAAGAGGGTCTGGCCACAAGGACCACTGGCATGAAGGAAGCGACACTGTGGGCTCCTCTTTCCTCTACCTCCCTGCCTCATTGGCCAGCCCCCCTACTCCATCCCCACCCCACCCCCAGACAAGCGAAGAGGATTCCCAGGGGCAGGGATTGAGGCCCAGGAGGGAACAGAAAGCAAGAGGCTTTAATTGGGGGTAATTAGTTCATTTACTCTGAAAGCAGTGGTGGAGGGGAGGGGAGACAGGGCTGTGGCATATCGGGGCTCAAACTCTCTAACTCTGGTGGTTCCTGACCAGAGATGACCTGAGTGTACCCACCCACTCAGGAAACCCTGTTATGGGCACCAGGTCAGAACCAGGTCCAGAGCAAGCTGGGGTGGTAGGAACAGGAATTTAGAGGGGTGGGCAGACATATATATACTGGCATGCGAAGAGGGTTTGAGAAGAGGGGGGAGGACTCTGGAATGGGAATGGGTCCCTCCTCTCCTATACGCCCATCCTTCTCAAGGTCACACCCCCAAGTCAGGAGCTCATCCCCCCGCCCCCGTGGTCAGTGGCCTCCCAGAGCTGTCCGTCCTAAAAGAAACCGGGTCTGAAATCTAACTTCAATCCCTCCTACTGCAGGAAGCCATTCCATTAACTGGGGAGAGGGGCAACAGAGCCCCAGCCAGGCCCCAGGGAGAGGCATATAGCCGGCCCCAGCGTGGCGCTGGCCCGCAGCGTGGCGGAGACTCTGGCCGGCAGCCTCTAGCGCCGTCCTGAGCAGCTGACCCGCTGGCTGCAGGCCAGGTCGCCGCGGGCCGGGAGGCTGCAACGTGCGGCGCGGCATGTCGCGGGCGCCGCTGTAGGGAAACGTGGGGGCGGGCCGACGCGCCACCCCCCGCCCCCCACGCCGGCCCATTCATAAAATCCACAGGCACTGCTAGGGCCTGGCAGCGCTCTTCTCCTAATTGCAAACTCATTAAGGACTTCGCATCTCATTTGCATGGAAATCATTTCCTGGCCCCAAGCAGAGAAGCTCCCCCCGCTCATCCCCTTGTGCCCTGCTCTACCCAAGCTCAGTGTGGGAAAGGGGAATAGGCATACCTGTGGCCCCTGCTCCCTCCCTTGCCTCATCCTTACCCCCCTAGGAAGGAGTTGAGGAGAGGGATTGGCAGGGCACCCACCTAGCAGAAAGCCCTGCCTATGCCACAGGTGAGTAGGCCCTGCCCCAATGGGTCCAAGAAGGGGAGGTGCCAGCCAAGTCATTTGCCCCCCGGCCTGGCCATGCCCAGGGAAGGGAGGAGGCGTTCGGCGGGCAGCCGCAGTAGCTGGTTGTACCTGGCAGGAATGGGGCTGGTGGGTGAGGCTGGAGAGGTTCGTGCCCAGCCTCACGTACGTACCCAGCCACAGGCTGTGCCCCCACCCCCACATCCCTTGCCCCACAGAACAAGCGCCCAGTGACTACAGACACAGACACCCAGTCACAGTGCACAAAGGCACCCACACCAGGCCAGCCATCCAGGCTGCTGCCCTGGCAGCCACCCTCAGGGGCAGACAGATGCCTTTACAAGCCATTTTGTCCTTCTCCAGCATGGTGCTAGAGTTGGCAGGAAGGATCATCTCCTGAGGCTTTTCTGAGTAAGGAGGGCCCACAGAGGGGCCCCGTTCTGTACCCCTAGTTGTGGCCACTTTCCTCTCTGCTCCTTCCACCCATATTTATGGAAACCTCCAAGGGCTGGACCCTGCATCAGAACCTGTCCAGACAGGGGAGGCACAGGGACCTCCAACCCAGGAGGGACAGAGGGAGATGGAACCCATGAGGAAAGGGCACCTAGGTGTTTTGACAGCCAGGGTCTGTCCTTTCTGCCCTGTTCTCTAGCATTCCAGGAAAAAAAAAGGAATAACCCGTCTGCCATCGAGTTTATTCCGACTCATAGCGACCCTATAGGACAGAGTAGAACTGCCCCATAGGGTTTCCAAGGAGTGCCTGGTGGATTCAAACTGTCAACCTTTTGGATAGCAGCCATAGCACTTAACCACTATGCTGCCAGAACTGCCTAAAGGGCATGAAATCAGATATTACCTGGGACTCAGTGTCCTGGTTCTGTATGTCCTGTGTAAAAAGTAAGCACAAAATTTTCAATATCAGGATCCAAATTAAAAACCTGCTTCTTGTCTAGGTCACCTGGGTCCTTGCTTATGCTTCCTGCGTGCCCACACTCCCATGTGCTGTACCTGGAGTTTCTCCCTCCCAATTCTGGGGCATAAATGGGTAGGCAAGGGTGTTCTAGAACACTGGAGCACTGAAACACTGACTACACATCCATCCTGAGAGAAGTTGGACGGACTCCACCCTCCGCCCTCCCATCTCCTGGAGCAGTTGTGTCTGAAGTGCCGCCTGCATGACCAACTGCAGGGCTGCAGGAAGAAAGGGTTAGAACATGTGTTTATTTTTCATGTCATCCTCTTTTTCGTTGTTGGGTGTGTGTTTTATTAGATAAACAACGTAAGAATATATTCATATTAGAGGTGCATGTTCATCTTTTTTTTTTTTATTATTATTGCTAAGGATGTTTAAAAAAAAAATTGAGAGGCCACTGGTTTAGACCTAAGGCTGCATGGCTGGGGGAAAAGGGGTTTGCCTTGTCTGTCTTAGTGTCTATCCTGAAGTCTGCTTAAGCTCAGAGCCTGGCAGGGAGTGTCCAATGAACAAAGTCCACCTCTTGAATTGACAGATGAGGAAACTGAAATAACTCTGGGGTGGAGAGATGGCTCAGAGGAAGACACGGGCAGGTAGGAAGCCTCTCTTTGCTGCTGTTGTCTACAGCCCGCCTGTGCCCTTCTCTGTACCCAACACTTAGCACCCAGTCCAAACCCACTTCTACCCACCCTGGTGAGTTCAGCCTGTCCAAGCTCCTCAGGGGCTCCTGATTTAGCAGAGCCAGGCAGAGTTGCCGCCTGCCACATTCTCTTCTCAACCAGGCAGAAAGCCTGTTGCAGGTTTCCTATTCTAGAACTCTCTAGAAGTTAATCTGCTGTCGTTGTTGTTATATACCCTATATAACAAAGTAGAACTGCCCCACAGGGTTTCCTAAGCTGTAATATTTATGGGAGCAGATCATCAGGGAGCAGCTGGTGGGTTCAAACCACTGAGCTTTCAGTTAACAGCCAAGCGTCACCGACAAAATTTAGGCTTCAGACAGACGTCAATCCTTGTCCAGCTGGATGACCTTGGGCACAGCACAAAACCAGTGTGAGCCTCAGTTTCCTCATCACACGGGCTAATAACAGTCTTTACAATACAGGATGGTTATGAATATTGAATGACCTACTGTCATTCAAGGTCGTAGGAGGTCTGGCACATAGTAGGTGTTTAGTAAGAGTCTTACCCCTCTGTGTGCAGCAGGTGCCCCATAAATAACCTGTTGAATTGTGATTTGATGTCAGCAAGAGAATTCTGAAAGCAGACAAATGTGCTTTTGCAGAGAACTTTCCTGCAGAAATTAGGCAGCCACCGAAGCTGCCCCAGCCCTCTCCAAATTCATTCCCTGGAAGGGTGGCCTCCCCGTTTTCTCCACCCAGCTCCTTTCCCTTTGCGTCACTGTCACTTCAAGCATGAGCTGAGGGTGACATCTGGTGGCCATTTCTATAACTGCAGAACCCAGACCAGCAGCACCCTCCTCAGGGAAGGTAAGGGGGCCATTCTTTCCATGCACCTCCAAATTCACTTCAAGGCCCAGGGAGTCTCCAGGTGGCCACCCCCCACACACACACCTGTAGCAGCTCCAGCTCTAAGGGCTGCACCTGGCTGATGGGTGGGGATGATCAAGGAACCTTCTGCCCAGACACCGTGACTGCATCCCTGGCCCCAGGCCTCGGGCCTGTTATCACAACATGGAAACTAAAGCACAGCAAGGTTAAACAACTTGCCAAGGGTCACACAGTTCCTAAGACCCCAAATGATGAAATAAATGCAGGCAGCACTGGGAAGCCTCTGGGACACAGAAGACACCATGACTAAGCAGTCTGCCATGGGGTCAGAAAACCCAAATTCCAGTCCAGCCTTGCCCCAACTTGTGGCATGACCTTCTTCAAGGGAAAGTCACAACGGAGCCTTAGATAGAAGCAAGGATTCTGAACTGGGCTCTACCTACCTGGGGAGAATTTCTAAAATGCTGGTGCTCCCAGCCCTGGCTGATGAAATAAAAATCAGTAGGGATGAGGCTAAGGCCTGGATACTTTTAAAATCTTTCTAAGTGGTTCTACATGCAGCCAGGGTTAAGAACCACGCAGCTGGATGGTTTTCAGGGGCTCCGTCCGTCTGATGAGATTCTACCACAAGGAAAGTCTCTCCCTAGCCAGGCATCTGGGAGTTTCCCATTCCCAGACTCCTCTGGACTCAGCTCCCCAGGGTGCTCCCTTGTTCCAAGGTGCTCCACAGAAGCCACCTCAACCTCGACCAGCAGTCTCTGGAGGTTTTGACTTGTCCACACAGACTCCCAGGGCCAGCTGCCTCTGTCCTTGGGGGAACTGGCCCATCAGTCCTTCCAGGAGTAGGCACAGCAGGCTGGAGCCTCCTGAGGCTGACCCCAGGCCTGGCCTCTGTGTGAGGGCAAAGAAGGCCACAGGGAGCTTAACCCCCACAGGATGAAGGCGCCATAATTAGGGTCTGGCGGTTGGCTCAGCCAGCGGAAATCCCCAGCTTAGTAGAGGTGGGGGGGCTGCAGCATGGGAGCATGGTCAGGGCTGAAGTGAGGGGGCAGGGGGGCCCAGGCATCTGGCGACCCCAGGACTAAGCCCCTAGTCACATCCTGAGAGGACCTGTTAGGGGCTACCCCCTCCCCGGTGTCACTGCTCCCAGGAAGGGAGAAAAGGGCTGACTAGCCCCTCAACCTGAGGACAGGGTGCCCCAGGATCATCCTCCTACCCTGGCCTTTGGCAGAAGGAGGAGGAGGGCTGGTGGGAAAGGGCTACGTGAGTGTTCCCAGGGAGACAGGGCTTCTCTCCTGCCTGTAATCCTCAGGCCTTGGGTGACGGATTACCTTCCACTGTAGAATGTAACACAGGGGACTAAATGGGGCAGGGAGACCTAGGGGAAAGATGCCTGGGAGTGAACCCTGTGGGCATCTTTCCTCCAAGAGTTAGCAGAAGGCCACAGTGCACTTCCCACACCCTCCACGCCACCCCCGCTCCCTGAGCCTGTCATCAGGGCTCACCCCAGGGCACAAGGTCCTGGCACAGTCAAGAACTTGGGCTGGGCTGACCAGGTAGCCCCAGCAGGACCCCCATGCTAATGCTGGGGGCCCAGTGATCACCTCTGATGGCCTTTCATTTCTTGGGAAGGAAACAGACTCTGAGAGATGAATTGGCCAGGCATCAGAACCACACCTAGAACATCCCAGCTTCCCAAGAGATTGCCCAGTGAGCCGGAAGAGACCAAAACCTGCAGACTCAGGAGCTCCCACGCACCACTGGGCCGAAGTCCCTCTGCCCCTCAGAGCCATGGGCTGAGGCCAGGTACATAAGCGACTCCCACATTAGGCTCCAAGACCGAAGCCTTCCAGTGTGATGCACAAAGTGCTGGGAGTGCCACCCTCCCATCCCCAGCCTTGGCCTCCCAAAGGCTGTCCTCCCCTCCCCAGTCTCACCCCTGGCACTTCACACAGGTCCCGCATGGGCCTCCATTCTGCTGGCTTTGAGCTCTCCCCAAACCTCGACCCACTCACCCCATGAGCAGGACCATGTGAGGCACTGAGGGACTGTGCCCAGCCCAGCACCAGCCTCTGGGAGGCTTGGGAACGGGGAGAGGCTGCAGGAAAGGAGGCAGAATCTGGTTCAGGTCACAGACCCTGGAAGCAACCTGCAGTGGGAAGTCACCTCAAAGGTTATCTGGTCCAGTCCCGTGGATATGACACTTGACCCCCCTCCCCACCAAGACCTCACTAATGGGAGGCAGTCAGTTTCTCCTCAACATCCCCAGAGATGGGAGTCTCTTTGTGTATTCATTCTTTCATACATTCATTTATTCATACATTCATTCATTCAGCCAGTAAACTGCCTGAGCATTTTCTACATCTCTGGGGCCAAAGCAACCCAGTCCATTTTTGTGGGCAAACCCTCACTAAACAGAGTTGAGGGTCCATCTGTCACCCCTCCTGGGCCTAATACAGTGCTCGGCAGAAGTAAAAGATGCCACAACCCCTACCTTTATGTTACCCTGTGGCATTTGCACACGATTTGCATACCCTGGCTTTCATTTCAGACTCATAACCACTGTCCCAGGTGGTATGCGCCCTTTTTGACAAAGGGGAAGCTGAGGCTCAGTGAGGGGAAGGGCCTTTGCCGCAGGCAGAGAGGCAAAGCCAAAGCTCAGCCTATACATCCCAGCTCCCAGCCCTAAGCTCACATTATACACTCACTCTCAGCCTCCACCAGCTTCAGTTCCATGTGGAAGATAGGATTGATTCAGGGGAAAGAAAATGGTTTGGGGCCCTAATTATAAAAATAGGCACAGTGAACATAAGTCAAAGGCCTGCTGGGCTCCAGCCATGGTGCTGAGTGTGTTCAACGCCCAGGAACCATGTGTCAAGCACAGAAGCCCTCCTCCCCTCCTCTGGGGCCAGACCCCCAATGCCCTGCCTGGCACCTCAAGCACATGCACACACACACACACACACACACACACACACACCTGGGTGGCATGAGTCCCTGCATGTCGCAGAAGACGGGGTGTCCCAGACCCTTCATTCCCCTCAGATAACCCAGCGGCTTCCAGCAGGACCAGCACGTAACATTCAGGCTGGCCACATCAGGCACGTGCCAGGCTGGCTGCCAGGCCCCAGGTCCCCAGGCCACTGGGCCCTAAAGGGTGACCCTACTTAACCTCAAGAAGGGGGGTGACTCCCTGGGATGGGAGGCCCTGAGCCCCCACTCAAGCCCTTTCTCAGAGCCAGGGCACACTGCAGGGCTGGCGCTAAATGAGTAGCCTCAGGGATCCCCTGGATTGCCAGGGAGATGTGGGAAACAAGGAAAGGCTCAGGGGAGGACACTGGGCACCAGCAGGAGGAGGTGGCAGGGGAGGGGCTGCAGAGGGGCAAGTTGGAGTGGATCTGGGAAGGTGGAGGTGCCTGCAGGGAGTTGAGGTTTGGAAGCAAGCGAAGTAGAGAGAGGGCTTGGCCAAGGGAACTACCGAGCAGCTGGCATTTAAGAAAGGGGAGGCCCATGGGGACATGGGAAAAGGAAGTTAAGAAACAGACTCTGGAGCAGGCAGAGCTGGGGTTGAATCCTGGTTTTGCCATTTATAAGCTGGGCAACCTTGGATAGAAAGCTTACCTTCTCTGAGTCCAGCAGTGTACTCACCTCACAGCTTATGAAAAGTCAATGAGATTATCGATTTAAAGTGTTAAGCATATTGCCTGGCACATAGTACATACCCAGTAGCTATCATAGCAACCCCACATGACAGCGTAGAATGGCCCCATCCAGTTCTAGGCTATAATCTTTACAAGAACAGATCGCCAGGTCTTTCTCCCACGGAGCCGCTGGGTGAGTTCAAACCATCAGCCTATCTGTTAGCTGTCATTAGGAAAGTACAAAAAGGCTCTGGGAGCAAAACCCCCAAAATAAACCACACCCTGACCTGGGACCCTTAGGAAGGGGGTTTACAGAGTAAGGGGCAGCAGAGGATCTGAGGCCACAGACCAGGGTGAGCTCTGTTCTCACTGCCCTCATATCTTGAAGGGGAGGGTAAGACAGCCACTGCTGCCATGCTGGCATCTTCCTGGAGGGTTCTGGGGGGTCCTGGGGGAACTTCTCTTCACCTCATGCCCTCCTCATTCCAGAGAGGGGAGGGACTCACCCAAGGTCACTCTGAGAGTCAGGGCAGAGGCAGGTCTGCTAACCCCAAGCCAACCTCCTCTTCCCAATGAGGCACGCTGCCTTGCTCAGAAGGAGTAGCCAGGGGCAAAGACTCCCTCAACTCCATGAGAGGGAAGGGACCTGGAAACCACATTCAGGAAGCACAGATGGAAAGCTTCACTCCTATTTCCACTCAGGGCTTTCACTAAGAACTCTCATGCCTCCTCCAAAGCCCAGACTAAAGGCAGCTTCTCTGGGAAGCCCTCCCTGGCCAGCAATGGAAGTGGGTCCAAGCTGAGTCCTGTTTGTGGTCTTCGAGGCTTTGGCCTCATCACCACCCTGGTCCATGAACCTGCTTCCCCCGACTGAGCTTGGAGTGTTTGAGGCCAGGGACAGGGTCTTAACCAGGCCTGAGGGAGGCTCCAGACCCAGGCACCAGGGTCCAGCATAGCACCTATGGGTGTGGAATAAACGAACCATGACCAGGATGGGCCAGGCCTGCTAGGGGCAAGAGGCCTCCAGGGGTGGTGACGGGGCTCTGTAGCAGTTGTCAGCCTGCTCCAACTTGCCCCTCCCTCCCCCCTTGCCTGGGCCCTGTGCTAAGAACTAATTTTTGGTGCAGGCTGTACCCTGTCCCACACGCCTGGCATTTACCAAAAGGGCAGGGACAGTGAGAAGGGCCTCACTTGTGCCATCTACTCATGAAGGAGCCAGTCACAGGCGGGGGGGGAGAGGAGTTAGATTTCAAAGTGCCTGAAGATGACAGAGGGACAGTGGATGCTCGCCATGTCAGACCCACAAAGGACAAATACTGCATGACCCCGCTTGTATGAAATATCTAGAATAGGCAAATGCAGGGAGACCAGAGTAGATTAGTGCTTACCAGGGGCTGGGGGAGGGAGGGAAGAGAAGTTTTTGCTTATGGGGTACTGAGCTTCTGTTCGGGGTGATGAAAAAATTTTGGAAATAGATAGTGGTGATGGTTGCACAACGTGATGAATGTAATTAATGCCACTGAACTGTACACTTAAAAATGGTTCAAATGGCAAGTTTTGTTACATATATTTTACCACAATAAAATTTATTTTTAAAAATTGACAAAGGATTAATATCGGGACTAAATGATACAAGGAGTGTCTGCAGAGCAAAACGAGAGGACGGCAAGTGAGCCTAACCAAAAAAATGGATAAAGGATACAAAAGGCAACTAAAGGAAACAAAACCCTAAACACTCACAGGCATAAGAAGAGATGCTGAAAATTCTGAGATATCACTTTGCCTCAGGTAAAAAGATGGACAAAAATTAGAAAGCTGAATAAAGCCGGGGTTGGCAGGGATGCAGGGACACATGAGTCCTCTGCTCTGCGGGTGGCAGGGTAGGCTGGGCAGCCACTGTGGATCGGAGCTGGCCACGCTTAGTCAGATTAAAAACACACATGACTTGTGACCCAGCAACTCCACCCAGGCTTACATTCCGGGAATGCTAACTCTGGTCCCAAAGGGCAGGTGAAGGGGTGATCGGGACAGCCTCATTCATGGAAGGCGTGGGCAGGAAAATGTGGGGCTTGGTGTCATGGAGCGTAACACAACAAAGCTAAAATTTAAAAACAATGATCTATAATACAATAATATTTACCCAAGTCTTAAAAAAAAATTTACAAAACATTTACAGGAATAATACACACAGAAAGATCCTCATTGAATACTATGAGGGGAAACGGGAAAGAGATGAAAAGGAATAAACCCATAAACAAAACAAGAAAGGCCAGTGTCTTAGTCATCTAGTACTGCTATAACAGAAATACCACAAGTGAATGGCTTTAACAAAGAGAAATTTATTCTCTCACAGTCTAGTAGGCTACAAACCCAGGGTGTCAGCTCCAGGGGAAGGCTTTCCCTTTCTGTCAGCTCTGGAGGAAGGTCCTTGTGATACATCAGTCTTCTCTTGGTCTGGGAGCATCTCAGCACAGGAACCTCAGGTCCAAAGGATGCCCTCTGGTCCCAGCGTTGCGTTCTTGGTAGTATGAGGTCCCCCTGTCTCTTTGCTAGCTTTTCTTTTATATTTCAAAAGAGATTGACTTAAGACACTATCTAACCTCGTAGACCTCATCAGTATAACTGCCACTAATCCATTTTATTACATCATAGTGATAGGATTTACAGCACATATGGAAGTCACATCAGAAGATAAAATGGTAGACAATCATACAAGGGAATCATGACCTAGTGAAGCTGACAGATATTTTGGGGGAACACAGTTCAATCCATGACAGCCAGTAATGCCAGCATGCCTGCTGTGAACTGAGTAAGATCAACTCTACACCTGAGGTCCACAAAGAGAAGGACAGTCCCCAAAGGTGTCAGCACAAGCTCGCAGGTGGATCCAGGAGTCTCTGTCCATGAGGTCAGAGCCAGGCCTAACCTCAGAGGTTGCCTCTCCCATGGCCCTCCACAGCCAAGCCCTGGGCCCTGGCCCTCAACACTGAGGCCCAAGGGCTCAGGTACAGGAACCACACCTAAGCAGACCTGGGTTCCGGTTCCAGCTCCACCTTGCGTGTGACCAAGTCCTTGGCTTCTCACTTTAAAAGCACCTGCTGGAAACAGAGGAAATGCCCACTGGTCTATTACCAGTGGGAGAAGTCCCTGCTGGCCCAGCCCCTCCCATCCAAGTCTCTCTTCTTATTGTGATTATTCACCACTGCTGCCACTGTCTCTCGTCTCCCCGTCTGTTTAATGGGGACTAGAACCACCAGGTGATTTTGAGGATGAAATGTGGCATCGTTTCATAAGTGCTCATAGTGAAGCTGTTGCTCACTCTGGATCCTGCTGCTGACTCCTGTTCATCTGACCTCCAGTTCTTGAGACTTGAGCTAACAGATTACCTGCCGTCTTGCCTGCTGATTTTCGGATTCATCAGTCTTCACAGCCTGTAAGCAAGAGCCCTGCTGTCTGATCTGCTGCTCTTCGCTCGCCAGCCCCTGTGGCTATGTGATTCAGGAGAAGCCTCTATCCTAATCTGTGGACTTAGGACCACTCCAACCTCTACAGCTGCATGAGCCGTTTCCTTGATATAAATCGCTCTATATATATTTATACGCTTTACTGGTTTTGCTTCTCTAGAGAACTCAGCCTAAGACATTTGAAGTTGAAAAAGGATTTTACTTTACTTGGATCCACGATCAATGCCCATGGAAGCAGCAGTCAAGAAATCAAATGACTCATTGCATCAGGCAAATCTGCTGCAAAAGATCTCTTTAAAGTGTTAAAAAGCAAAGATGTCGCTTTGAGGACTAAGGTGTGCCTGACCCAAGCCATGGTGTTTTCAAAAGCCTCACATGCATGTGAAAGCTGGACAATGAATAAGGAAGACTGAAGAAGAATTGACACCTTTGAATTGCGGTGTTGGCAAAGAATATTGAATACACCACGGAACTGCCAGAAGAGCGAAAAAATCTCTCTTGGAAGAAGTACAGCCAGAATGCTCATCAGGAGCAAGGATGGAGAGACTTCATCTCACATACTTTGGACATGTTATCTGGAGGGACCAGTCCCTGGAGAAAGACATCATGCTTGGTAAAGCAGAGGGTCAGTGAAAAAGAAGAAGTTCCTCAGTGAGATGGATTGACACAGTGGCTGTAACAATGGGGTCAATCATAACAATAATTGTGAAGATGGCACAGGACCAGGCACTGTTTCTTTCTGTTGTACCTAGGGTTGCTATGAGTCAGAACCAAATACAGGGTACCTAACGATAACAACATGGCATCACCAGGACCCGAAAGAGGAGGGAGATGGCCAGGGTCACACAGCCAGGTAGTACAGAGCTGGGTGGTTTACCGGACACTGAGCTGGCACTCCCCCCTCCACCATGATGCCCGCAGGCTGGTGGACAGAATGTCCTCAGCCAGAGTCTGGGGTGGTGTCCCCAAGGCCCTTGCCTACAGTTCCCAGTCCCACTCCTAGAGCAGCAAGCTCAGAGGAGCACCAGGAACCCTACATGGGCAAGATATAAGCCAGGGAGGGGAGGGCTGGGGAAAGAGGGAGGCAGAAGGCTTTATCCTGCTCCATAGGAACACAGAGGGGTCCAGAGACATTTTTCTGGGTGATAGTGCCCAGCTTCAGGGGCTCTATCATGGGGCTTCTGCGTGGCTCCTAAGTCAGGAGTCTTGGCCTTACCTGTCCTCTTTTTTCATAATAATAGCTAACATTTTTATAGCTCCTACTATGCGTGAGACAGTGTTGTATTTGCTTTGTGTATATTATCTCATTTAATTTTCACAGCAATCCTATGGGGCCAATGATATTATTGTTCCCATTTTACAGTTGGGAAAACTGAGGCACAGAAAGGATAAGTAATTTTTCCAAAGTCACTCAGCTTGTAAATAGCGGAGCTAGGATCTAATCCCAGACAATCTGCTTCAAGTCTGTGCCCTTAACCATCCAAATACACTCTCAGAGAACATGGCCTTGACTTTTCCTGAGGCACTGCTTCTGATTTCCCGGGGGTCTTGTGGCTGCAGACAGGATGGAAACAGGGGCTTGATCACACAATTGGTGGCAGGTCAACAGTCATGCTCATTCTCCAATGGAAGCCTGAGACACCACTCTCCATCTGCCCCCTGGGAGCCCACATGGTGGGGGGATGAGGCAAAACAGCAGTTGGTGCTACGTTTACACAACACATAGGTGGGGCCTTCACCCAGGGATAGCAATGCTGGATGTGGGCAGGGCCTCCACCTGACCCTGCTCCCCTCCCTGGAAAGCAGAGTGGAAGGTGAGTGAGTGGGAAGAGACAGCACCAGTATCAGAGAGGTGGGAGTCACTCTTTTTTTTTTTTTAATTGAAATCATTCACAAATAAGTTAACCAAGATCTGTAATAAATTACTTGTGAAACACCCTCACAACTGGTCAGAGCCCTGCCCTGGAGAAGCTATCCTCTAAGGAGTGGGAGCAGCTGGGATATCCTCCTGCACCCCTCTGTCACTTGCCCCTCCACAAAGAAGAGGTACACAGCACAGTGGTGAAGAGCATGGTCTCTGGAAGCAGACAAAGCCAGTCTTGGGGTCAGTGCTGCCACTTGTAGCCATGCAACCCTGAACTACGTATTAGTTAGCCTCTCTGGGTCTCAGTTTTCTTACCTGCAAAGTGGGGATGATAATAGCATCTCACTCAGAGTTGTTACAAGAATTAAATGAAATAATGCATGTGAAGCGTACAGCCTGGTGCCTGACAACTAGTAGGTGTGCAGTGTTGGCTATTAGCATTACTGTTGCTATAAGGTGGAGCCCTGGTGGTGCAGTAGTTAAGAGCTACAGCTGCTAACCAAAAGATCAGCAGTTTGAATCCACCAGCAGATCCTCGGAAACCCTATGAGGCAGCTATACTCTGTCCTATAGGGTCACTATGAGTTGGAATCGACTCGACAGCAACGGGTTTTATTGCTGTCAGGACCAGCCCCCAACCAAGCAGTGAGCTCCTTTGGGGAAGGCACCACATCTTATTAACTTTTGTCTATCTCAGCATTCTCCACAGAGCTTAGCACACAGTGCTCTATGTCTTAGGTTGGGTTCTTCAGCAGCAGGCCCTGAGACGAGGATCCTTGGCTAATGACTCACCCAGGCGGTGCTCCCGGCGGAAACTTGACAGAGATTGGAGGAAGCTGGGAGGGAAGGAAGAGGCCAAGCAAGGGTGAGATTTCACAGAGTATGACTTCAGCCTGATTCTGCAGAGGGACTCTGGAGTATAAGTGACATCTCAGGGTTGTGTCCTCCAGAAGCAAGGGAGCTCAGTGGTCTCGTGCCTACACCCCAGTCATTGACTGAGGACTGCCTTGGGAGAGGTACACTTCCAGCACTTTCTGCTCTGTTCCAGTAGCCTGTCTCTCCATTTCCAGTCTGCAAAGGTTGGTGGAATGGAACAGGAACCAGACCTGACGCAACCTCTGAAGGGTCATGGTCATGCATAGCCCAGGGTGGTTGAGGCAGAGTGTGGACGGCCAGGCAGAGGGGAGCAACTCTAACTTACACACAGAGAGTCCCAGCTGGCCAGCCAGAAGGGTCCCCAGAGCAGCCAGTCCTCAACCCTAGCTGAGCAAGGACTGGCTGGGGCTGCCTGAGTCAGTCTTGAGAGCCCTACTATGTGCCTGGGACTACTGCTAAAGTCTCTGCACGATTCACTCATTGAATCCTCACAACAGTCCTAGAGAGTGTCCCAATTTAGAGGCATAGAGAAGGTAAGGGACCTGTGAGGCACCCCCAAAATTTAAGGGGACTACCACCAATGACTGTCCAACAGGGAACACAATAGAGAATCCCTAATGGAAAAGTGAGATGTAGACCTCAAATTGTAGTAAAAAGACCAGACTTAATGGTCTGACTGAGACTGGAGGGACCCCAGCAGTCATGGCCCTGGGACTCTCTGTTAGCCTAAAACTAAAACCACTCTCCAAGCCAATTCTTTAGACAAAGATTAGACTGGACTATAAGACAGAAAATGATACTGGTGAGGAGTGAGCTTCTTGGCTCAAGTAGACACGAGACTATGTGGGCAGCTCCTGTCTGGAGGCAAGATGAGAAGGCAGAGGGGGACAGGAGCTGGTTGAACGAACACAGGAAATATAGGATGGAGAAAAGAGTGTGCTGTCTCATTGTAGGGAGAGCAACTAGGGTCCATAACAATGTGTGTATAAGTTTTTGTATGAGAAACTGACTTGAATTGTGAACTTTCACTTAAAGCATTAAAAAAAAAAAAAAAGAGTTAAGGGGAAAGATGAACAAAGTCATTAGTCATTGGGGAAGTGCAAATCAAAACCACAGTGAGATACCACTCCACACCTGGTAACCAGGCCAGCTATTATCAAAAAACCTGTTGGCTAGGATGTGGAGAAAGGAGAACCCTCACGTGTTCCTGGTGGAGGCATCATGGAAAACAGCCTGGCAGTTCCTCAGAAAGTTAAACACAGAATTACCATATGACCCAGCAATTCCACTCCTAGGTATATGCCAAAAAATTGAAAACAGGCATTCGAACAAAAACTTGTACAAGAGTGTTCACGGCAGAATTATTCACAAGATCCAAAAGGCAGAAACAACCTAAATGCCCATACATTCGTTTACGAATGGATAAGCAAAATGTGGTATATCCATACAATGAAACATTATTCAAGTCATGGAAAAGGAATGAACTGCTGTTACATGCCACGACATGGGTGAGCCTCCGAAGCATGCTAAGTGAAAGAAGCCAGGCACGAAAGACCACATATTCCATTTATAAGAAATATCCAGAATAGGCAAATTCAGAGACAGAAAGCAGAGTAGTGGTTGTTAGGAGATGGGGGAGGGGGATATGCAGAGTGACCGCTAATGGGTACAGGGTTTCTTTTGGGGTAATGGAATGTTCTGGAACTTGATAGTGGTGATAGATTCAGGACATTATGAATGTACTAAATGCCACTGAATTGTATGCTTTAGAATGGTTAAAATGGTAAATTTTACGTTATGCATGTATTTTAAAAGGAAAAAGAGTTAAGAGCAGGGCCGAGACCACAACGGCTCTGACCCATCCCTCCTCCGGGCCTGGGAGCTGCCGATGCAGGGTCAGCAACAGTGTTTCAGGATAGAAAGAACCAATCAAAACCAAGTCTGCTGGACTCTGTGCTGACACAGAGACGGGACTCCAGTTGTTTTTAAACATCTTTGTGTCTGCGGGGAGATAAAAGCTCCAGCCTGAGTTCAGACGGGCCTAGATGTAAATGCTAGTCTCACCACTGGCTGTGTGAATTCGGCCAAATCACTGTGTCTTTGGGGGCCTCGGTTTTCTCATCTGCAAAATGGGAATAAAAGTAGGAAGCTTCCTGAGTTGCCAGAAGAATCAAATGAGTTAATCTGTGAAAAAGCCCCGACTATAGGATCTGACACACAATAAGGACAAGGCAGCAATGGCTGGTTCCCTTCCTCCTCCTTTTCCCACACATGCCCTTGACATTTATTGCAACCAGATTTCACCTGTACAAACACCTTCCTGGGAGGCTGTGTACATACAGAATTGTCCAGCTTCCCTGACTGACCCTGCCCATGGGATATCTGCACTTTCAAACAGAAAAAAAGTTAATTCACAGAAAGCCTACCTGAGAAAGGGAAATGAAGGATTTCTGAATTTATTCAGGAAATGTCTAGAATGGAGGACGTCTCCCTTTACCCTCCAATCACACCACTTAGGCAGCCACCTGCATGACCACCATTTCCCTCCACGCGCACACACTCAGACATACACACCCCCAACCCACCAACTCCCTGATGGTGCTCCCACCTGTCCACAGCTCCAAATGTCCATGCGAGAATCCCAACCAACATTTCTAGGGAAGGAATAGGTATTCTGTACAGTATTTCTATTTGGTGATATTAAAATGTTCATTTTTCCAAATGTAATAATAGGAAAAAAAATTTTTTTAATTATCCTTATGTCCATATTTGGCAAAATAAAATGCCAGCAACCCTATGTCAGTTCCCAGAACGACTTCTGGTAATTCTGTTGGTAAATTCCCAAATCCGAGGAGCACAGCTCTGCCCTGCTCCCTCAAGTCTCTCTCCCTCCTCCTGCAGAGATTGAGTCCCGCCCCATCTGTTCGGTGGGTGGGAGGAGGGCAGTGGGCCCTGGGTCCCCTCCTTGCCTGGTGGCTCTCTCTGATCCCCTCTCATTCTCACAGAAGCAGACAGGCAGTGGTCCTCCCTCCTCCTGGGAAGCAACAATTCCAGGCTGAGTACCACAGCTGGAGGGCCGCCTCTGCATCCCAGCAGACTGGTCCCTATGTCCTGATAACAGAAGCTGCTCCTCCCACATCACAGATGGGTGAATCGGAGCTATCATCCTCTCCTGTTTAAGAGACCTCTGGTTCAGCTGAAGAAGGGACAACTTTCCTCTTCATCAGATAAGGCCATTAGACCATGCGGACCCCACTCAGTCTGCACAACTACAGCCCAAGCTCCCAATCTGAGACAGGCTGGGCATCACCAGGCCTTTCTGGCCCTCTTCAAGCTCTCAGGTCACTCTGGGTCACTGTCCCACCACACAGGGTGATGCTGAGGGCATGATGAGAGAGGGGCCAGGGCCTCTAACACTACAGCCAGGAATGTACCCCAAGCCGCCAATTTAAAACCCTGTCCTTCCACTATTATAAGAACTCGAAAAATAGTTTAAACAGAGAAGAAAATATTCTTTGATGGTTACGAGAATGGGGAGGGAGGGAGGGAAAGGGGTATCCACTAATTAGATAGTAGACAAGAACTATTTTAGGTGAAGGGAAAGACAACACACAATACAGGAGAGGTCAGCATAACTGTACTAAACCAGAAGCAAAGCCGTTTCCTGAATAAACTGAACACTTTGAAGGCCAGCGAAGCAGGGGCTGGGGTTTGGGGGCCATGGTTTCAGGAAACATCTAGGTCAATTAGCATAATAAAATCTATTAAGAAAACATTCTGCATTCCACTTTGAAGAGTGGCATCTGAGGTCTTAAACGCTAACAAGAGGCCAGCTAAGATGCAGCAATTGGTCTCAGCCCACCTGGAGCAAAGGAGAATGAAGAACATCAAAGACACAAGGTAATTATGAGCCCAAGAGAAAGAAAGGGCCACATAAACCAGAGACTACATCAGCCTGAGACCAGAAGAACTAGATGGTGCCTGGCTACATCCAATGACTGCCCTGGCAGGGAGCACAACAGAGAACCCCTGAGGGAGCAGGAGAGCAGTGGGATGCAGACCCCAAATTCTCATAAGACCAGACTTAATGGTCTGACTGAGACTAGAAGGACCCTGGAGGTCACGGTCCCTAGGTCTTCTGTTAGCTGAAGACAGGAACCATTCCCGAAGCCAACTCTTGAAACAGGGATTGGACTGGACTATGGGATAGAAAATGATACTGGTGAGAAACGAGCTTCTTGGCTCAAGTAGACACATGAGACTATGTGGGCAGCTCCTGTCTGGAAGGGAGATGAGAGGGCAGAGGGGATCAGAAGCTGGCCAAATGGACACGAAAATAGAGAGTGGTGAGAAAGAATGTGCTGTCTTATTAAGGGAAGAGCAACTAGGAGTATATATAGCAAGGTGTATATAAATTTTTATATGAGAGACTGACTTGGTTTGTAAACTTTCACTTAAAGCACAATAAAAATTAAAAAAAAAAAAAATTGCTCCCTGATCCCCAGCATAGCAAAGAAAATAAAAAATAAAATCCTGTCCTGGGCTTTGAAACCAAGTGAGTGGCAGAGATGTGGGGCCTGGCTCTGGGACGCTCCCACTGTAGGAGTGTCAGCTCCCACCTGGCATGCATTAGAAACCATCAGAACCATGAGGAGCCATGAAGAGAAAAGAAGGAGGAAGAACAAGGACTGAAGGGCAGCCAGCAAATATCAGCTGAGGTCCTACTATGGGCCAGGCTCTGAGCTCAGTGTTAGAAGTGCAAAAATGAACAAGACATAACCCCTGGTGCCACCCAGGGGAGGAGGAGAGGTCAGGACTAACATTTACCAAGGGCCTGTTCATCTTTCCTAACCCCGAAGATAAGAGCCCCATGCCCACGGAGCTGGCAACCAAGTCAGAAAGTGGGAACATTACAGATTGGGATAAGCCCTAGAAGAAAACGAACAGAAGCAAGACAGAGCAGAGTGGGCACAGCCATTTAAAGAGGGTACTCACAGAGGGCCTCTCTGAGGAGATGACATTGAAAATGAGGTGGAGGATGAAAAGGAAGAGAGTTCCAAAGAGAAAATAGCTGTAGCAAAGGGTGGGGGACAAGAAAGGACTTAGTGTGGTTAAGGAAGAGCAAGGAGGAGAGTATGGTTGGAGTGTGGAGATCCATGGGGAGAGAGGAGGAAGGCAGATCAGGCAAGACCTCACAGTCTATGGTAAGGAATGTAGATTGTATAATAAGAGCAGTATCCCCATTTAGCAGATGAAGAAACCAAGGCTCAGAGAGGTTATAACTAACTTGCCCAAAGTCACACAGCTGGCGAGTGGCCAAGCTGAGATCCCACCACGAAGTCTGTTGAAAAATCCACACACTTTCTTTCCTCTGTCCACCGAACAGGCACTGGGCTGGCTGTGCCAGAATGGGTTACCTGGTGATTAATGACACCTGGTTTGATAACAGGGGCACGGGAGATGGCCAGTTTGCCAGGAACAGCTTCATACAGGAGCTAACAACTAAACTGGGCCTTGAAGGATGAAGAGGATTTTGCCACGTGGAGAAGTGGGAAGAAGAGCATTCAAAGCAAAAAGAGCAGCTTGAGCAAAGGCCAAGGTGTGGGACACATAGCCTGTTCAGGGAATGAGAGGCAATGGCAGTTGCGAGTGTAAACGTAGTAAAGACAGTGTGAGAAGGCAGGTTGGGGTCCAACTATGTTGGATCCTGAATGCCTATCAAGGCATTGACTGTGCTGGCAATGGGGAGCCAAGGAAGATTCCTGAGCAGGCTAAGCTGCTCTGTGCTTTAGGAAGATGACTCTGGCGCAGGAGCTAGAAAAGGCTGGGAAGCAGGGCTTCACACCAGTTCTTTCTGGTTCAGTCGTGGCCAAAGACAGGAAACTGGAATAGACCTAAATTTTTAAATTTTGGATGAAGCAGAATGGGAAAAATTATGAGACAAAGCCCTACTAGAAACTTAATTTCCCTGTTAGAAAACAAGGGCAGCGTACTCATTGTATAGTAACCAAATCTCTTTCCATCTGATTTTGAGCAGAGTTGGAAACTGCAGTGCCCCGCTCAAAGATGGCGGCCTACTGCACTGCTTTGAATGTGTGTCACTCTCCACAGACCTGCCAGTAATCCAATCTCATGCATCAGGCTCCTGAAAGGCTCACTTCACCTCCTCAGAGTCTCTCGTTCCAGGGTTTTGACTTGAATTTTCCTGTTTTAGTTATCATTCTGGATCACCCAAATTGTAAAAATTTGGGTCTGCTCTGATTTCATTTCATCAGCCATGACTGAACTAGTTCGAACTGGTTTGAAGCCCTGCTGAGAAGTGAGAAAAGTTAAATTAAATGAAGGAACAGAGTCTGGAGGGCAGGAGGGAAGGAAAGAAGGGGGAAGTGGTGAGTATGGGCTGCAGAGGAGGTGGGGCAGAGCAGGGTCCCTCAAACCCCAGAGGTAACCAGCACTGCTAGTTTCTCCTGGACAGGGACATAATTACCCTGATCGCACATATCGTTGACAGTGTGGTTGACGGGTACTTGGAGGGGACAGAGGAGCTCAGGCAGTAGACAGGGAGGCATTTTCAGAGGCTCCAAGAATGGGGTGTCCTCAGCCCCTAAGCCAGTAGCCCCAGGCCTCACCTGCTTCACTCCAGCCCCCTCCCCAACCCTGCCATGGGGCCATGGCCAGAGCCCAGCCCAGCCAAAAGCACCAGGCCTGCTCCCAGCGACCCCCATCTGCCTAGGGCACAATGCTTACCTGGTCTGGGCTTTCCGTTCATGCCCATGGCCCCAAGCCCATTGTCTTCCTCAGAGCTCCCAGTCTCAGGGGAGCATGAAGGGCAGAGTGGTAGCTTCACAGGGGGGCTGGTGACCCTCAGATACAACAGCAGCCAACACTTCACAGCCCTTACTCTGAGAAGGGCCCTGTTTTAAATGCTTTCATTTACTCATTCCACCCTCACAACACCCTACAAGGTAGATTCTATTGTGTTCCATGGAGGGGAAACTGAGGCTTGAGGGCCTTCCCCAAAGGGTTTGGGCCCTGGCAGTGTGGTGCCAAGTCTATGCTTATCGAGTCCCCTCTGTGCTGCGTGTTCAGTCAGTCACTGTTCTCTCTGGACGTTGAGCATCTCGCCTGTCTCTATTCTCTCCTCTTTGCTTTCCTGAGGCCCTGCCAGATGCTCCGCTTCAGGTCGCAGGGAGGGCTGCACGGGGATTTGGCATCTGGGCCTCAGGAACCACCTGCCTGACTGCACAGCAGGCAATGACGAGCTTGCCCTGACGTTAGATGGTCCCTCCGGGAGGCAGGCAAGTCTGACTGCGCCCTCCTGTCTCCCTGTACCCGGTACAGGTACCAGAGCAGTATTCACCTGAACCTGGCCCCCAGCCACCCCCGCTGGACCTCACCCTCACCCCAAAGGGGCACTGCGCCCTCTGGTCCCAGGCTTCCAGCCCAGGCAGCCTCTGCTCAGGATGTCCTGGTGCCAAGGTCGTGGCAGCTGAGCCCTCGTGCCCACTAGATGGCATGATTTGCACAGAAATGTGGGCATGACTGCCCAGCCGCCCCTCCCACCTGCAGAGGGATTCGATTTTCACAACCCTCCCTTCTCATTGATCTCAGTTCTATCACCATTCCTCATCCACACCCATAGGCAACCATTTGTATGTGTTCTTGCAAAACAAGTATTCTCTCAAGGGCATGTATTTTTCAGGACTTGAACCTATCGATTCCAATTTGAACCCCTACTGAAAATTTGCATTTCTAACAAGTTCTCAGGCAGTGCTAATGCTGCTGGTGAGGGACCAAGTCTGAGAACCACTAGTAATACAGCAGTGGGTCTCGAAATTTATTACACGTAAGAATTACCTGGGGATCTTGTTAAAATGTAGATTCTGATTCAGTATACCTGGGGTGGAAACGAAAAGTCTCAGCAGGAGTTCAAACTAGAACTGGAATGAACCAGTCCGAAGCCTTGGTATCTGTTTAATTTCACCCTTAGTACATGATGTTGTTGTTGTGTGCTGTCAGTCAATTCTGACTCACAGCGACCCTGTAGGACAGGGTAAAACTGCCCCATAGGGTTTCCTAGGTTGTAATCTTTATGGAAGCAGGTCATGAGATATTTTCTCCCTCGGAGCAGTTGGGTGGGTTTGAACTGCCAACCTTTCGATTAGCAGCTGGGTGGTTAATCATTTGCGCCACCAAGGCTTCTGATTATTACTTACTTTTTCATTCAGCACCTTCTTTTAAAAACCCATCCCTGTTGCTGTGGGCACATTTCATCCCTGGTGGGCACCCTCTACATTTCTGCACTCGCTCTGTGGGTGACAGGCACCCAGGTTCCCTCCAACACCCCACACACAACCTTCCATGATCATCATTGTGCATGACCCCTTGTGGCCCTGCCTGAGAACATAGGAGCAGATTTGCTGGGTCACAGATATGCACTGATTAATTTCACACAGCCAGCTCTTAGCTCACCCAATTCTTAGAAGGTCCCTGGGGGAAAGACTCCCACCCAGCCCCATATCTCCCCACCCCTGCTGCTTGGGCCCTAGGGGACATGGAAAGGAGCTGGCCAGAGGCCTCTGTTAAGAGCATCTTGCAAATGTCAGACCTTTCAGTGCTGCTGTCTCCCTAACAATGACCATTCAGATGGCTTTTGGAGTCCAGTACCAAAAACAGGGCTGAAGTGACACATGCAGACCTCCTCCCACACTTTAACACGTGTGCACTGTGACACAAGTGACACGTGCGGGAGTGGACAGTCACCTCGTCTCATGTGTCACACTGCTAGTGTCTCATAGAAATTCTCAGCCTAGGAGCCTCTGCAGGCTTCAGGGGGCTTCAGACCCCAGAAATTGTAGGTAGTTATCTATGTGTACCTGTGCCTGTATCAGCGATTCTAGGGAGAAAGCCCATAAACCAAAACCAAACCAAACCTGTTGCTGTCGAGCCAATTCCAATTCACAGCAGGACAGAGTAGAACTGCTCCATAGGGTTTCCGAGGAGCAGCTGGTGGATTTGAACTGCTGACCTTTTAATTAGCAGCCAAGCTCTTAATCACTGGGCCACCAGGGCTCTGGAGCCCATAAAGCACCCCCTAAAAAGCTAAGCAACACTGACAAGCTGGCAGCAGACAGCCCCTTCTCTCCCAGCAGTTTTGCCAACAAGGATTCCATTGACTGCTGAAAGAGAGGATCTTCGGAACCAGGCCTGGATCCACCCCTCACTATGTGACCTTGTACAACTAATCAACACCCCAAACCTCAGTTTTCACATTACAAAACAGGGCACACAACACCTGTGTCATGGATTGAATTGTGTCCCCCCAAAACATGTCAACTTGGCTAGGCCTTGATTCCCAGTATTGTGTGATTGTCCACCATTTTGAGATTTTCCTATATGTTGTAAATCCTATCTCTAAGATGTTAATGAGAAGGGATTAGTGGCAGTTACATTAATGAGGCAGGACTCAATCTACAAGATCAGATTGTGACTTAACCCAACTTCTTTTGAGATATAAAAGAGAGAAGTGAACAGAGAGACATGGGGACCCCATACCGCCAAGAAAGCAGCGCCAGGAGCACAGCGCGTCTTTTGGACCTGAGGTTCCTGCATTGAGAAGTTCCTAGACCAGGGGAAGATTTATGACAACGACCTTCCTACAGGGCCGACAGAGAGACAAAGCCCTCTCCTAGAGGTGGCACCCTGAATTTGGACTTGTAGCCTCCTAGACTGCGAGAGAATAAATTTCTCTTTGTTAAAGCTGTTCACTTGTGGTATTTCTGTTGTAGCAGCACTAGATGACTAAGACTACCTTCTTCACAGGGTTGTTGTGAAGATTCAATGAAATCACTTGTGTCAAGCATCTAGCACATTAGCTTCACTGCTGGCCAAGATCTCTAGGCAACCAGGGCCCTCTGAAGGCCAGGACCAAACTCGCCCAGAGTCTGCAAACCCTGAGCTCAGAGCCGCGGCCTCGCCCAGCCTCCTCTGGATCATGCCACAGCAGCACCGCTGGGAGACCAGGACAGGGCTTGTGCCTGAGGAGGTTCTGCTCAGGGCAGCTGCAATTGACGTAGTGTGACGTTTGTGAGCGTGTGCAAGTGTGCATGTGTGGGCATGTGAGTTTATATGCATGTATCTGAGTGTGTATGCACGTGTATGTCTGTATGTGTGTGCATACATGTGTGTGCATGTGTGTATGAGCGTATGTGTATGCATGTGTAAGTATATATGTGTGTACATGTGAGTGTATGCATGTGTGTGTGTGCACTGTTATTGTGTGTATGCATGTGTGTCAGAATGTGTGTGCACGTGTGTGTGAGAGTGTGTGCACATGTAAGTGCATGTGTGCCCATGTGCTGGGGAGGCAGAAATGAAAGCCAGGCTCAGGATTTCCAGGGAGGCAGGAGTCCTGCCCCTCCTTTTGAGGCGTTTCCAGGCTGATAGAACAGATACGTGCCAGTTACTGCTCCTGCCCTTGAGGAACTCACAAACCAAAAAAAACCAAACCCACTGCCACCGAGTCGATTCCGACTCATAGCGACCCTATAGGACAGAGTAGAACTGTCCCATAGAGTTTCCAAGGAGCGCCTGGCGGATTCGAACTGCCGACCCTTTGGTTAGTAGCCATAGCACTTAACCACTACGCCACCAGGGTTTCCTAGGAACTCACAGGGGGACAAAAACAAGACAGCTTCTTTAAAGCAACATTTACAGGTGCCAGCCATTGTATTAAGTGCTGGACATCCAAAAGAGACACGTTCCCTGCCCACCAAAGTCATACTTGACATGTGCACTAGAGATAGACAGGTAATTCAACAAGAACAACCCTGAGCGTGGCAGCTGAGTGTTCAAAACACATGAAGAGTAGAGGAGGGTGGAGTTAACTGTCCTCGGGAAGCAGACCCTCTGGGACAGAGGGGGCAGTCCCCTGCCCCTGCCCTGCAGACCCTGACCCAGGAGGCCCCCAGCGCCTTCTATCCTCCCCCAAGCCCCACGCGGCCACTGAGGCCGGCTGGACAGAGCCCTGGACTAGCCAGGTGGGAAATCCCAGGACAATCTTTTTCCACCCTTGGGCATCTTCCTCCCTCTCAGCAGCTGATTCCCACACCCACCCCCACACTCAGTGTGCAGCCTCCCTCTCCCAAGGCCTTTCACATGAACAACTTCATGGTCCTGCCCCCCAAGTACGCACTCATCTCCGGGAACACCCAGGCCACCCTCCAGGTTCAGGGAGTGAGGTACCTTTCACTTGTTCTGGTCCCCTGCTTCCTGGAGACCACCCATGCCCCCTCCTCAACTTCTCCCCCTTCAGGGATAAGTGCAGAGAGGCAGTACCAAAGGGTGGCTGGTTACATATTCCAGCCCCAACACTCCCGAACCCCGTGACCTCAGACAAGAAAGTCCACTTCTCTGAGCTTCAGTTCCTGTGTCTATGGCCCAGGGCAAAACCCAGTGAAACTGCCAGCACCCTCCTGAGGCTGTTGGGAAGATGAAACGATACCAGGCACATAAAACACTTAGAACCATGCCTGGCAGGTAGAGGGTGTTCACTAAGTGTTATTTTTGTGCTTGTGATCCCTCAGCAACACCCACCATATGTGAAAGGGCACAAAGGCCCCATT
This sequence comes from Elephas maximus indicus, assembly GCF_024166365.1. NCBI lineage: Eukaryota > Metazoa > Chordata > Mammalia > Proboscidea > Elephantidae > Elephas > Elephas maximus. The sequence continues at coordinate 108,641,568 of NC_064819.1, forward strand.
CGACAATCATCAGATGATCAGAGACACAGTCTAGGGGATGGCGCCAAGCGGCTATCTCCTTTCGCCATCAAAACACCCTTCATCTGGCTGAGGCTAAGTCAGGGGCAGCCCTGGAACCCATCCCTCCTGGGGTCTTCCACTTAGCCCCACCCAGGTCCCTGCTCTCCATCTGTCAGATGTGCTCCACTTTCTTCCTGGACGGTCAACTTCCTCAGGCCTGCAGAGTGAAACACAGACCACACTAAAGGGTGCTATCTTGCCAATAATACTGGCAACTAGTCCTTACGCTGCCATCTTCTCACCCGCCAGCCCCTCACTGCAACAGGGAGAATCCATTAGTCTATAAAAAGCTGCTCCAGTCTCTCCTGTCTTAACAATCTCCTTGTGCAGCCCCTTCTCTCACCTTCCTTCTCAGCCACGCTCCTTGAAGAAGTCATGGGGCACTTCTGGTGACCCTCTCCTTTCTCCCTATCTCCTCAGCCCACTGCAGCCCACCTTCGGACCCCAGATCTCTCCCCCACCCCATGACAGCCATGTGTTCACTTCCACCTGTCCCACTGCAGACCTCATCTCAAGGGCCTCTCTGCCACATTTGATGAGGTTGACCGCTTACTTCCTCCTCGAAACTCACCTCCTTGGCTTCCAGGACTCCACTCCTCCAGTTCCCCTCCTCCTTCCTCAACCATTTCTTCTTGATCTCCTGCCCAGCTTCCTCCTCTTCCACCACCTTCTTAAACATCATAGGTGTTCTCCAGGGCTCTGCTCTTGGCTTACTGCCTCTCTCTTTCTCTCTCTCCCCCTCTCTCTTTTCCCTCCCTCTCTCCTTTCTCCTTAGGTGACCTCATGAAGTATCGCTTACATCCTGATGCTTCAGAAACCTCTGTTCTCCCCTGACCTGTTCAGTGTATCCCACTATCCCCAAAGCACTTACAACTCAACAGCCAAAAAACTCTCTTCTTTCCGTCCCCCCAACCCCTCCCAGAGTCCTGGACTCCATGAGGAGCCCACCCAGCCTCCCAAGCTGGACCTGGAAGGCACCTCACCTCCCTCCACCTCCAAGCATTTACCAAATCCTGTCCATTCCACTGTGTGGGTACTTAACAATTGGATGGCCCAGTCACTTCAAGACTCAAAGTGTAGGGATGCATGGATGCATTCTATTTCAAAGATAAAAGTACAGAGAAGGAGCATGCTCCTGAGTGCAAGGGCAGCAGAAGGGGGTAAGCTCCACATTCAGGCCACACGGCAGCCTGACCAGGCCCCACGGCAGCCTGACCAGACCCTGAGTAGTCTGCCCTCGCTGGACCAGGGATACCATGGCATTTCCCTCCCCTGTCTCAGACGAGGCCTCCACCAGCCTGGATCTGGCTATCTTCCCTCCACAGCCCAGCCTGCCTGCTTGGGGGAAGCTTGCCCATGCTCACCCCGCCCATCCTCCTTCACTGTTTCCCACTGCACAGCTCCTCTGAACTCAAAGCTCACACTTCATGACCTATCCCACAATTACTTCCTCATCCCAACTTGAATTTCCAGGACCCCAGCCCTAACTTCCAAATGATTCCTCTGGGACAAGCTACTGCCACCTGCTCAATACCTGTTTCCCCAAAACATTCGATTCCCATCCTCCATTGCACCTTGCCCTACCATAGTGCTCTTACCCATTCTTGGACTTACAGATTCCCCTGCCTCCTGTCTGGTCCCCTGCCATCCCCAGAGAGGGGTTCTGTGGATGGCAGCCAGGGCCATCTGGACAAGTGTAAACCTAAGCTGAGGAACCATTAAGTTAAAGCACGGCCATGACGTGGTCAAAGCCTGCCCTGACTTGGCCTCTCCCTCCTCCTCAGCCTTGTTGCCACCACCCCCCTCTTCAAATGCCACCCTCTAGGAGGCCCAAACTTCTGGTAGATCACAGTTCACCCTGCTCGGTGTCATACTCTGGCTTTGGCTGGGATGGAAGTTGTTCCCACTGTAGGCTCCCACTTCCTCATCGAATCTTCTAGCTTCCCATTTCTCCTCGGGAAGTCTTTTCTGAATGCCCCAGGCTAAAAGCTGCTATGGCACACATGCATCCTGACACTCACCATAGCGGAATTAAACTACTCATGGGCCCCTCACCCTCCCAGGAGCCTCTCCAGGGCAGAAGCCTGTCTCATCTGTCTGGGTACACACAGTAAGTACTGCCTCAGTCAGGCGCCAAGCAGGTAGCAGGTGGGCTGCTCTGATTAGGATAAGCTGAGGAAAGCTTAATAAAAGGACTACTTACAAAGGCAAGGAGCCCTGGTGGTGCAATGGCTAAGCGCTCAGCTGCTAACCAAAAGATCAGTGGTTCCAATCCACCAGCTTCCCTGCAGGAGAAAAGACCTGGCGATTTGCTCCCATAAAGCTTACAGCCTAGGAAACCCTATGGGGCAGTTCTACTCTGTCCTACAGGATTGCTGTGAGTCGGGATCGACTCAACGTGGGCACAACAGCATTTACAAAGGCACAGGCCAGTGTGTGCAAACTATAAGGTACTGCAGTGCTATGGGGCCAAGGACCCTGGAAAGAGAACGTGGAGAGACAGCTGCCTTGAGAGGAACTGTGACCTTCAACTGAGGGATGGGCCAGCCCTGAAGGAGGAAAGCTGGAGGTGGGGGGGAATGACAAACACCCCAAACTCTCTTTCTTTCTCCTGTCCTCCCAGCTCCTGCTGCTACCTCCCACTGGCCGAACCCAACGGGAGGTCACTGCTGCAGTCCATAAAGGCCAGCCTCCAGGACTCAGAGCATGGTAGGAAAGAGCAAGAGCGACCCTGAAGGACAAACTAAGATGTCCAGCCCAGGGCTCCACAAATATTAGTTCATTAGAATTCAGCTGATGAGATGCCTGGGCAGGGCTCCACAGGGTGACTGACCACTGTTCCAGGGAGAAAAGGGCATTCTAACCCAAAGACATGCAAAGGCACACATGCTGGACACAGAGGCAGCAGTAGAGTGGACACGGTTGGAAAAACAAGGAGTGAATTAGAGGTCTCTGAGCAGGTCAAGACCCCACCTCCATACCGAAAGGGACAGGTGAACAGAGCTCTTTGCCAACCTACAAAGGACTTCCTTGGCCTGGGTTCTCCCGGAGATGAGGAATTGCATTTGAAAAAGCAGAGAGGCAGCCTTTCACTGGAGCCCCGGAGTGGTGCAAACAGTTAACACCTTGGCTCCTAACCAAAAGGTTGGCAGTTCAAATCCACCCAGAGGCACCTCGGAAGAAAGGTCTGGTGATCCACTTCGGAAAAATCAGTCATTGAAAACCCTATGGAATGTATGTACATGTATATGCATCTATGTGACTATATGCACATATATTCAGATACATAATAAAGCACACGAGGCACAGTTACAGATACTACTTAGACGTAACTAAACAACCTATAGGATTGTATTTCTGGGTTTGAAGGATTAGGATCATAGTCTCATGGGACATCTCAGTCAACTGGCATAATATAGTTCATAAAGTTATGTTTTACGTCCTAGTTTGGTGAGTAGTGTCTGGGGTCTTAAAAGATTGCAATTGGTCATCTAAGATATAACTATTGGTCTCTACTCATTCAGAGCAAAAGAGGAAAAAGGAAACCGAATAATCAGAAAAGAAACTAGTCTATAGGACAGTAGTCTCCATGAACCATGGCCTCATTTACCCTGAACCAGAAGAACTAGGTGGTGCCCGGCTACCACTACCAACTGTTCTAATCAGGGCCACAATAGATAGGCCCTGATAGAGTGAGAGAAAAATGTAGAACAAAACCTCAAATTCCTTTAAAAAAACAAATAAGTAAAGACCTACTGGACTAGTTGAGACTGGAAGACTCCTTCAGACTACTGCTCTGTGATACTCTTCGAACATTGAACTGAGACCAATCACTGAGGTCACCTTGTAGCTAAATAGTGAATTGACTTAAAAAATAATGAGGATCACCTATAAGTACTGTGTTCCTTTAAAAAAAAAATCATCTATATGAGACGAAACAGTCAGCAATTGCTTTAAAACAAAGATGAGAACGTAAGGGGGCAGGGAAACTAGATTAATGGAAACGGGACAATCAGAATGGAAATAACGAAAATGTTCATGTACTGCAAAGAATGTAACCAATGTCACTGAACAACATGTGTAGAAATTGTTGAATGGGAACCTAAACTGTTATGTAAATCTTCACCAAAAACACAGTATTTTTTTAAAAAAGAAAGAAAACCCTGTGGAGCACAGTTCTACTTTGACACACATGGGTTGCTGTGAGTCATAATTAACTAGCCTTACATTGGTAATGGGGAAGGGCCTGCACCCTTCCTTTGATAACTCACTCAGCAAACACTGAGAACCCACTCGGTACTGGGTGCTAAGAATACCACGGCGAGCTGAGAGAAGGCACCATCCCTAGGGAGCTCACAGAGGACTTGATGCACAAGGTGGAAGACAGATGTCCAAGTTGCAGAATGACAGGAAACAGGGCTGTTAAATAAGGCAGGGAGCAGACCTCCACAGGAAGCACTGTGTCCAGTTTAGGCTGGAAGGAGCTGACCTAAGAGGCAACTGAAAACAACTGCAAGTTTCTGCAGTGGTCATCCAACTGATGCTTCCGGAAAATGAAAGCCTCCCTTTAACAGCTGAGGGAGGGCACATTACCAAGAAATATTTCCATAACAGATCAGTGCAGCAGAAAGAGCAGGAGCTACGAGGTCAGACAGTCCTGACTTCAGATCCCAGGCTGCCACCTGACTACAAGTGTCTTAACTGTTTTCAGCCTTGGTTTCCTCCCTCAGAAGTCAGGCGTAACAATAATTGTGTGGTGTCACTGTGAGGACTACATGCAACACAATACGTGAAATGCCTAGCATAAAACTGGCACAAAGTAAGCCCTCAATAAATTAGATTCTCTCCTCTGCTCCTACTCCCAGGTGCTACAGACCCCAGGCTGAAAGAGAGGTGGGTCCTGCCTCCAATAGCTGCCTTGGGTGGGCATTGTGCCAAGACAGGGTTGGTGCCAAGTTCCAGAGGAGGAGTAATCCTGGGTCTAACATACGTGAATGGGCAGGACTTTGTGAAAACCAAAGACAGAAAGGGAAAAGTGGGACAAACCCAAAAGCAACTCCAAAGCTGTAAGGTTTGTAAGGTTGGAAGGATGCTGGTGCCACTACTAGGGCAGTCATGGAGGAGGGCAGGAGCAGAAACCAACACTCCGAGAAAAGCGACTAGGCAAGGTGATCCAACATGTCAGCGAGCAGCTGGGCCAGAGCTGAGCTTGGCCCCGACCCCCAGCCTGGACCAAGTCCCTCCATTGCATCGTTTGAGCCAAATGGCCTCAGCCCTCTGATGGCCTTGACTCTGTTGGTCTATTTCTCAACCCTCTGGCGATCCTGCACCCTTTCTAAATTCTCCATCAGCTGCTCCAGTTTTACGGCTCAAATCAATGGGTGACTGTAGGGTTTCATGGATTTCAGCATGGGTTTTGTTCCTATAATGTTATATGGTTATTTATGAACCAATGATTCACTAGAACTCCCAGATGCTCTCTGTCCCACTTACACACAACAGGTCTCACTTCGTCTTACCCCAGGGTTTCTCACCCTTGGCACTCTCAACATGTGGGGTCGGATAATCCTTTGTTGTATGGGTGGGGGGCAGCTGTTCTGTGTACTGTAGGATGTTTAGCAGCATCTCTGCTCTCTGCCCACTAAGTGTCAGTAGCAACTCCCAGTTGTGATAATCAAAAATGTCTCCAGACATTGCCAAATATCCCTAGCTGAGAACCACTACCTTATGCTTTGCATAACATTTTGTTGTTGATGTTCCTAAGCTTGGTGAAGAGTAAAAGACTCAACTTCAGCCATCATTAAGCTTGTTTATTCTACATCATTAAGGAGGGAGCAAGTAAAGGAAACAAGGTAGAGGGAGGTGGAGAAGCTTTGTCAACCAGAAGCAACCAACAGCCTGAACACTGCAAAAGCACTGAAGCCAAATGACGGTGACACTGTACCATTTTCCATTCCATGCACCTTGTTCTCCTCCCTTTCTACTGCTTGTGCTCCCTTTCTTTCTTTTCCCTGCCTGACTAAGCGTGAAGGCTGACAATAGATGGCTTCCAAGGACGTCATTTAGGCCCACTGCACTTTAGCCAAGGATTGAGCTATTTCAATTTCATTTTACCCCACCCGTCATTCAATCGATCTTCACCCCCCTCCCCGAAGTGACTGCTCCCTGCCGAACCCCTGTGGAAGCAACTGCTTCATATGCCACCCTGGGACTATCTTTTTCATTGTTGTCTTGGACATTTGAACATATTAATATTTTTGTATGATTGAAAGCAAGTTTAGCATTGTCGTTGGGTGCCGTAAAGTCGATGCATAACGAACCCACGCGAGAGCAGAACTACCCCACTGGGTTTCCTCGGCTGTGATCTTTGTGGGAGCAGATCACCGGGTCTTTCTCCCACAGAGCGGCTGGATAGGTTCAAACCGCTGAACTTTCCTTAGCAGGAGAGCACCTAACCACTTGTGCCACCAGGGATCCTTAAGTTTAGGATAGGGCACTGTATTTTGTACTTGGAAACAAAAGAAACCAAGGGCCCCAGGTTCCAGTTAAGAGTTCCTTTGTCATGCTCACCTAGTCCCGGAAAGAGACATCAAAGGTATAAGGTCACAAAGCCATGCCTCATCATGGGTTCTTTCCAGGGAAGCACACATTGATTCTTTGAACATGAATATAACTCCAGTTTAACCGGGTTACTGGTCTAGACTTGGCATAAAAGAAGTCCTATGAGCAGGAACCCCTGGGCACCCAGCCAGCATGGATGAAGTCCAATTAGGGAAGGAGCCACGCAGAGATATGTGACCCCGTCCAGCACCGTAAAACCAAACCCATTGTCTCTGAGTCACTGCGACCCTACGGGACAGAGTAGAACTGCCTCATAGGGTTTTCAAGGAGTGGCTGGTGGATTCGAACTGCCGGCTTTTCGGTCAGCAGCTTAATGTTTAACCACTGTGCCACCAGGGCTCCAGCACAGTTTCTTGTAAAAACTCCATAAATGTCTTCATTTTCATTCACCCTCATTTTAGACATCTATACGCACACTTGCCTCAGTTAAGAATTCCAAACTTTAACCTACGAGCCTTCAGTTTTTTTTGTGCATATACTGAGCACCAGGGCTACAGCTGTAAACAAGAGAAACACTGCCCCTGACCCCATGGAGCTTGCACAACTATTAAGTGGTGTGACAAGTGTTGTGTTAGGGAGGTACTGGGCACAGCAGGGGGCCCACAGGGTAACAGGAGGAACACTGGGCCTGACTCCACTGCTTACTATTAAAATGGGGACATCAGCCCTACCTGAGGTTGCCCCTGAGGCCTGGAGTCAGATGTTCAAAGCTGGAAGAAACCTTAGCATAGGGACCCAGTAGGATCACAAAGGTTTGTCAGCAGTGATACCCAGAAATCACACGGATCCCAATAGAAGTGCCCTACTACTCAGAGAAAGGAAGAGAAAGCAGTGAGGTGGGCTCTGAAGCTCTCGGGCCTAGTGGAGAATGAAGTGGTCAAGGGAGGTGTCACAGACCACATCATCACACATGTCCTGCCTCCACCACCCCTCCCCAGCCACCACCACCCCTGTGCCTTGACAAGCTCAAACTGTCCAGTCACACCTGTGGTGAGGGGAACCTCACAACCAGCAGAGCAGATGAGCTCCTCCCAATTCTTTCCAAGTATGCCTGCTTCCAACCCCTATAGGCTGGAGCGGTATGGCCCCACCCAAAAGGGTACTTCAGAATCATATTTTTAAATTCAGTGATAAAAGCAGTGCTCGGTGATACTGTGTAATGCAGCAACAAGAACTGGGCCGGGAATCAGAAAACCCGAATTCTTGTTCTGAATCTGCTACTTTCAAAAATCTGTGACATTCAGAGGGGGGAGGGTGCTTTTTGGCCCCCACGTCTACATAGTCTTTGTGATACTAAACTGGTGACTTCAGCCTTGTTTTTAAGTGAACTGTTCGTAAGTCCCGGGGGATGAACGCTGACAAATCCTTGCCCTTGGTGGAGAAAGCAGCCCTACTCATTCCCTAAAGCTCGGGACATGAAAAGTAAAAAACAATGCAAACACGATACTAACAGCAGTTACTTAGGAAGCGAAAGTCTTTTTCCCTTTAAAAACACGAGCAGAAGTAATCTGTTGATCCAGCATTTCCTGCATACCTACCTTGTACCAGATGTTGGGAACACAAAGTAAGAAGGGATGATATAGCCACATTCCTAAACTGAACGGAGGAGAGAATACAACCTAAGCCCAGGCCACGAGGAGTTGTGTGCTGTCGAGCGGATTCTGAATTCCTAGCAACCCCATGTGACAGAGTAGAACTGCCCCATAGGGTTTTCTTGGCTGTAATCTTTACGGGAGCCGATTCCCCCAGGTCTTTCTCCAGGGAAGCCGCTGGATGGGTTCAAACCACCACCCTTTCAGTTAGCAGCCAAGTGCCTAACAATTGCTCCATCAGGCTATGGGTTGAGGAGAAGGGAAATGAGAAACATAGAGCCAGAAGCTAGCACGTGGCCAGTAGCAAGGGGACTCAGGCAGCCCCAGCTCCTGTTATCTGCACTGTTCAGTCCATGGGCTGTGCAGCCAGCCACAAGCTCAGATGGCCCGACCTGGGGAACAGCCAGCAGGAACACACATCAAACACAGGTTCGGTTTTATTATCAGAATTTAAAAAAAAAAAGGGGGGGGGAGGGGCTGTAATTTTTTATTATTTTTATCCCTGATGTTTTTTGAAAATGCCAAACCAAAAAAATTTGAAAGAATAGAACAATCGCCATACACCCCTCATTTAGATTCATCAGTTGATAGTATTTTGCAGTTATCATGATGCTTCACCCCCCAAATAGTTCAGTAGCAGTCTTTTAAAAAATGTAAATACATGATCTTATAAATAAAGGAAATGGGTAAGACTAAAATTAATTTTTATATATAACAAAAGGAAGAAAAAGTCTATATTGCCATCGAATCGATTCCAACTCATAGCCACGCTATAGGACACAGTAGAACTGCCACAGGATTTCTAAGACTGTAATCTTTACAGAAGCAGATTGTCACATCTTTCTCCCGTGGAGTGGCTGGTGGGTTTAAATTGCTGCACTTTTGGGCTGAGCGCTTAACCACTGTACCACCAAGCCTTCTTATATAGCAGTTGGGTATTTTTTTCCTTCATTTTGTTACATGTAAAAATTAATTTTTCGATATAGCAGTTACCCACTGCCATCAAGTTGATTTCAACTCACAGCAACCCTACAGGACAAGAGTAGAACTGCCCCACAGGGTTCCAAGGAGCAGCTGGTGGATTCGAACTGCCGACCTTTTGGTTAACAGCCAAACACTTAACCAATGTGCCACCAGGGCCCCAATATAGCAGTTAGCAAAATTAATTTTTACATGTAACAAAGGAAGGAAAAATACATACAGCAATACAGGTAGCAGTTACCTACCAAAAAGCAACTTAAGTCCAAAGGGAAGTCTATGGGACAGGCGATCTGCAGCAAAGGCTGTTCAAAGTAAACGGGCAGCTATGTAACTAATTCTCAGTTATTTGTATGTTGTGGGGACTCAACCCGGAGAAACAAAATCCACAGGGAATTTGAAAAACTCATTTCAATCAAGGGTTTCATTTTTTCTCTAGCAAACCTTTAACCAGAGCTGGAGGCAAGTAGATGAGTTTAATGCACTTGGTTAAGGACACAGTGTGCCTGAGTGTGCCTGCCTCGAGGGCGACGGCCACTGGCAGCCAGGAAGGGCACTCGTTTAGCCTGCAGGGTGGGATAGCACAGCCCATTCCCCACCTGGGAAGCCCACTGGAGGCCAGGTGCAGCATCTCTTGGAAAGGCCATTGGCTAGAAGAAAAGGTGACTTTGCTCCCTCTTCCTGTACCAGGTGGCTCCTCGGGAGGTGGTGCCAGTCAACAAGGAGCCCTGAGTGGAGCAGAGCGGATGACTCAGGCAATGGGCAGACCACAGATTGGATCATCAGTTCTGACAGACCAAGAATTGCCTCAACTTGTCATGTAAACATATGGCCTCAAATAATCACCAGCCCAGGTTTTGAAAAAAAAAAAATTTTTTTTTTTTTATCCCAATTACTCAGGAGCCCTTGTGAAACCCTCAGAATAAGATACATTTCAATTCAGTTGCATTAAAAAAAAAAGATCTTGTGGTATGTTTCATGAGACAGGCTGTCATAATATCAAGCAAATGACAACAGGTTATCACTGTTCCTGAATCGGACTGAGAACCACTGGCTTTAAAAAATCATGAAGAACTGACTTGATGCTGAAAGATGAGAAGCAAACACATCACCACTTTCAGCCCAGAAGCCCAAATAATTTGGAAAACTACTAATATTTGGAAAAATAATGACTGGGAAGTGGCCATAATGCTCAGGAGAACTGAGACTATGACCAACAATCACCCTCCAGAAGTGAACTGTGATCAATCGTGGGAAGGATTTCTTTTCCTAATCCTGCCACTTCTTTTTTTTTTTAAGACTGAATTACAAAATTAGAGGAAGGAAAGAAACGAAGCTGTAGGGACAGACCTTGATCCCAGTATCATGCAAGTTTCTCAAAAACAAGAATTGTCAGCAGCTGAGAAATAACATGAGAGGACACGAGATGATGTCAGTAAAGGCAAGGAGACTGGAAGCACGAGGCAGCTACAGAGGCCGTGCATAGGTCAGGTCAGCATGGAGCAGCTGCCTGGCTCCTGTCTGCACCCTATCTAGGATGTTGCCCCGAGTAATCCCATTGCTCTAGCAATGCCCTGGGCACTCACTCCCCCCAGGTGGACCTTCTCACTGACACAGGAGGAGGCATATGCCGATGAATTCTACCTAACGCTTTCAGAGCGTCCCTCACTAAAGCAAGCTGGGCTTGAGCACTTCAGGCAGGAACTGCCAGAGGTGGTTGGCTTCGCCCTGTTTTTCTGGGAGTGTTGATGGCAACAAATGATCTCTGCACATTCTTTGGCTAGGTCCCATCTACAGCCAAGGGCACACCCTTCAGGGTGGCTGGGGTGAGGGCTGCAGTCAGTGGCCATGACGAGTCTACTCAGAGTCACACCCGCCAGCTGGGGCTCCTGAGCACCAAGCCATCCTACAGGCAGGTCCCCAGCTCCCCCAGCAGGGTGCCTTCCCAAAGTTACACAGCTTGTTAGCAGCAGGGTCATAACTGGAACCCACGTTTCCCACACATCATCTACAGCTTCCCACCACACTTCTTCAGCAGCAGTCTACCAGAGGGGGTCAAACCATGGGTGGAACTGAACATCTCAGCAAAGATGCTGCAATGAAACCTATGGCCCCAGAGAGATGAGGCTCTTTGACCTGCAAGAGGCAGCTTTTTAATGGCACAGAAGGGAAAAAAACAAAAGCAAGTTTATACTCATAGGGAAACATAATCTGTGATTATAAATATTTCATGAGCAAAGGAAGCTGTACTGGCTGAGACTAGGGTGGGGAGAGTGGACAGTAAATTAGATCCCAGTTTGCAAAGTGATAGGGCAGCTGGAAAAAAAGCATAGCTGAGGCTATTCTGGGCTATGTGCTGAGGGCCTGCGTCATTGATGGAGTGCCTCCGGCCATCCAACTTTATTGAAACCACAGGCTTCCAGCGGTCAGCATAGAACACCTTGGGAGGAGTGGCTAGGTCCATGCAAGACACGAGGAAGGGGCATGGAGGACAGAGGCGAGTCATTTGAATGACTTTGGTAAGCCTCAGCAGCAGGGCGGCTGGTGAGGGGATGCTGCAGAGTGGCCAGCACCCAGTGAGCACGTGAAAGGATCAAGACACTGTGCTGACTAAGGGCCAAGGAAGAAGCAAGCCCAACCTCAGAAACCAAGTGACCTGAGAAGCCACTGGGCAGCTCAGGTCAAGCGGTACACATTAGAGCAAAGTCCCAGCCCCTGAGCAGGTGGTGCCAGGCTAAGAACAATTCGGCCTTCACTTCACCTCAAAAGAGGCTCTTCCTCCCACCACTTCTGGGAAGCTGCACAGAAAACAGAGAAGAGTCTGCTGAGTACCAGCTGCTACAGCTGGGAGAACACTCATCTCTGGCAAAGCAGGCCCTGGTTTTGGTATGATTCCTCCTCCTCCTTGGACATGTTCAACCACTGCAGCAAAGCATGTCAGCCACAGATCCTACCAGCCCTTCCAGAGGGCCAGGTGGAGAGGGGTATTAGCTCTTACAATATCCAGTGGTCCTTGAATCAAGTTTAGTCAAAGGAGCCCAGGGGAGCAGTGCTCTTTTTCATTGAGAAGATATAGAACCAGTGGCCTCTCCTACCTTGCAGTCAAGGCTTACAGGGCAACAGGCTCCAAGGTATGTCCACTGAATTCAGGGAAAATCAGAAAGCCACCCTCTAGGACCTCAGATGGAGAGGACTCATCAACTGCAAAAATAGGACCCAACAATGCTGGGGGAAGATCCCTGAATTGGAAGTCACAGAATCTGGTTTTGAGACCAGCTTTACCACTTATTGGGGCCCTGGTGGCATAGCAGGTAAGAGTTCAGGCTGCTAACCAAAAGGTTGGCAGTTTGAATCCATCAGCTGCTCCTTGGAAACCCTATGGGGCAGTTCTACTGTGTCCTATAGGGTCACTGAGTTGGAATCAACTCCACGGTGATGGCTTTGGTTTTTTTTTTTTTTTTACCACTTATTAGCCGTAGGACCCTGAGAAATCACATTTCCGCTAAAACTCGGTGTCCTCATTTTAAAAATGCCAAGACTAAGGACTGTGATGAACACCAAGAATGCACATATGCAGGAGTGCTTTCAAAATGTATTAAGAGCTATTCTAGTTAAAGAAACTATCTATACCCAGCTACCTGACAGCTCTTGGATGTTCCAAAGGAATCTCCATTCAGCTTGCCCATAACTCCTCAGGCTCCCCCATCCTCACAACCATGACCCTCTCCCAGATCACCCTAAAATCCATCCGTAGCCCTTCCCCATCATATTAATCCATTACCAAGCCCATTCTACTGTACCTCCTAAAGGCATCTACACCCCTCCACCACTACCACCCTGGTCCAAGATGTCATTATCTTACAGGAGGTTCACTGCAAGAGCCTGTTCTCGTCCATTCTGGCCTCTCCCAAGCCCCTCTCCACAGAGCCAATCTCATTATGTCTCCCCTACCAGCGCCCCTACTCCGCTGCCAAATACAAGTATATACCAATGCCCTCAGGATAAGACCTCGTTTGTGGGGCTTACAAGGCCCTTGCTTCTCTCCCCAGCCTTATCCTACACCATGTCCCTCCTATTCCGGCCGCGCTGGATTTTTCTTTCAGTCTCTGGTACTCATCCCATATCCTCCTGCCACAGGGGTTTTGTATATGCCCTCTTACAAAGCTACTCATTTATTTTTATTAAGGTCTAAAGTATACAAGGAGCCCTGGTGGCCCAGTGGTTAAGAACTTGGCTGCTAACCAAAAGGTCGGTAGTTTGAATCTACCAGCCACTCCTTGGAAACCCTATGGGGTAGTTCTACTCTGTCCTATAGGGTCACTATGAGTCGCAATCGACTGGATGGCAACGGGTTTGGTTTTTCATTGTAAAGTACATAAAGAGTAATAATGTGTACAACTCAGTAATTTTCTAATGTATACGCTCCTTTTTTTTCTTGTTGTTACACACTCCTGTAACTCCCACTCGGATCTAGAACCGTTCCTGTACCCCATACGGTTCCGTCTTGCCCCTTTCTAATTGATGCCCACCCGTCCTTTCTCCCCGCCCCGGTAACCACTACTCTAATTTCTATCACAACATCTATTCATTCTTCAGACTGCAGCTGATGTAACCCTTGCTCAGGGAAGCTGCCTCCAATCCCACTGAGAGTCTATTCCCTTTCTCACAGGCACTTGTTACACTTTGGGTTTCACATTTGTTTGTGTAAGTATGTGATTCATGTCTGTCTCCCAGGGGACAGAGTAAGCTCCAAGAGGGCAAGAACCATCCCTGCTTTTACTCACCTGTTTTCCCAGTGCTAACACATACAAGGCAGCAATACCACAAAGCAGCTAATACTTATTGAGTGCTTAATATTGCTAGGCACTAACTTCAACCTCACATCAATCCTATCAGGTATGTACCACTATCACATTCCCATTCCACAAATGAGAACACAGAGGCGCACAGCTAACTTGCCCAAAGTCATGAAGTGTTAAGTGGTAGAGTCAAGATTCAAGCCCAGGTAGCCTGGCTAGTCTGTGTTCTTAACCATTACACTATTCTGCCTCTCAGAGGCCATTTAGATTTAATGAGTAAGTGCTTGAGATATTTTGAATGAATAAATGAATTTATAAATGAGTTGATGAGATTCTATCGAAAGAACTAAGGAAGCCCCAAATCTACCCCAAGGAGACCAACAAATAAATGGAAGATAAGTTGTTGTTGAATCACCTGCACAGGCCCAAGACTATATCAGCGGCAAAACACGAGGACTTGCCCATTTCTCCGGCAGTCACGGGAGGAAGCGCTATGCTAGTGGGCTCAGAGGGGCCCTCTGGTCCCCAGGGGAGGGTACGGCAGGTAGAGAAGGGATTACAGCCTAGGTTCTACCGCAGCCTAAAAAAAATGTTCTCCTAGATTAAACGAGGCCTTCTGCTCTTTTTCCATGCTGATACAGTAATATTCGTAACTATTTAATGTCTCGAGCCCTCTGACAGGAAGAGACTTTTACCTGGTTAGAAAGTGACAGACTCTACTGTATGTTTATAAATTGGCATTTGGTTTGTCCCTCAGTTTTCCAGAGCCTGACCATCCTGGATGAACTCATATTATAGGGTCCAAACCAGAAAAGCAAAGTTCAGACCCTGGCACCAACGCTACTCATATAAAGACAGCCATCTAGTATGGCATGACAGGCGCCAGCCACGTTTTAACTGCTTCCACACCATTCATCTCACAACCACATCCCAGAAAGCTCAGGAGGAAAACATACATGCAAAGGTTTATTTTCTTACAGGACACCATTATGCCCAATGTGAAGGGAGCAGCCACCTGGCCCCAAGTTCCCTCTCAGTGGAGGTGCAGTTCTCGTAACTACCGCATTCAAGAGCCCACTGCAACCCGTGGCCTGGGTTGTCCTCACACAAAGTTCTGAGCAATGGCCAGCACCTTGGAATACTCGCCCTCTCTCTGGCGTAGGCTGGTGGGGATGGGTGTCTTAATTCGGGTCCCCACAGGGTTCCCATTATCCTCAATGAGGACCACATTGTTGGAGTCGAACCTGGGGGTCATCTGGGGACCAGGCATGCGATGCCCCACAATGAGCGCCTTTCTCTTCTCTCCCCTGATGGCCAGCAGTATCTGGTCACCCACCTTGCCCACCCCATTCTTGGTATAGACGTGGATGCAGCGAGGAGGGCGGTGGTACGAGGTGTTCCCCAGGGTGCTGTTGTCCACCACACGCACCCGGGTCATCTTCTGAATGGCACTGAGACTCTCGGTGGTGCTGGCGAGAGAGAGAAAAAGGAGTCTGAGATCAATGTCTCTCCTGGTCAAGGTGCACAGGCCTCCTAAGAGGTAAGGCCTGGGACAGAGTGTGCATCCGCAACACACAACCTGGGCACAGTACAACTTGGGTGGGTCCTTGGGAGCCTTGACAGAAGTCAGAAGGTTGGGAATACTTATCTGAACAAGGGGGCCTGGTGGTGCAATGGTTAAGCACTCAGTTGATAACTAAAAGGTAGCAGTTCGAACCCACCCAGTGGCTCTGTGTCAGAAAGACCTGGAGATCTGCTCCCGTAAAGATCACAGCCTAGGGAGCCCTATGGGGCAGTTCTACTCTGTCACCTGGGGGTCACTCGAGTTGAACTCAATGGCATAGAACAACAATACATCTGGGGCAATTAATTATTCGAAGTGAAATAAGAAATAAAAACGACTAGTTCTTACTTATCTGTACCAAAAACAGTCTCCTTGGCAATCACCAGCTTCTGCTGTTGAGTAAAGATGTCAGTTTGGATGGGTTTAAAGAGAATCCAGTTTTTCTGTTACAATGAACTCCATGACAGCCTTAACTTAAAGGTTTCTGTTTCCAAAAGGACTCCGAAGACGTAAAGGAATCCCTTTTATGGGCCAAGCCTTATTCAATGTTTATTCTACAAAATCTGCTCCCCAGAGCAACAATTTTTTTTCATCTAGATGTTTTGGGGAACCAGAAGACAAAAATAAGTAAGTTTGCTAAAGGAGTCCTTTTACACAACACAGCAGAAACTGGAAGTAAGTCAAGGTAACAATCTTTTGTTTGAACATTTTTTTCTCACCAGAAAGGAATTATTTTTTTAAAGAGTACCAATTAAAAGGCAGATAAACTATTAAGCGATCTGACTGATGTGGGATTTCTACTTTTCTGATGCTGGCACCTGAATGCTGGTGTTCTCATTCTACATGCCTACTCTGGGCAAGTCTATCATCCCCATTGCTTCCAACTAGCAAATTCCAACTCCAGCCCCACGTCTCTCCCACACTCTATATTTCCACTCTCCTGAACTCTCCACAACAGTCCTACAGAGACTACAAACTCTAGAGGGCCCAAACAGACCTCACTGTCTCCCCTTGCAAACCTTCTCCCGTTGCTGCATTTCTATCTAGACAACAGCTTCTCCAGACTTCAGCTCCCAAGCCATAAGCCTCTCTCCACCAATATCCACTGGCCACCACATCTTACTCACACTACCTCCTAAATACCTCTGTCCTTTCTCTCTGCCCCCCTGCCCAGAGCCTACTCCCCCTTCTCCTTTGGGAAGGCTGCCTCTCCATTTCCCTTTCCACGTCTTCCATTTGCAGCTCCTGTCTCAGGCATCCCAAAGCACCCTATGAACCTCCATTACTATACTCGTCACATTTTCTTGTAGTTATTTGTTTTCAAGTCTGCTACATTGGCCAACTGTGAGCTCCCTCACACAGGGAGTGATTCTTATTCATCTCTGTATGGCCAAAGCCAGGCATACCAACCAGGCATAGTACTCAATAAAGACTTGAGGAATGAGTGTGCAAAGGGGGTCAGAAGGCGTGTTTGCCAACAGGAATGCAACCTGTGCTCTCCGTTCCTGGCTTAACCTCTAAAAGAAGGGGAGGTTGTCACACTTCCATCATGCTTCAGGTGTAGGCAATAAGCACGTATTGCTAGGGTAATTATTATTACTATTTTGTTCTTAAAAGAGAGAGTTTTAATACACTGGGGGAATGACAGGGTCCAGAGATGTCAGATTCACTACAAAAATCTTACGAAGACTGAAAATTCTACCATATCCCATTCCCTATCCCACCTCCAACAGCAGCATCATCTCCTAACCTATACCCACCACTGTGACCTCAACAAATCCCAGCTCAGCCTGATTCCCTGAGATTCTCCTGACCCCCATGCCCATCTCCCTGATTCTCTATTCCCCTTCTAGTCATCACAATCCCCAGCCCTGGCTCAAAACACTCACCTACTGCTCAATAATTTAGCGTACCCTTGATGTCTATCTCCCAATTGCTTCTAGATGAAGTCTGAATTGAAGGGAGAGAAAACATAGCATGCTCAGGAGGGCTTTCTCGGTAGGGAAAATTACCTGAAGCAGCGCTGGCTGAGGGCTTTGCTTACATGGGCGAGAGTGCCCCAGAGCCCAGGACAGAAAGCCATGGAGATCCCAAGATGGCAAATCCTGCAAGAAAAAGGAAAAAAAAACAGATTTATTTCTAAGTTGGAGTCCTTACTAGAGCCAGTTTTCTTTATAAAAGAGTCTTGGGGACTTGTGTGGGAGAGACAGCCCTTCTAGTGCAAGATCATCAGTCACTAAATATGAATCTCGATGGTTGGAAGAGATACAGATGATTAGACAGTCCAAGGAACTCCAGCTCCAGTCTTGCCGATTCACGTTCTAACACTGGGGCTGGATAGTTGGAATGGCCCACAACAACACCGAGGACACCTTCATCATTGTATCACTTCCACAGGTAGAAGGAAAGCAGGAATCTTCTGGTATACATCCAGCCAGTGACCACTTCCCAAGTCCACTAAGGAGGAAATACTTCACACTATTGTCCTTGTGGACACTTGTGTGCCTTCTGAAACTTGAACTTTAACTCCCTGAAAGAAAGCATGTTATCTAAACAACTGGCCAAGTTTGCGGCCCAAGCTGTTACCATGTCACCTTTTCCCCAAATGTACAAGCTAGAACGTGTGTATAGCTCAAAGCTAGCAAAGCAGAGCTAAAAGCTGCCTTTGCTAAGTCACTGACCAAGGTCTACATTTGGGCTAAGCTCCCAAACAACACTGGAACATGGAAAAACCACATGCACCATATTATAGCTGAGAGCAGGGTTTAGGAGAGCAGGTTTGGGATGAAAAACCAAAAACCAACCCAAGATTCACAACTCCAGCTTGCAGAAACTCAACCCCATTGTTCCCTAACTAACATGCCAGTCCCCAGTTTAAGGGCATATTTAAGAAAAACTGACAGTCAGCTAGTAATTCTAGCTGCATAACATGCCTATTCTTCCATCTGGATGTTTGGCTGCAGAGGGCCTCATTCAAGAGCTCTGCTGAGAAAGACTCTTGAGACTTGACCACTGAAGTATTTACACATAACTTTGCCTTCCAGGAGTTCAAGGCACCTCAGATAAGATCTTATTTAATAAGGGTGGAGGAAAACAACCACTATTTACTGCCACAGGAATACCTAGACACTCCCTATATGCTTGACTGCAGCTTAATCTCCAATCTACATCTTTACACTCCAGTGTTTTCCTTAAGACAGCTCATGAAGCACTGGCCAAAATATAATCATGATCAGAAAATTAAATCAAAAGAAGGCAGCTAACTTCTACAACTAGTAACATTTGACACTACAAAACCAAAGACTATCACATGAAGCCAGGTTTCCCTTTACTAGCTAGGTGACCCTGGACAACTTCTGAATTTCGGTTTCCCCATCTGTTGTAGTTATTGCTGTGAGATGCCATTGAGTTGGTTCCACTCATAGCGACTGACATACAACAGATGAAACACTGCCCAGTCCGGTGCCATCCTCACAGTTGTCACTATGTTTGAGCCCACTGTCGCAGCCACTGTGTCAATCCATCTCATCAAGGGTCTTCCTCTTTTTTGCTGACCCTTTGCTTTACCAAGTAAGCATGATGTCCTTCTCCAGAGACTGGTCCCTCATGGTAACATGTCCAAAGTATTTGAGATGAAGTCTCGCCATCCTCACTTCCAAGGAACACTCCGGTTGTACTTCTTCCAAGACAGGCTTGGTCGCTCTTCTGACAATCCATGGTATATTCAATATTCTTCAGCAACACCGTAATTCGAATGCATCAATTCTTCTTCTTTGGTCTTCCTTATTCATTGCCTAGTTTTTACATGCATATGAGGCAACTGAAAATACCATGGCTTGGGTCAGGTACACCTTAGTCTTCGAGGTGACTTCTTTGCTCTTCGACACTTTAAAGAGGTCCTTTGCAGCAGATTTGCCAAATATAATATGCCGTTTTTCTTGACTGTTGCTTCTGTGGGTGTTGATTGTGGATCCAAGTAAGATGAAATCCTTGACAACTTCAATTGTTTCTCCATTTATCATGATGTTGCTTATTGGTCCAATTGTGAGGATTTTTGTCTTCTTCATGTTGAAGCGTAATCCACAGGTAAGGCTGTAGTCTTTGATCTTATTCAGTAAGTGCTTCCAGTCCTCTTCGCTTTCAGCAAGGAAGGTTGTGTCATCTGCATATTACAGGCTGTTAATGAGTCTTCCTCCAATCCTGATGCTGCATTCTTCATATAGTTCAGTTTCTTGGATTATTTGCTCAGCATACAGATTGAATAAGTATGGTGAAAGGTTACAAGCCTGACATACCTTTTCCGATTTTAAACCATGCAGTATCCCCTTGTTCTGTTTGAATGACTGCCTCTTGGTTTATGTACAGGTTTCACATGAGCACAGTTAAGTGTCCTGGAATCCCCATTCTTTACAATGTTATCTATAATTTGTTATGATTCACATAGTCAAATGCCCTTGAATAAAACACAGGTAAACACCTTTCTGGTATCATCTGCTTTCAGCCAAGACCTAATAATGGTAACTACTCAGAAGGTAGTTACGAAGATTCAACAAGATAAGCCATGTAAAGCACTTAGCACAGTACCTGGCACTCAATATGTAGCCCTTAATACCCATTAGCTATCATCATAATCATTTAGTCCCATCTCATTTCATAGATCAGAAAACAAAGATATGGAGGAACTAAATAACTCATTTAAAGCTTCACAACCAGTCAGGAGCAGAACCAGTAGACCCAGCTTCTAGTCCAAAAGTCTTTCCGCCACACTCAGCAGCCTCACACCGCTGTGCTAAGCTCATTTCCCACAAACAAACTCAGGGTGTAAAGCAACTTCAAGGGTCAGCTGGTCTCTGTTTTCTTTCCTCAGGATCACTTATTAGGCAGTTACAACGTGTCAGGTACTGGGCTAAGTGCTTTACATGTAGCCGCTAATTTGAATCTCACAAAAAAATCTATGAAGTGGGTACTATTTTTACGCCCATTTTATATATGAAGAAATAAGGCCCAAAGAGGTTGAATAATTTGCCCAAGGTCACACAGCTAGGAGTGACAAAGCTGAAATTTGAACGCCAGTAGTCTGCTTCCAGAACCCATGCTCTTAATCAAAAGAGTAAACCAGATGATTTTAATTTAAATACTGATATTGTTCCAATTGTTAAACCATTCTTGGGCCATCAAGAACACTCTGATGTCACAGACACGCTCACGCTCAACTCAATGCTCTGCCGAATCAACTGAAATGCTGACAAATGCCAGGTGAAAATCGTTCACTCTACTCAAATCTTAGTTTTGAAGACAATTTTTAGTGTAGTTGCAAGAAGTGCTCCACATTCTGAGAAATAAAAATTGGCTTAAAAAAGAAAACATAGCTCGGAAAGCAGCCCTTCTGGTCCAGGCTGTGGTGACCTCCAATCCCAGCCAAGCTTTCTCACCGGATCCTGGGCGAGGAGAGGCTGCTCACCTATTCCACAGAACCCTCAAGATTAACCCAGCACCACCCACGTTCCCTCTCCTGAGAGATGCGACACCTGCCTCTCCACACTTGAGCTGCTTCCTCAAGAACACTGATGTTTGGCCAAGAAATGCAGAGGCGTCTAGGGGCTTCCCAGAACTTTGCTGACTTGAGTACAATAGAAAACCCCACTACACAAGGCACCCCCTAAAATCTGCAGGGCTGTCTGTGCACAAACAGAAAGGGAGCCTTCCCAAGGCCGGGCCTCCTCCTGGAGCCTTGCTCACAAGCCACCCCCACAACCTCCGCTCATCTCCACCCAGCAAATCTGGCGACCCAGCTCCAAACACGCCTCCCCCAAGAAGCAACCCCTGTGAGAAGACTGTGTTCAACTATGGCATCGGTCCCACCTGTCCTACACGCCGAGGCCACACAGGTCTCCTCTCACCACTCCACCTTTCACTAACTGGACTCAGACACTGAAAAAATTTGGATTTTTTTTTTGTTGTTGTTGTTTTTTGAGATAAAACTGACATCCCTCAACATCCTATTTCCTGCTACTCACTCTCCAAGACTCAGAAACCAGAGATCCTGATATCACGGCACCTGAAGTCGCTAGAGGAATTCGGAAACCCAGGAATTCAGGAACCCGCAGACTCATGGCGTGAGAATTATCGCTACAGCCCTGGGTCACAAGAGTAACATTTCCATGACTCCAGGGAGCACGTCTACTCTCACAAGACTCGATTCAGTGACTTCTCGCTGGCTCTTTGGTAGATGTTACTGACCTCCAGACTCAGACCCAAAGAACTTAGACACCAAGCAGCCAGCAGAAAGTAGGTATTCCTGTGAACTTGAAAGCACAAAAGAACCAAATGTATTCATTTACTGTAAGTCTGTCCCTTATACAATCTCCCTCCACTCTCACCCCAGCGAAAGGCCCTAGCGGATTCTAGCACAGAACTTGATGGTAGGAGCACCATAAATATTTGTTGAATAAAACAAATGGGGTAGCCAACAGAAAGACAGACTCCCACCCAGACCCATGGCTCCACACAGAAATCTGGACACTGCAGAGCTCCCATCTGCATACCAGGAACCTGGACATGGCACACAAGCATGCTGTAAGACGTGGATGGTGCTGCTGGTGGAAGTAGCCCATGTTATGGTTACAGGGTCCAGGACCATCTGCCTGGCCTGATGCCTACACTGCCCACTGTGGAAAATGCCTCATCCCATCACTAAATAACTGGTTTCGATCAGGGAAGAGTAATGGAGGCAGAAATTTATCTCAAAGCAACTTTGAGCTTGATGTTATTTCCCAGCATAAATCCAGCCTGTGGACACAGGCCCTGACTCACTCCAGATCCGGTCTATATATAATGGTTTCTTTCACAAGTAATGTTATTCTGAGTCTTATGTTTGCACAGGAGGCTAACCGGGATGACATTTCCTCCTCTACAACACTCTCACTTAAAGGAAGCCAGGTATTTGGACGATTCCAGAACTAGAGTTGGCTTTTCATGCCACTTCCTGGTCAACGCTGAGCATTACTCTCCCTTTTTATGGTACGAATCACAACCCCTCCTCTCAAAGCAAAAATAAATAAAGAAGAGGAAAGGAGGGAGGAAGGGGAAGGAAGGAAAGAGGGAAGCAGAAGGAGAGAGGGAAAGAAGGAAGGTAGGAGGGGGGGAGGGAGGGAGGAAAAAGAAATGATCCAGTGCAATCCTAGAGTCCCCGCTCCTGTTCCATCTTGATTTATCAACACTTCCCTGTAGCTGTGAAGCCCAGGGAGGACCATGGATTTTGGAGACATGGAGGTGAATTTCTCACTTGGCATCAACTTATAGGTGCCATAGAACGTGGGCTCCATGAAGGCAGGGACTCTGCTGGCCCTGTTCAGCACTGTGTGTTCAGAGTCCAGAACAGTGGCTGGTACTTAACTGGAGTTTAGTGAATATTTGTTAAATTAATAAAATTAATCAGCAATTCATCCTCTGGCTCCAGAGATGCACCAGGTTTGCCAGGTTGGTGGTTTTCTTGTTCCCTTCACTCAGGCTCCCAGTGATTTGGGGGTGCCACCCATGCAAAGAAAACTCATTTTAGCAAGTTTTACTAATAGTGACTAACCTGGAAAAGCATAAAGAACCTACACCTTTGGTGGTTTGTGGAAAGTCCCCATTATATGACCTTTGAAGATCAGCAAAATGTTGTACTTAGTATCACAGCCCTACATATAATTATACATTGTTTCTACACAAACAATTTCAATTTTTAGGTGCCTGTTTGTTATACATTTTTAAGCCCTTTCAAGAGGAATGGGCCCTTTAGAAAAAGGACAAAACAAAAATATCAGCACAATCACAAAGGAATACTTAAAGTGAGATTCTGGTAGTATGTAACAAAAGGGGAAAGATAAACATTAAGAGAAATCAAATGCAAAACCCAGGCACAAAAAGGACAAGTTCCACTGAGTATGAAGGTGTAAATTTTCTTCTTAATCAAAGTACGGAAAAGCAGAGGTCTGGATGCTTCAAGGAGTCCAAAAAGAAACTCCCAAGACCCTCCAACCTGTCATCCAGACACAACCCCTCCCCGTCTACTGGCAGGTATCTCCCCACATCATTCTGGACCAGTAAGACTGGGTAAGTACTATCCTTTATTAAAGGCTTGCTACTGTTTTGTTATCCAACCTTACCCAAGTACAACATATTACAGTTCTCAAAGCACTTCCACACAGTTCCCGTTCTGTGATGATTTCATTCTTGAGCACCCAGTGCAAACAACAAAGACAAGAAAGAGTAATGGTGTGCAAGGAGCTCAACTGGCTAAGAATTTTCAACAGCTCTGCTGGTTCAATAGTCAGAATGAAATCAGACCCGCTAGCAGACTTGTCAACTTGTCCAAGCGGGCGGCCAAGTCCCAACTAGAGCCCAAGGCTGTTAGTCCACCCCGTACAATGCCTGTATGAAGAGGCTGCTTTAACCACTGAAACCTGCCTGGAAACAGACACCCCACACGTACGGCCCGTACTCTTTCCCCCCCCCGATAAAAAGTATTCCGAATGAGGCTGCCACATAATCTCAATTTACTCAGGAATTAAAAGCTGCTTTTTGAATAAATATGGGCACTACATCCAGCAGCGCCTCAGTCTAAAACTGAAGCTGATTCTGATTCGCCCCGCTGAGGTGTGAGCTCACAGTGCCACTCTCGGTAAACAAAGCACCCCTCAATAGCCCGATGGGCTCCTTCTACCACCAACCAGAACGAGCTGCCATAGAGTTGATTCCAACTCATGGTGACCCCATGTGTGGCAGAGTAGAACTGAGCTCCACAGGGCTGGTTTTCAATGGCTGATTTTTCAGAAGCAGATCAGCAGGCCTTTCTTCCAAGGCACTTCTGGGTAGGCTCAAACCTCCAACTTTTTTGTTAGCAGCTGAGTGCAGTAACCATTTGCAAAAGAACCCACTTCTCAAGTTGATTTACAAAGAAAAAACATTCCCAGAATTCATGCCCTGTATTTGTTTAACTTATTCCTCACCTTGCTACAGAAGTATTTAAAGCAGAGGTTCTTAGTTTTTCTGGTAATTCTCAATTATTCAAGCTAGTTTTTCAACATATAGATTTTATCTGCTCTAGCTTTGCTCTCCACCTCCTGCCACCCATAGTCCAGAAATATTTAACAATCTCAGTATGGTCAAACTCAGAAAAATTGTACAAGGCAAAATTCTGCTTAATTATACACATACGTCCTTCCTGTTAAGAAGCCCTGGTGGCATTAACAGTTAAGCACTTGGCTGCTAACTGAAAGACTGGCGGTTCAAACCCACCAGTGGCTCCGTGGGAAGACAGACCTGATGATCTGCTCCTGTAAAGACTATGGCCTAGGAAACTCTACGGAGCAGTTCTACTCTGTTATATAGGGTCGCTATGAGTTGGAATCAACTCAACGTCACCTAACGACAACCCCTCTTCCTATTGGGGGCAGTGGTGGTTCAGTTGTAGAATTCTCACCTTCTATGCAGGAGACTGGGGTTTGATTCCCAGCCAGAGTACCTCAGGTGCAGCTAAACCCGTCGGACAGGTGAAGGCTTATGTGTTGCTATGATGCTAAACAGGTTTCAGCAGAGCTTCTGACTAAAATGACCAGGAAGAAAGTCCTGGCAATCCACTTCCAAAAAATCAGCCAATGAAAACCCTATGGCTCACAACAGTACAATCCCATTCTGAATGGGGATGCCATGAGTTGGAGCTGACTTGACAGCAGTCAATGGCAACTCTTTCTGTTAGGACCTACACTTAGTCAGTGGCAAAGAACCAGGTTTGTGGAGATGTCAGGTGGGCAGCTGGGAGAAAGAAAAACCTAGGGGGTCCCTGACTCAAAGCAGGAATGCTGCTGATGGAAACCATACCTTCTCCACCCCCATCCTCTCCTTCTTTCTCCAGGCCTCAATGACTCTGTCAACCAGGGGTCCCTGAGAAGAGTAAAACAGACACAAAAATGAAAGTGCTTTATCTTCATTCATGTAAGGCATTGTTTTAATGTGGGGAGTCCCTCTCTGAACCATTCAGTGGGAGCCAGGCCTACAGAAGCAGCAGTTTGTTTCCCAGATCCTGGCTGGGGAGAACAGCATGGCTCCCTGGTTCTCAGGGCAGCACACAAGCATCTCTTTAAGACCACTCAGCTTTGAAAGTGTTTTTCAGCCTAAAGTGGACGTGGAGAAGCGCTCCATCTTTTCTAAAGACATGGATGATTTTTAAGTT
Organism: Elephas maximus indicus; assembly: GCF_024166365.1. Lineage (NCBI taxonomy): Eukaryota > Metazoa > Chordata > Mammalia > Proboscidea > Elephantidae > Elephas > Elephas maximus. Next base: position 108,667,398 of record NC_064819.1, read on the forward strand.
TTTGAGGAGGCAAGCTTTCTTACTCTGAGTTGTGTTCTACTGGTGAGTAATAAATTTCCTGGTACTTTTCTTAATTAAGACAGCACCTTACCTGATCCAGAGCAACATTTCTGAGATCTGAACTGGAGTCCTTTCTCACACAATGGCTGCCTTTGAAAATACACATAAAATCAACTCAAGAAAAGCCACTAGCCTCTACAAAGGAAGGCTAAACCATAACCTGATTTTCAAGACCCTCCCAAGTCCCTACATAGCCACAAGAACTATCCAAGTAACACAAACAATAGGAAAACCTCCCATCTTAGGTGGGTCTAGGTGTCAAAATCCCTGAAAACAGGATCAGGGCAAGAAAGGGTTTAAAGGACTCTTACATCCTCTAAGATTCTATAAGGCTGAAAGACAGCGGCCGTGGAGTCAACTCTGACTCATGGTGACCTTATGCACAAGAGAACAAAACCTTGCCTGGTCCTGCATCATCCTCATGATCACCAGCATTTTCAAGTCCAATCTATCTCACCAGGCCTCTCCCTCACCCTCCCTGGCCCTCCACTCTGCCAAACATGATGTCCTCCTCCAAGGATCATTTGCTCCTGATGACATACCCAAAGCAAGTGAGACAGACGATATTCTGTTGTGATCCATAAGGTTTTCATTGGCTAATTTTCAGAAGCAGGTTGCCAGGCCTTTCTTCCTAGCCTGCGCTTAGTCTGCTGAAACCTGTCCCCCATAGGTGAGCCCGGTGGTTTCTGAAATATCGACAGCATAGTTTCCAGCATCCTAGCACCACATAAACTAACACAGTATGACAAAGTCAACAGACAAGTGGTAGCTAAGGGCCTGAGGAGAGTCTAAACAACTGTGTTTAGTACCTGCAAAATGGACTCCAGAAAAGGTTTTCACCCTTGCTATTCAGGAGCAATAATAAAACATTTTGGCCACTGTCCCTTCACGGATTCCACAGTGCACTGATTTCCGTTCTCATTTCAGGCTGTCTAAAATGCTCCCTCTTCTTTCTGCCTGGAAAGTGTCATTTGATGGCATACACACTTCTTTAGGTCTGTTGTTATTATGTGGTGTTCCCAATTAGGCACAGGCAGAAACAGGTCAGGCACCTACCGCATGTTCAGATTCACAACTGTAACATTGAATTAAAAAAAAAGACATTTAAGTGATCCTCAGAAGGCTAAAAAGCAGGTAACTATAGCCTCCATTTCCAGCTTCCAGATACCCATTATCAGTGCTATTTGGACTCAAAGTGAACATTACCGTTCCATACAAGCAACAGACCATATCAACTTTTACAACCATCAAATCAACATAATATTTTAAAAGTTCCACAGAAAATATACACCCAAAAGGCTCAAAGGGTAGAATAAACAATTTCTTCCAAGAAAATAACGACCAGATTCCTTTTCATCTAAACTGTTCCTACCCAAAACAAATCCAAACCGACAAAGACTTCTCCCACCAGGCAGCGTACCAAACCCGGCTTCATCCCCATCTTCAATCACAGATGAAAAACTTGTTAGTTCCCCTTGAGTCCAGTCTGACTCACGGTGATCCCATGTGTGCAGACAGAACCGCACCCAAGGGGTTTTCAAGGCTGTGGCCTTTTGGAAACAGATCACCAGGTCTTGCTTCTGAGGTGTCTATGTGGGTTCAAACTGCCAACCTTTTGGCCAGTAGTCCAGTGCTTAATCGTTTGCACCACCCCGGGACTCCTGATGAAAAACCACACTTCCCTAATTAGGCTAATCTACTTCCTAACACAGAGTCCCTGGGTGGTGAAAACAGTTATGTACTTGGCTGCTAACCAAAAGGTTGGAGGTTCAAGTCCACCCAGAGGTACCTCGGAAGAAAGGTCTGGCAAGCTACTTCCAAAAAAATCTGGCACTGAAAACCCTATGGAACACAGTTCTACTCTGACACACATGAGGCCACTGTGAGTTGGAATGACTCCACTGCAACAACTTTTTTTTTTTTTACTTCCCAATACAGACAAATCCTAGATATATTTCTATCCTCAACAAAAGCCTTGTTTTTCAATTGTACTGAATGAAAAGTAAACTGTCTTTCTTCTTGGGCAGTAAGTAACCTTTCTGAAGAATGAGACCCACACTTGACCATATGTTCCTAGTCTGCTAACTGAATTCTAACGGACGATTTTAACTGACTGAAAACTCAGGCTAAGGAAGGCAAGAGGGCTAATAAAAGCATACAGAAGACCAATGCTTTTCAAACTTCTCTGTGATGTACAGAAACATTTTGCACAACACTTGCTAAATATATTCATACATGAATACCTGAAACAAGTTAGTGTCAAGGAACAATATTTACCAAATGCAATGCACTCTTGACATTTTCTATTCTATTTCATTATTTTTAAAATGATAGTTGTGATCCACTAAACTGATTTCCACCTCACTAATATGACTCACAGTTTGAAATACACTGCCATAAACTGAACCCTACAGTTGCATCCCACAAGCTATTAATGAACTCTTTAAAAAGCCAGTGGACATCAACTGGCCTAACACAGCTCAGAAAGATAATGCTCTACATCCTAGGTTGGTGAGTAGCATCTGCGGTCTTAAAAGTTTGCAAGCAGCCATCTAAGATACAACTATGGGTCTCTCCCCTCTGCAGCAAAGGAGAGTGAAGGAAACCAAAGACTCAAGGAAGCAATTAGTCCACAGCACCAACTGCCCACACGAACCACAGCCTCCTCTAGGCTGAGACAAGAACTAGATGGTGCCTGGCTACCACTAACAACTGTTCTGACCCGGGACACAATACAAGGTCCAGGTTAGAATGGGAGGAAAATTGTAGGAACAAAACTCAAATTCCTAAAAAAGGTCAGACTTACTGGACTGATTGTGATTACAGGAACCTCCAAAACTATCGCCCTAAGATATCCTCTGAACTTGGAACTGAAGCCACTCTTGGTGGTCACCGTTCATCAAAATAAGAGATCAGCTTGTAAACACTATCATCATCGCGGTGGGAAAAAAAAGCCAGTGGACAGCAAAGACGCTGACCAATCACAGCAGACACTCCCAGGTAGGCTGTCTCCCTCCTATGTCTGGCAGCCACAGCTAGCCAGCTCCCCACCATCACCAGCAACCTAGGTTTAAGTATCTCCTAAACTCCCCGCTTTTCCCAGGTAACCCAGGGAGAATCTGTCGTATGCCTTTTTAAATCTCTATAAATTCAATCCATTCAATCTCTCACGGTGACAAAGTTGATTCACTGCCCACGGTGGAAAGCAATACTTCCTTTACATGCCCAAACCACCTCCCCTCAAGCTTAATGAAAAGAATGCCTTTCAGGAAGCCCAAGTGAAATGAACAGGTTGGTGCTCCTCATGCCTTTGTGATTTGTGTGGGTGAGCTATAGACAGAGTATGCACACATCTCTCAGCGCGGTGTTCATCTTCTCAGCCTTCGTCGTTGGCAGATCCAGCCTCTGGTGAAATGAGAAACCAGGAAACCCCCTGGATCCGGGGAGCCGCTCATCGGCCTGATTGACGCGAAACCAGGAAACTCGCTCACGTCCCACTGCACAGAAGCGCCTGGCAAACGAGTCAAAGCCACTTCAAGCCCCAAATCCTGAGGAGGGAAGGAGACACTCGAGGAGACGCGCCGGCGTGGCCGGCCTAGTTCAGGGACTAAAGCGGCTCGCCAAGGCCCGAGCGCAGCCCACCTTTCCCCAGGCCGGCCCCACTCCTGGGAAGGCAGGTGAGCGCGGGCCGCGGGGGACGCAGAGGCCGCGGGGACCACCGGCGCCCACGGGGTCGAGATGAGGAGCGTCCGGGTCAGGCCCGCGCTCCCCAGGACCCCTTCCACTGGCACTTCGACCCCAAACGGCCCACGACCCTTCTGCTGCGGCCTCCCCTTACCCACCCCTGAGAACTGAGCCTCCCCTACAGCAGAGAAGAAGGAGATGGGGGAAGAAGAGTTAGGAACGTGACGGCCCCGCCATACCGCTCTCGCCGCCCGGGAAAACCCCGTCTCGGGACCCCGGCCAAGCCCCGCCCTCCCCTCCCCCGCGTGGCCCCTCCCCTGCGCCTGCGCGCCGGGCCCGGCGGGGGCGGTGATCTGAGAGTGCGCGCGCCCTGCGTGTGCTGGCGTGGGGGGCGGGACCTGCGGGGCCCCGCCCCCTGCTCCCCTCCCTCCTCCCGCTCCCCCTCCCCCATACACTGCCGCGGCCGCCGCAGGAGCCCGGAGCTCCAGCCGCCCAGCGACTCCCCCTCCCCCTCCCCCAGCCCCGCCCCGCCCCAACCCGGGGCTCGGAGCCGGAGCCGAGTCTGCGCCTGGGGGTGAGTACGCGACCCCTCCCCAGCCCCCTCTCTTTTCTTTGAGGATCCCCCCACCACCCAAAGAAAAGAGCTGGACTCAGCTACGCGTCCCCTCCCTTCAACCTCCTGCGGGACCCGGAGGTACCCGGGCCCGCGGGACCCAGCGGTGGCGCGCGCTGTCCCCAACCCCGCACCATCCCGATCCAGATGTGAGTCCTCAGACCCTGCCGAGTGTCCAGATGTGCGCCGCCTTCTGTCCCCACCTCCCTGGAGATCCCAAGGGGTGGGACCCCCGGCCCCGACCTCCTAGCGCCACTCTCCTCCTACCTGCCCAGTCTAGGTGCGCGCGCCCTCGGTGGGTTCCAGCTGCGCCCCACCAGCTCGTCGCCGCTGTGGGGAACCAGCTGCCCCCGCCCCCGAGTTTTGGATTCTGGGGTCGCTGAGTACGATGCCCTCGGTCGCTTTTATCTTTTCTCCTGCTCCCGGATCCGAATATCTCCGAAGCCAGCCCGGGGTTGGAGCAGGGTTCGCGGGTGCTGGCTTGAGGCCGCCGCTGCCCGCGGCCGGTCTGGGGACTGGGCGGCAGGCCGGGGAGGTGGCGGGCCCCGGGAGCGTGTCCTCTCCTTGCGCCCCACACAGTGCAGTTCATTCATGAGCCGCTCGGGCCTGCGTTGGAGGGTGCGGTGGGGAAAGGACTGAGCCGCCGAGCAGGGAGTGGGGCAAAGGCCCTGCTGGGGGGAGGGGGCCACGCTTTGTTCTTCCTGGCCTTCTTCACTGCCGGGGGCGGACAGTCGCAGGGCTTTGGCCTCTTATTCCCCCAGAAAAGGAAAGGGCGCTTGGGAAATGGGGAGAAGAGGTCAGAGGGGCCGGCTGCCCTTGGAGCTCTGTGCTACTACCTGCCTGGGTCCCCTGGGCAGAGGTCTGGCTGCTCAGGGCAAGCCTGAACACTTCACCACCCTGGGGGCTGGGTTGTCCCTACCCAACACCACTCTCTACCTCTCCCTGAGTCTGCAACAGCCCAGGAAGAATGAGGCTATACCCAACCCCTCTCCAGGAGGGGCCCCCAGTCCTGCCTCCCAGACACAGGTGAGGAGGGGAATGGGAGTGTCTGCCAGGCTTCAGGTAGAGTGTCAGGTCAGCATGACTTGTCTTACAGGGCACCAAAAGGTCCAGACTCTGGCACGCCCTGGGTGGCACATCCTGGGGCCTGCTGTTGGCTCACCAGACACATCCTGGCCGGTGGGTAGGTAGGTGGGTGCGTAGAAATGTGGCAAAGCAGAAGGCAGGTGGTGGGTAGCTGAAAGCCCCCTTTTGGACATGGTACAAGTTTCCTCCAATTATACAGATTTTAGAGACCTGGGTTCAAATTCCATTCTACCATTCATTAGCTGTGTGACCTTGACAAGTTACTAAACCTGCCTGAGCCTCAGTTTTTATTAAAAAGTATGGTTACCACCACTTTCTTCCAAGGTTTATCGTGGGGTTCAAACTTGGTAACACAGGAAAAGAGCCTGGCACCTTGCCTGACAAGTGATCAATAACAGGTTCTCTTCTCTGAACTTTTGACCCATCCTGGCATGGCATCACCCTGCCATGTCCCACCTCCCACCCTGCTGCAGATGGATCAGGCATATTTGAAGAGTTTGGGAGTATTCCCTGCCACTCAGTGACAGAGCACCTCAAACCTAAAAAAACCAAACCCATTATTGTCAAGTTGATTCCAACTCATAGTGGCCCTATCGGGCAGGGTAGAACTGCCCCATAGGGTTTCCGAGGAGCCTCTGGTGGATTCAAACTGCCGACCTTTTGGTTATCATCTGTAGTTCTTAACCGCTATGCCACCAGGGTTTCCAACAGAGTACCTAGCACAGTATAATCCCTTAGATCTGAACAAGAAGCTTCTCCTGAATGAGGGGCTCTTATATTAAAATCTGTTTTTCCTTTTATTTTGATTCTTACCAGTTTTCCTCCACTAAACCAACCCCTTTTATTCCACACCTTATTCTTTTTTAAATAGCCTATTATGTGCCTTGAACGTATTAAGAGCTTTATGTAAATCATGTTTAATCCTCAAAACAACCACACAACTGGATTAGTAGCCCCATTTTACAGATACAGGTGATTAAGTAATTTGCCTAGGTTAGAAGCCGGTCTGTCTTCCCACTCCTCAGGCTGTGTTGCCTGTCCCCTATGCCTACCTCAGAACCTCGAATCACAAACCCAGTCCCTGAGCGAAGGGTCTCAGAGCCTGGGTGGAGGGTCTAGGAGCAGTAAGCAAGAGGGAAGTTGAGTGGGTTGAAATAGTGTGTAGCATTTCTCCAGAGTAAAAGCTGACAACTGCCAACCCCTGGCTCCCTGGTAGAAGTGGCTCCTGTGTTTGGAGAGGCAGCAAAGTGCAGTGGTTAAGAGCTTAGATTCAAGCAAGGCCGCCTTGGTCCATATGCGGATCTACCACATACTGGCTGTATGACCTTGGTCACCTTATGTACCCTCTCTGTACCTCAGTGTCATCTGAATTAGGATGGGGAGTAATTGAATTAATATTTGTAAAGTACTTAAAAACAGTGCCTGACAGAAAATAAGAGTTATATAAGCATTTAATAAATGCATTCTTTAACTACTACTTTTATTCTTACTTGTGGATACATATTTGCACAGCATCCTTCTAAAGGCCTTAGGGCAAGGACGTTAATATCCCTTAGTTACAGATTAGAAGACTGAGGCCCAGGTTACATAGTAACACAGCTCACTTCGGCTTCTTTTCCGCGGTCAGGCCATACTGCCTTCCCATGATCCAAAGCCCTATATTTAATCTTCCCAAGTAATTCTATAAGAGGAAAAAAAAAAAAAAAAAAACTTTTAACTTATACCTCCCTACCCGCATCATGCACACACTTCTTAATGGTAAAATAACCTTAAGTTAGCCTAAAATTTAGCTAGCTTCTGTCACTCTCTCTACACATTTCCAGCTAGTCTCAGAGCCTCAGTGTCAGACTAGAGAAATTCCAGGATATAACTGGCTCAAGCACCCCTGTAGAGGGGAGGAATTGCTCACCCCTTCTATCCCCCAATATCTGCCCAGGGGCAGGTTATCCAATAGGTACGGTAAGCATGGTGCTTACCTTGCTTACCACATCATCTGTAGTGAACAATTTCACATTTTTTCACCACATCAAATGTTCTGCTTCCGGGTATGGCTGGCATCTCTCTCTCTCTCTCTCCCAACCCCACATCACCTTCCTACAGAATCAAAGCCTCTTTTCAAATTTACAATCCCTAACGGGGGCCGAGGAACCATGGTGGCGCAGTGGTTAAGAGCTATGGCTGCTAACCAAAAGGCCAGCAGTTTGAATCCCCCAGCCACTCCTTGGAAACCCTATGGGGTAGTTCTACTCTGTCCTGTAGAGTTGCTATGAGTCGGAATCAACTCCACAACAACAGGTTTGGTTTTGGTTTAACAGGGGCAGATGACCCAGTAAGCAAGGTAAACACGGGCATACTCGTGCTTACTTGCTAACCTGTAAACAATTTCACATGGGTTCATCAAAGATGTGGTGAAACCCATACGAAATTGTTCACTACAGATGATCTGGTAAGCAAGATAAGCACCATGCTTACCTTGCCTATTGGATGATCCGCCCTTGATTTCTGCCTCAGTCTTTTATCCTCTCAGCTGCTCAGCCCAGTGCTGGCTTTGAGAGCAGCTGGCCTTGATGAAGCTCAGCCCAGCAACTCCACCCCCTCAATTACAGAGGTTAGAGTAATCCTGTCAGCAGGCAGAGCCACAGCCTGGCCTCCACCCCTTATCTGCTCTTCCTCCCCTGTAAAATGGGCCTAGTGATCAGCATGTGCCCTGCCTTCCCTTCCACTTGGGGTGGGTGAGAGGATCGGATGCAATTGAGAAAGGAAAAGTGCTTTGTGACTGTGAAGAGGGCGCAGTAGATGGACATGGGCATTTCAGTTACCAAGCACCTAGCTGGACCCTTACTCTCCCTGCTGGGTCCCCTTAATGTAGAAGTTCCTAGAATGTTCTACCTTCCTTAGGAGTGGAGAAGGAGCCTTGGTGGTGCAGTGGTTAAGCACTTGGCTGTTAACCAAAACTTCGGTGGTTTGAACCTACCAGCTGCTCTGCGGGAGAAAGATGTGGCAGTCTGCTTCTGTAAAGATCACAGCCTTGGAAACCCTCTGGGGCAGTTCTACTCTGTCCTGTGGGGTCACTGGGAGTAGATGGCAGTGGGATGGGTTAGGAGTGGAGGTATAAGGGGATGGCACTCGGGGAGGGGGGCACTGTACTTATTACATCCTGACCTGGTGGAGCCTCTGAGTTTGGGGAAAGAGAGGGGCAAAAGGTAGGAATGGTTGTAGCGATTATTTCTGGAGTGCACTGGAGCTGGGAGTTGAGAAGGGAGACTAGCGTAGAGGCCTGCTACAAACCCAAGATACCTGCACTTACCTTTCACCTTCCCTGACACACCATGGCTCTGCACATTTTCCGTTGACTTACCAAGGCTCCCAGACACACCCATGCACACACCCCACTTAGAGGCCAAAAGCTCCCTTCACTTCCGTGAACTGACATGCAGTCGCCTAGCTCCCCCTGCACACAGACACACGTCGGCATGCGTTCACATACCTGAACTCTCACATCCCCATAGTGTCCTTGTGTTCTCTGGCCAAAGAATGTTTAATAAGCATTTATTATGCTTCTGTGGTCTGCAGAGTCCTGTTCTGGGCACTTTAGAAAAGTATGGTGCCCTGAAAAGTGTCCTAGCTATAGAAGGAAGTTGACCTAGTTTTGAATTCAGGGTCCATTATTTTTTTCACAGTGTGACCTTGGGGAAGTTACTTAACCTCTCTGAGCCCCTATAGCGTCAGCTTTTTTTTTTTTAAAGGAGGTAAATTTAATTTTATTAATATATTTTATATAATCCAATATATTCAAAATATTATCATTTTAACATATAATCAGTATCAAAATCATAAATGAAGTATTTTACTCTTCTTATACTAAATTGTTGAATCAGTTGTGTATTTTATACTTACAGGCCCATGGCCATTGAGTCGATTCTGACTCATTAGCTTCATCTTAAAATGGCAATGACATCCAACTCATAGAATTGTCAAGGACTGAATGAAATTGTGTCTGTGTTATTCCTGAAACAGTGGGCACTCAATAAATAGTGCTCAGTACAATGACTAAATTAGTGGGTTTTCTTTGTTTTTTAAGGCAGATTGGGCTGGGAAGGAAAAGGGAGCCATATCTCACACAGAGCAGTTACTCACTTAGCCTTTCTAAACCATGCTTTCAGAGACTCCCTGGGACCCATGAAACAGATAAACAACCTCAGCCTCCCCTTTTACCTGAGAGCTTGAGCCTCTTGCCCTGCAATTGGGGCACCAGGAAGAGGACGGGGGGTGGGAAAATAGGAACTGGTGGGCAGGAGAAACACTGAGTCACCCCAGGGGGCTGAGGGACCCTTGCCCTTAGCGTTGCTGTCATTCGTTCTAGGTTTGTTGTTCTCTCTCTTTGTCTGGTTTCTTTTCTCCCCTGGGGACCCCCTCCCCCCAAGGCAGAACTTCAGTGTTGTCAGCAGCAGGAGTCCCCAGGGGCCCCCAGTAGGGCAGGGGTGGGGCACCAATGCCCTGGCCACACTATTCCTCCTCCTCCTCCTCCCTGGGAGCCTCCCCAGGGCTGGCTCAGCTCTGTTCCCAGACACTTTCAAGAGCTGGTGTGTCCGAGCCTCATTGCCCTTCAGGGGGAGATGGGGACTTTGTCCATCCATCCCTTTTCCCCCAAGATCCACCTTGAGCAGTGAGTGATGAACTGCACAGCCACAGCCGTGGCAGGGATCTGGGCAGAAGGGCAGCACCCTGGCTGCCAGGGCCTTGGATGGGCTAAGAGGCCTCGCCCACTCTCCTCTCCTTTGCAAATGGAAAAACTCACTGGAGGGCATGGCATTCCCAGCTTGCCCTGCTCTGGAGGCAGAAACACGGCGCTCTGGGAGTTGTAGTTCTCATGCCACGCAGGTGATCCCTGTGCAAAGATTGTTGGGGAGAGGTGAGGGAGCTAGAGGGGAGAAAGGTGTAGCTGCTTCTGCGCCAGGGAAGACAAGTGAGGGTAAGCAGGAATGACTGGTGCCAGGCAGGTAACACAACTTAGAAGTCCTGTTTTTTAAGTGACTTCCTACTCTGACTCCATCCTCTGACCCTGACTCTGAGGGCAGAGGGGCAGCTCTGGAGCAAAACACCTTGTTTTAAAGCCAGTTATATTAGAGAGGCGATTTAAGGAGTTGAAAACCCTAAGTGAGTGAAATCATGCCATTTTTCTAATAGGGTAGAGATTATGATGAGGCAGCTGCTCCTGACCCATCATCCCCCAGCCTGGGGGCCCTTCCTCTTAGCCCCAAATCTTCAGGCTTAAGACCCCTCCCATCTTCCCTTAGGCTCAGCCCTGCCCCCTGCCAGAGACAGAGAGAAAGAAAGTGTGTGTGTGTTTGTATATGGGGGGTGGGGGGGAATGATAGAGAAGCACAGACAACTTCCAGCTTTGAGGAAGTGGTCTCCCCAGTCCAGGCCCAGCCTAGCATCTGGGCCAAATTCTCCCAGGCCCAGGGTGGGGCCACAGCCTGGGGCCATGGAAGTAAATCCACATGACTCAGCCCTCTCCTCCCCAAGCCCTTATCTCTGTAGGCCAGAGCTTCTACCTACTCAGGCAGCCTGGGGATCAGCCCTCACTGCCCCCCAACCCCACACCCACCCTGCAGGGACCATGAGGAGGATGGGGGTGAGCCCGCTGATCACTCTGCCCTCTGCCCAGGAGGACCATGCGGCAGTAGCAGCCATGCTGCCCTTCCTGCTGGCCACACTGGGCACCACGGCCCTCAACAACAGCAACCCCAAGGACTACTGCTACAGCGCCCGTATCCGCAGCACTGTCCTGCAGGGCCTGCCCTTCGGGGGTGTTCCCACCGTGCTGGCTCTCGACTTCATGTGCTTCCTTGTGAGTGTTCACATGCCACCCCCCACCCCTGGCACCCACACGCTGTATATACATGACAAAGATCTCTAGTCCTACCACTCTCCTATCTGACCCTGACTCCCTAGGCTTAACAGCAGGGAGAACCCCTACCAACCAGACACCAAACCCTAGCCCAAGCCTAGCCTCTGGCCATTCACCCAAGCCAGGATCAGCCCCTTCTAAGACAAGATTCTTGCCCCTTTGCCCCCACACCCCACGGCCAGCCCCGTGGGTGGTAGCCTCTCCCCCTGCCAACCACCCCCTCTTCCCTCAGGCACTGCTCTTCTTATTCTCTATCCTTCGGAAGGTGGCCTGGGACTATGGGCGGCTGGCCTTGGTGACAGATGCAGACAGGTAAGGCTCTGGGGCCCTTTTCCTATCCCTACACATGTACAACACCCCTTGTTCCACAGTCCTCCTCAAGGATAGGAAAGAGCCAGCCCTCACTCATCCCCCTTTCTTAGGGGGATGAAGAGGGACCAGTCCTGGAGGAGCAGGCATGGGGGCATGCAGGGCCCTTAGTTGGGACACTGCCCCTTGCCAGTCCTCAGGGACTTTCCGCCACCCTTGCTAACCCTGTCTGTTCTCTGTCCCCAGGCTCCGGCGGCAGGAGAGGGACCGAGTGGAGCAGGAATAGTATGTGGGGCACCCGCCCCCTGATCCCTACTAAACCACCTTTTCCTTTTCTTCTCTAATGCTTCTCTTTTCTTCCTGCCAAGTTGCTGGTTTCTCTTTGCAGTTTTCTCATCTGCAGGCTCATGTTTTGGATTAACGCAGGCGGTGTGCTTTGCAGGGCAAGGGGCTCCCCAACTTGTCTTTGCCTCCCCCTCCCCCTTCATCTCTCCCTCTGGCTCTGTGTCTGGGAAAAATCCCTCCCTGTGTGCCCCAGCGCTTCTGGCCCTGGTTGGCTGGAGGGAAGGGGCCATCCTCAAGGAAGTACAGCACAATTATCCCATTAGCAGCAGAGACAAACCACTGAGCATCACCGTGGTTTCCCTCCCCCTAATAGCTAGCTCTTCATATTTCAGGCTTCCCTGCTCACCTCTTCTGGAGGCCAGGAGGGGGGCTGCCCGAGGAGGCCCCAGTCTGGCCCTTTATGTTATATTGTGGTCTCTGTCTATAGAACTGGAGCTGGATTTGCAACAACTGCTGGAGTCAGGGAAGAGGGAGGCTAGGAGCCCAACCTGGAGACGGCCCCTTTCTCCCCCAACCTCTCCAGGATTCTCCCAGTACCTCCTTTCCATCTCCTCATGGCCCTTTGCTTAATATTGTGTTTGTTGCGCCCTCTGGTGGTCAAGTCCAGAACTTCAGGGCCCTTTAGTGTTCCTGCTTCAACTTCTGTAGAGAAGATAATGAAGATACCCTCATTCCTTAAGGCTGCCTAGTGTCAGGTCCCAGGTTCCCCTGAAGGGAAAAGGGATATTTGAGGGGGGCAGGGTAGAGGGCAGGCATTCCTCCTCGCTTCAGCCTCTGCGCTTTTCTGTGCCTTTCTGTATCCCTGGAGCTCAAGAGTGGGAACCTCCCCACTTCATCCCTGCCCCCAGGGGCTCAGACTCACCAAGAACTCTGATCTCTCATCTCCTCACCCCCAGTGTGGCCTCAGCTATGCACGGGGATAGTCATGACCGGTATGAGCGTCTCACATCTGTCTCCAGCTCCGTTGACTTTGACCAAAGGGACAATGTGAGTGCCCTCTTCACACTCCCTTCTCCTCCAGGGCAAGTGGGCTCAGCAACCTCTAACTTCCAGTGATACGGAGTCAGGGATGCTGGGGTGGCCTTCTGTTCGACAGGGGAGTGACTTGTCTAAGATCCACAAACCACCAGACCTGGAACTCCTGCCTCCTGTCCAACATGTCACAGCCTCTAAATGAGTGTGACCCAACATCTGGGAATTCCAAACGTTGTTTGACACAGTAGAGTTCCATGCCCACATCTGCTGATTAACCCTGTTGTTGTTGGGTGTTGTCAAGTCACTTCCTACTCCTAGCGGCCCCACGTAACAGAGTAGAACTGCCCCATAGGGTTTTCTAAGCTGTAATCTTTATGGAACCAGATGGACAGGTCTTTCTCCCATGGAGCTGCTGGGTGGGTTAAAACTGCCAGCCTTTTGGTTAGCAGCCAAGCACTTAACCATTGTGCTACCAGGGCTCCTCTGATTGATCTTAAGGACACCTTTTCCTTAGACATGGTTTTAAAGAAATAATAATGAACCTTCCAACCCTGCTTAGCAAAACATAGAAAATCCATTGTGTTGCTCAAAGGTTGCAGACTCGTTGCCCTTGGTTGTGTGGGGCCAGTTGACGTGCTTATGGATCAGAGCTGAGTGGTTGCAGCCCCTTTAGACACGGCATATCCATGGTGGTCACAGCAGTCCCCACTACTCCCTTTCACATCAAGCCTTACACACTGGTGTTACCTGCCTTGTCCCTAACACTCTGTGAGGGTGAGAACCCTGCTCAGGTTCTCAGGTGAGAACCCAAATCCTCAGACCCTGGGGTGGCCCTGATTAGCCCGGCTAAGGCTGGGGGCCCTTGCAGCTCCCATAACAGCCCCAGCAAAAGAAGGTGGTCGGCTTCCTGAGTTGAACTCCTGCTGGTAAGCGGCAAGACAAAGGTAGCATCCCGCCAGCCAGAGGTGTGTAATGGTCCCCAGTTTCAGGTGATGTTGGCAGCAGGCTACATAGTCCTGCAGCTTGGCTGAAGGGCACCTTTCTCCCCCATCCTGTGCTAGCCTGAACTTCTCCTGGTAGGAGGCTAGGAGAGGGTTCTGCCTGGCCCTCCCCCCACACCCAACTCTCCTGCTGGTCCCTGCCTGAGGCAGACCTGGGGGCTGGCAGGGGGGAGCTTGCAGCTCACAGTGGCCTTGTGTAGCAGACCCTCCCAGATAGGTGGCAGAAACATGGGTATTGAGACCCACCCTCTGCTTTCAGTCATCTGGAGGTCTGGGGGTCCCTACCTCCCTTCTAGAAGCCCAAAACCCACCCATTCTTAACCTAGCCCACACAACTGTAGAACTTCCTTCCAGTTCTGCTGCCCCATTGGGTATTTGCAGGGCTCTATGGCTTGAGACTGAGGGTCTACAGATAACCAGCTTGTCATTGGTCCTTTTTCTTCTTTGAAGCCTGGGACTTTGCCTCCCCTTCCTTCTCCTCCCCTCATGAGCTTGTTCCTGGGTATGATTTTGGAGGGGGTGCTATGCCAAAGTGAGCCACAGCCTAGGAGTAATTGTGAGCATGGGTGGGTGAGACTTGGGGAGGGAGGTTGAGGCTGGCAGGATAGGGGCTCCAGCTGATAGCCCTCTGTCTCCCCAGGGTTTCTGTTCCTGGCTGACAGCCATCTTCAGGATAAAGTAAGTGAACAGTCTTCAAGCTCTAAAGAAAGAGAGAAACAGAGAGAAACTTCAGAGCCTGTCATCTCCCTACAAAATGCAGAAGCCAGCAGCTTTGAGGGCCTTAGCGCTCCTAGCCAGCCCAGCACCCTCTTCCTTACTCCAGGAGGCCAGGGCCTGGGGGCCCCAGCCTGTGCTGTCCCCTCAATGCTCACTTGCCCCAGTCTCTTCTGTGACCTTGCCTGGGAGGCCAGCTCTGCCCTCATCTCTCCCTGCCCCTGCCCCTCCTTGAGAGCAGGGGCTGGAGCCCCCACCCAGAGCCTCCTCCGTGCAGCCAGCGGGTGGGGGCAGCAATCAGGCTGGAAGCAGCCAGCCAGCCACAGGCAGGAGCAGAGCCCAGCAGGCAGAACTCAGGAGACCGAGCCAGAGTCCGGCAGGCAGGCAGTGAGCGCTGAGAGAGGCAGGAAGCTCGGACAGGTCAGCACCGCCACAGCCCACTCCCCCTGGCCCCCAGGGCCCTCCCCAAGTCTCCCGGGCTTTGCCACGCCAAGCCCACCCAGCACCCCTAAAGTGCTGCTTCTTCCCTGGACCCCCATCCTCCCTCCTCCTTTGAGTCCTCCTCCCTCCACTTCCTCCCTTTTCAGGTCTTTCTCTTTTCCCTTCCCTTCTCTATTCTCCATGTTTCTTCCTCCCCTTCCTCCCTCTCCAGTCTCCCTCCTTTATTCCCTTTCCTTCCTTCTTTCCTTCTCCTTCCCTCCCTCTTTCCTTCCTTCCTCCTTCCCTCTTTCCTTCCTTCCTCTCTCCCTCCCTTTTTCTTTCCTTCTTCCCTTCTTTCCTCCCTCCCTCTTTCCTTCCTTCTTTCTTTTCTTTCTCTCTCTTATCTCTTGCCTTCTCCCTCCAGTCCACCCCCTTTCCTCCCTCCCCTCCCAGAAAATAGGGGACAGATACCATTTCAACCCCTTACTGCTGCCAGTGGGCAGGGGCTAGGGTGGAGGGGGCGCAGGATGGGTAAGGATAGGCACGTTGTGGCCCCTCTCCACCTGGCCTTTACCTCTGTGCTCCCTGCCTGCAGGGATGATGAGATCCGGGACAAATGTGGGGGTGATGCCGTGCACTACCTGTCCTTCCAGCGGCACATCATCGGGCTGCTGGTTGTCGTGGGTGTCCTCTCTGTGGGCATCGTGCTGCCTGTCAACTTCTCAGGGGACCTGCTGGGTCAGTGAGGACCAGGGTGGGAGCGGGGCGGGGACAGGAGAGCGCAGGACCAGACGTGCCCTGATCCTTTCCCTCCTCCCACCCCCTAGAGAACAATGCCTACAGCTTTGGGAGAACCACCATTGCCAACTTGAAATCAGGGTAAGGCTGGGAAAGTGGTCCATGTGACTGAGGTCCGCAGCCAAAGTCTGGGCCATAACAGGGAGGAGAGGCAAGGGGTTATGTCCAGGAGAGGAGTGACTGAGACTGCAGAGAGGGCTTTGGGTCCCTGAGGGTTTAGGTTGGAGGCAGAAGGGGTAGATCCCTAATGAGGATCCCCAGGATGATAGCATAATGAAGAGGGGGTGGGTGTAACTTTGGGCCGGGAGGGCTGGCTGGGGGCAGCTGGAGGACAGTGTAGCCAGCAAGTAGGACAGGGAGAGAGGTCCTCTCAGGGACATTCCAGTTGGAATGGAGCAATCTTGGCCTCTGGAGGGATGTGGGACATAAGGCTCAGTGCCTGAAGACAGGTGGTAGTAGAGGGGCCCTATAGCGAGGGTTTATCACCAGGAAGTTGGGGGCATCTGAGTGTGTTTCCAGCCCCAGTGGCCACCATGTGCCTCCCTGCACTCCCCCAGGAACAACCTGCTATGGCTACACACCTCCTTCGCCTTCCTGTACCTGCTGCTCACCGTCTACAGCATGCGCAGACACACCTCCAAGATGCGGTACAAGGAGGACGACCTGGTGAGTGGGCGGAGCCCAGGTCCTCCACATCCCCAGCCTCCCAGCCTCTTCCCTCCCTTCCAGGCCCCTCTTGCCTCAGCTCCAGAGTTAGGCCAGCTGGGTTTGAATCCTGCCATAGCAGCTCAGCTGTGGAACCTTGAGCAAGTTACATAAGCTCTTCAAGCCTCAGTTTTCTCATCTGTAAAGTGGAATCACAACAGTACCTCTCTTAAAGTTGTTGGGAATGGTGAAGTGAGGCAACATGTGGAAACCCCCCATGCTGTGCCTGGCACTCAGTAAACATTAGCTGCGGTCGATGTGATGATTTTGATTATTCCCTCCCCTTCTACATTCATTCACCTAGCCAGTACTGAATGCCTGCTCCCTGCCAGCACTGTGCTGGGTCCTGGAGCCTCACAAGAGTGAAGTCAGACATGGCCCCTTCTCTGGGAGCTCGTGTCTAAGGATCTGAGAGTACCTCTTCCAGTCCCCCACTAAACCCCTCAGAGAACAAGAGACCAGATGGCTCATTCATTAAGCTTGCTGCCTGATTTCTGTTAGAAACTCTTCACCCACTTTCCCTCGGACCTGGCTTACCCTTGAGGCCTCCTCCCACCCCTGTCATCTCCTCTGTGTTCATCCCACTCCCCATCCCTCAAAACACAGCATCCTCCCACAGCCCCTCCCTCATCCTCTGGGGTCAAGCCTCAGGAAGACAAGCCCACTCCCCTGTCACCCAGGTGAAGCGGACTCTCTTTATCAATGGAATCTCCAAATATGCAGAGTCAGAAAAGATCAAGAAGCACTTTGAGTGAGTAAGCACCCTCGCCCCCTTGCTCATATTCCAGCCCCAGGAACACCCTCACACTCCTCAACTTGGAGGTGCAGGGTTACAGGGGGAGGGAGGAGGTTGGACTAAGTAGGAACTCTGACTCCGAAGTGGTCTAGCACTTGGGCTGGGTGGTAGGCCTGTTGAGAAACAGTAGAAATACTAGAAATACTTTAAGGCTTCCTCTTCCTTCTGGAGTGGACTAGGCCATGGGTTATTGACTCAGGGTCCATGGGCCCTTTGAGACGTATGTCTTCGTCAAAATTGTATGTGACATTCTGGGGTTCATGTGCAGACATGGCAGGGAAAAGTTCTGTGGCTCTCAGTGTTCTCAAGGAGTCCAGGAGAAGCTGGGCTAGATATTCTCAGAGGTTCTTTTCTGCTCTGGAATGCTGTCTTAGGAGAGAGGGGAACATACACCCCAGATTGTAAGGTGGCCAGAAACTGGAGAAAAGGGAGGAAACCCCAAGAGGCAAAGGGAGAACTCATCTGCTTGCCCCATGGCCAGGGTGCCTCTTGGGGCAGAGTTCATGGGGAGGAGGAGGAGGGATGAAGTCAGAAGGAAAAGACCATCAAGGGGGATGGGATCCCACCACGCATTCATCTGTTCCCTCAGCAAACTTTCTCAAGTGCCATTAGCCATAAGTCACCTAGGTAGGGGGAGGGCCCTGACACTATCTCTCAAGGGGTTCATAGTATGGTAGTCAGCCTTAGGAGCAGTCCGGGATCTGATCAGAGATTGACCTAAGGTCATGTCATTGGGCAGTTTGGGGTCAGAATTAGGAGTTGGTCAGTGGTCATGATAAGGGACATTTGTGGTCTGAGGTCAGAACCACGGCTCAGCCTATGGTCAGGATTAGGGCTCAGTCGATGGTCCAGATCAGCTGTCAGCTTGCCTGGATCAGAGATCAGTCATTGTCCTGGATCAGGACATACATGATACGGTCAGGGATAGTGTTTGGGCAGGATCAGATCCTAGGCCCCTCATGTAACAGAATTAAGGATCAGTTTGTTACCAGCATTTAATGGATGAATACTCGTTTATTTGACATGCATTAGACACAGGTCCTGCTTTTATACAGTTTACAGAACGGTAGTCAAAATCAGGTTATCCTTCATCAGTATGAGAGAACCATTTGAGATCGTACTGGGGGTTCAAGCTGTGATCAGCATTAGGGGCTGGGTCAGGATCAAGGACAGTGTGTGCTCAGAATTAGGTGAGATCTTAATATTACCATCCAGTTGGAATCAGCTGTCAGTTTGTACTGAGATCTATTCATTTAATAACAAATATCTATTGGAGCATCTATTATGTGCCTGTACGGAGTAGAAGCTGGGGATACAGCAGTAAGCAAACAAAGACAAAGCTGCTGCCCTCCTTTTGCTTACGTTCTTGCAGGGGAGAGAGGTGTACAAACAATGAACAATTGAACCAGTAATAGATACTATGTCAAGTGGAGATAGGCCCTAAGAAGAAAATCAGAACTGGGTCAGGGGCAGGGTGAGAGTAGTCAGGAAGGGTCACTATGTCAGATAAGGTGGGCAGGATGGGCCCCTGACAGGGTGACATTTGAGCAGAGACCTGCTAGTCAGTGCTCCATTCATTTACACACTGTGTTGTGCACCTTCTGCCAGGAGACCAAGAAGAACCAGACTGACTGGTGTCCTTGGGGAGCTCACTGTCCTGATGGTCTGTTTAAATGGGTGGTCTGTGAATTTGTTTAGGAAATGATCTGTGACTAAAATTAGTGGTCAGCCTATAAACAGGAGTAGGGGAGAATACTAATTAGAGTTTTCGGGATCTGTGGGGTATTATGGAATAGTCATTTCACTGATCCATTCATTCAGCTTTTTTTTCTTTTTTTAAATTTTTATTGTGCTTTAAGTGAAAGTTTGCAAATCAAGTTAGTCTCTCATATAAAAATTATATACACCTTGCTCTATACTCATAGTTTCTCTCCCCCAAATGAGACAGCACACTCCTTCTCTCTATTTTTGTGCCCATTTGGCTAGCCTCTGACCCCCTCTGCCCTCTCATCTCCCCCCCCAGACAGGAGCTGCCCATATAGTCTCATGTGTCTACTTGAGCCAAGAAGCTCACTCCTCACCAGTATCATTTTTCTATCCCATAGTCCAGTCCAATCCCTGTCTGAAGAGTTGGCTTTGGGAATGGTTCCCGTCTTGGGCTAACAGAAGGTCTGGGGACCGTGACCTCCGGGACCCTTCTAGTCTCAGTCAGACCATTAAGTCTGGTCTTTTTCTGAGAATTTGAGTTCTTCATCCCACTGTGCTCCTGCTCCCTCAGGGGTTCTCTGTAGTGTTCCCTGTCAGGGCGGTCACCAGTTGTAGCCGGACACCACCTAGTTATTCATTCAGCATATGTTTATTGAACACCTCCTGTGTGCGAGCTATTGGGCCAGGTCCAGGTATACAGCCATGAGTAAGTTGCAGCCCTTGTCCTCGTGGAGTTCCTTGGCTATTTGCCAGTATTAGGTAAGGCCTGCAGTCCAGGTCCATAAAGAAAACAAAAATCCTCACAACTGGACCGATAAGCAACATCATGATAAGTGGAGAAAATATTGAAGTTGTGAAGGATTTCATTTTACTTGGATCCACAGTTGACACCCATGGAAACAGCAGTCAACGAATCAAACAATGCATTGCATTGGGCAAATCTGTTGCAAAAGACCTCTTTAAAGTATTAAAAAGCAAGGGTGTCACCTTGAAGACTAAGATGTCCCTGACCCAAGCCATGGTGTTTTCAATTGCCTCATATTCATGAGAAAGCTGGACAATGAATAAGGAAGACAGAAGAAGAATTGACACCTTTGAGTTGTGGTGTTGGAGAAGAATATTGAATATACCACGGACTGCCAAAAGAACGAACAAATCTGTCTTAGAAGAAGTACAACCAGAATGCTCCTTAGAAGCGAGGATGGCAAGACTTTGTCTCACATACTTTGGACATGTAATCAGGAGGGATCAGTCCCTGGAGAAAGACATCATGCTTGGTAAAGTGGAGTTTCAGCGAAAAAGAGGAAGACCCTCAACGAGATGGATTAACACAGTGGCTGCAACAATGGGCTCAGGCATAACAACAATCATGAGGATAGCACAGGTCCGGGTAGTGTTTTACTCTGTTGTACACAGGGTCGCTATGACTCACAACTGACTCAGTGATACCTAACAACAATAAAAACCACGTGGTCCAGATCCAGGGTCTGTTTGGTTTGGAGGACTGTCTCAGCATAATTAGGGATATCCAGTGTACAAAATCAGAGGCCTTGTGTGGTTGGGATTAAGTAGGGATTAGTCTGGTAAGAGATTCCTAGGTGGTGCACATGGTTTGTGCTCTTTGACTAACCAAAAGTTTGGTGGTCCGAATCTACCCAGGGCCACCATGGAAGAAAGGCTTGGCAATCTGCTTCCAAAAGGTCTTAGCCATTGGAAAACACATGGAGCATTGTTGTACCCTGACACACGTGGGTCAACATGAATCGGAACCAACTTGACAGCAACAAGGTTTTTTTTGGTTTAATCTGGTAAGAAGGAGGGCTCAGATTGTCACAGGGGCTGAAGGCCTTTCCAAAGAGGAAACCTACAATGGTCTGAGCAACGATAGTGTCAGGGGAAAGGTCAACCTCCTGGGAAGTATGTTTACAAAGCCCCATCTAAGACTGAAGTTTCTAAATTCTCATGGGTTTATGAGGTCTGCCTTGCTACTTTGGAACCATATCTCACATATCTTTAATACTTAGTGATCCTTCATTAAAAATAAAAAGATGGGGACTCAGCCTATGTTAGGATTAAGGAGCAGTATGTAGTCAGAATTGAAAAATAACTGTTTCTTCACTCAGCCAGCAAGCATCCCTCCAGCCCTGCCAAGTACGGGTCCTGGTGCGCCTGGACAGGCTGCCTGGTCAGATTAAACATGGGTCAGTCTCAAGTTAAGGTTGGGGTCAATCTCAGGTCAGGGTTAGAGCAGATCTCAGGTTTTGGAGAGAGGTCAATTAAGGGTCAGTCTCTGGCCAGGGTTGAAGTTCAGTCTCAGGTCAAGGTTCAGGATCAATTCTGGTCAGTCTTTAGACAGGGTCAGAGATCATTCTGTAGGCTGGGGATCGATTAGTGATCATTACTTGGGGTCAGTCTGTGGTCAAGGCTAAGTGATGGACTGTGGCCAGAACTTCTGGAACAGGGTTAAGGGGACAGCCTATGATTGGATAGTTTCCCTCAACTTGAAGTTCACAGGCCTAGGCACGGTCAGATGCAGCCTTGGCTTCACCACCTCCATGCCAGTGTGTACTCATGTACCCAGGCGTCAGCTCACCCACAGCCCCTCATGCGTACAGGCACACTCTCCCCACTCACATAGGCATGGGGAGAAATTTCAAAGTCTGTTCTTGGGGAGCTCTCATTTTTGTAGGATAAAGGAATGCAGATTAGGAATGCGTGTTTTACAGGTCATAGGGTCATGGATGAAAGTCAGGGGCAGGTGAGCAGGGTCCCTGCAGGAGGTGATGGGGGTGCTGTGTTTCAGGGAGGCCTACCCCAACTGCACGGTTCTTGAAGCCCGCCCATGTTACAACGTGGCTCGCCTTATGTTCCTGGATGCGGAGAGGTAATGAGGGCTATACCCAAGGGGCCCTGCCCATGGTGGAGGGTGTCCTCGCTGCCACAAAGGAGCCTGGTTCCCCTTTCAGGTTTTTCCCAGAGCATTTGGTATTAAATTCCACCTATGGAATGCCTGTTAATTCAGCTCCGGAAAGAACAAGGCCTGGGTGTTAATTTGTTGCAAGAGGAGGAGACCTAAGTCCCCACCCCATCTGAGCACATACTCTTCTTCAGTTACACCATGAGAAATTCAGGGCAGACAATAGGATGAACTTCTGGACCGCAGGGGATGACTAGGGAGACCCTGGGCTGGGGGTGTGTCTGAATCATGCATCCTAAACAAATCCAAGAATAACAAGATAGCCCCTGTCCTCGGGGAGCAGACTAGATGACCCCCAGGCTGGGCTCCCTGCCATCCTCCCACCCAGAAGCAGCCCTGGCTGGGTGGTGGGTAACTAGGCACCTGGGTCCTGCAGGAAGAAGGCCGAGCGGGGAAAGCTCTACTTCACAAACCTGCAGAGCAAGGAGAATGTCCCCACCATGATCAACCCGAAGCCCTGTGGCCACCTCTGCTGCTGTGTGGTGCGCGGCTGTGAGCAGGTATGATGTGGGCTGGACATGCCACATGAGCCTGGGAAGGAGTCGGACAGGTCCAGGGGAGACAGGTCACAGCATACAGATGGACGTTTCCCATGGTGGAGCCCTGTCCCACAGCCCCAGGAACAAACACACACAAGCAGGCCTTGTACAGAAACACCCATATGCAGATAGACTCCCAGAGAAGGCAAGGCTGGGGCCTGGAGGGGAGCAGGTTACAGCCCCTCCCTCAGGGAGTCCCACCTGTCCTTGTAGTCCTTGAAGCCCCAGTTCCCCTGTCCGCACAGTGACCAAATATTCAAACCCCGAAACACAGGAGGTCAGCCAAGGGACAGCATTGTGCTGGACTTACTAGCTGTGTGACCCTGGACAAGTTTCTTAACTGCTCTGTGCCTCAGTTTCCTCTTCTGTTGAATGGGGCTAAGGAGCCCTCGTGACTTGACTGGTAACCCAAAGACTGGGCAGTTTGAACCCATCCAGCAGCTCTACAGGAAAAAGACCTGACGATCTGCTGCCATGAATACAGCCAAGAAAACTCTATGGGCCAGTTCTGCTCTGTCACATGGGGTTGCTATGAGTCAAAAATGAACGAGACAGCACCTAACAACAACAGCAAAAAAATGGGGCTTATTGCCCCTACCTTATAGGGTTGCTGTGAGGATGAAGGGAGTTGATACATATAAAAGAGCTTAGAGCAGCGCCCGGCATAGAGTGAGCTCTGGATAAGTGTCAGCTGGGTGCCACAGGCATGAGCCCTGCCCACGCCCACCCTTGGCAGGTGGAGGCCATTGAGTACTACACAAAGCTGGAGCAGAAGCTGAAGGAGGACTACAAGCGGGAGAAGGAGAAGGTGAACGAGAAGCCTCTTGGCATGGCCTTTGTCACCTTCCACAATGAGACCATCACCGCCATGTGAGCCCCCACCCCACCTGCCCTCCCCGGCCCTTGCCCCCAGCTGTTGGGGCTCCCAGGCCCCTGCGCTCACCAGCAGCCGTTGGCAGTGGGGCTCCGGCTGGTACCACAGTAACCCAGTGCCCACCCACCAGCATCCTGAAGGACTTCAACGTGTGTAAGTGCCAGGGCTGTGCCTGCCGTGGGGAGCCGCGCTCCTCATCCTGCAGTGAATCCCTGCATATCTCCAACTGGACTGTGTCCTATGCCCCCGACCCCCAGAACATCTACTGGTGAGTGAACAGTGGGGGTAGCAGGGGCAGGCCAGGTGGGACCTGGGGTGGGCTCCAGTGGGTGGATGGGGGGACAGGGAAGTTGATGGGGACGAGTCAGGCCCTTGTTCCTCGGGCGACCTCCTCTCTGCCTCTCCAGGGAGCACCTCTCTATCCGAGGCTTCATCTGGTGGCTGCGCTGCCTGGTCATCAATGTCGTCCTCTTCATCCTCCTCTTCTTCCTCACCACCCCGGCCATCATCATCACCACCATGGACAAGTTCAATGTCACGAAGCCCGTGGAGTACCTCAACGTGAGGCCCATGCCCCGCCCCCCACACCCCCTACACTGTCACAACACAGATACCAGGCCCCAACTCCGTCTTCCAGCAGGAAAACCAGAGCACACCCTGCCCATCCTGGCTCCTGTTCTCCTTGGTCTAGCCCCAGCCCCACCAAGGTGCTCCCACAGGACCTGGGGCTTTCAACCCTTGGGCTCACCATCACCTTCCCGCATTGGCTTTGTACACACCTAGAGAAACATCCAAGAGTCCCTGGGTGGCTCAAACGGTTAAGTGCTCAGCTATTAGCTGAAAGGTTGGTGGTTCAAACCCACCCAGAGGCACCTTGGAAGACAGGCCTGGCAATGTGCTTCTGAAAGGTGACGGCCTTCAAAACCCTATGGGGCAGTTCTACTCTGCACGCATGGGGTTGCCATGAGTCAGAATCAACTCAACAGCAATTAACAACAGATATCCAGGGAAGAAAAAGAGCCTGGTCAGCCTTGATTGGCCACGTGACCTCAGATAAGTCCCTTCCCTTCATCTCTCCATTTCTCCAACTGAAAAATGGGAGGTTTAGACTAGATCATTGGCTTGCTAACTTAGATTCTGACCCCTTTTTTGTAAGGCATCTTACATGACACCCAACATGGAAAAGCAAGGCTGCCCAGATGCAGTAGGATGGGAGCCACTTCTGCCTGTCCCCCCTCACCCCTCCTGCCACACACAGCATACCTCCCTGGATCCTCACAGTTCAGAGGAACACAGTGGGAAAATCACTGAGTGATGATAGCCTAACAGATACTACCCAGACTGCCTAGGTTCAAATCCCCACCCTACTGCTTACTGGCTGGGTAAGCTATTGAATCTCTTTTGTCTCAGCTTAGGCATTTTAAAATGAGGTAATGTCATTGTTTTGAGAAACGGTACATACAAAGTATATGATCAGTAGGTATGCCCTTAATACTGTTACAGTTATTCACCCTGGGGTTGACACCCTGGTCCCCACCCTCACCCCTGACCTCCCAGATGTTCTGGACCTCTGATATGAGGCCCTGGGAGCCATGGGACCCAGAGCTCAGTGGGGGAGAGGGTGGGTAAGCAAGGCAAATAACCTGCTAGACTGCCCCCACCTTGTGCCCCTCCTGCAGAACCCCATCATCACCCAGTTCTTCCCCACCCTGCTGCTGTGGTGCTTCTCGGCCCTGCTCCCCACCATCGTCTACTACTCTGCCTTCTTTGAAGCCCACTGGACACGGTGAGACACCCCCACACCCCGTGCCTCACTGTGACCTCTCCTAGATGTAGCCCCATCCCCACTGGACAGCTCTCTGTCCCTTTAGGGTCCCTGCTCCGGGCAGTTCCAGAGTGGGCAGAGGAGGGATGGTACCCAGCATCCTCACCTTGGGAAGCGCACTTTTCCTGGGGGCCCGCACTGATGCGGGAGCAGGCATGTGGCCAGGCTGACCTGACCTCTGCCCCGTCCCCCCTGCCCCACAGCTCCGGAGAGAACAGGACCACCATGCACAAGTGCTACACCTTCCTCATCTTCATGGTACTGCTCCTGCCCTCGCTGGGGCTGAGCAGGTGAGTTCCGGGGGATGGGACAGAAGCCAGGTCGTGGGGGTTCACTGCTGGGTGCAGGGAGAAGGGGCAGCCAGGCTCCCCTCTGCTCCTTCCCTTCCCCACCTCCCCCACAGAGCAAGGGGCACAAGACCAGAAGCCTGGACATGCTCAGACATCTGAGTTACCTGCCCCACATCTGGGGGACTTCCCCAGAGGTTCCCCCGAACCCCAGCGTTCTGGGCCATTCTGGCTCCTCACCCCACCTCTTCTCCCCTCCAGCCTGGACCTCTTCTTCCGGTGGCTCTTTGACAAGAAATTCTTGGCTGAGGCGGCTGTTCGGTTTGAGTGAGTCACCAGGGCCCCCAGGGGAAGGGTCCAGATGGCAGGAGTGGGCTTGCCTGGGGACACTGCTAGCCCCCTGGGAGGCAGCAGCAAAGCTTCAAGCCCTGGGATGGGGAGGAAGAGCTTCCACTCCAGGCCTGACCCGTCATCTCAAAGGAAGCCACATGCAGGGTGTCTTGGGTGTATACATGGGGGGCATCCCTGGGGTCTGTGTTGGGGCCCATCTCTGGGAACATCTCTGGATTCTGAAGCTCACCTTCACAGTGTGTTTGGGGCCCTGGGGCCCACACTTAAGGTGTTTCTGTGGGGGTCTCTGGGGCTCATATTCTGGGACTAACTATAGGAGCCTCTGGAATTTCACTTGGGGGGAAGGGTTTGGGGAGGTATCTGTAGTGGGATCTGAGCTCATACTTTGGGAGTGACTTGGGGGTCCTAGAGGTGTCACTAAAGGTCTCTGGAGCTCACACTTTTGGGTATCTATGGATGGCTCTTAGGCTCACAACTCTGGGAAAGTCTGTGGGGACCCTGAGTCTCACACTTTGGGGTGTTTATAAGGCATATGTCTGGGAACGTCTCGGGCTCTTATCCAGAAGTGATTGTGGAGTTCTTTATGGGCCACCTTCTATGGGAATCCCTGCAAGGGTGCTTTGGGAGGCACATACCATGGCTGTATATATGGGCACAAGCTGTGGGGTCTTGCTCTAGGCCATCTGTGATCATCTTGGGCTCACACTTGGGGTGTCATGGGTATCTGCAAAGGTTCAGACCTCTGAAGATGGTCTGAAGCTTATGTTCTGGAGGTGTCTGAGGCTCACACTCTGGGGAGTCCAGGGGGGAAACTTCTGGGTGTTCCTGGGGCTCACACTCTGGGGAGTCCAGGGGGGAAGCTTCTGGGTGTTCCTGGGGTTCACACACTGGGAAGTCCGGGGGGGGGAAGCTTCTGGGTGTTCCTGGGGCTCACACACTGGGGAGTCCAAGGGGGGAAGCTTCTGGGTGTTCCTGGGGCTCACACACTGGGGAGTCCAAGGGGGGAAGCTTCTGGGTGTTCCTGGGGCTCACACACTGGGAATCTTTGGTGGTCTCACCGGGACTGTCTAAGGAGATCTCAGGCAGTCTTCTCCTGAGCACTCTGGTGGCCCTGAGGGTCTCGAGCACTCTCTCCCAGGGTCTTTATGGGGCATGAATTCTAGGATTCCCTCTGGGCTCACACACTCGGGGTGCCCATTCGCAGTCTAAGGGTGTCTGGGGCTTACTTTGGAGGCGTCTGTTCACACTCTGCTGTCTGTTTCTGGGTTCACACTGGGGCAACTGGACACAGGTGCTTGAGGGGTTGGGCTGGGGGGCCACATGGAGAACGGCATGTTGGGGGTGAGGGCATGGTGTGCCCTTAGGCCAGCAATGGGCAGGTGGACACCGGGCACCCAAGGGTGCAGTACTGGAGCACCTGGTGCCCGCAGGTGCGTGTTCCTGCCGGACAATGGCGCCTTCTTCGTGAACTACGTCATTGCCTCTGCTTTTATCGGCAACGCCATGGACCTGTTACGCATCCCAGGCCTGCTCATGTACATGATCCGGCTCTGCCTGGCGCGCTCGGCCGCCGAGAGGCGCAACGTGAAGCGGGTATGGCTGCCTGGGGCAGCAGCGTCCTGCACAGCGCCCCCTTGTGGGCCCAGCAAGAAACAGCAGTAGTCAGGCTAGGGTGTGAGGCCCAGGGTGGGCTGGAACTTGGGGACCCCAGTTTGGCTTCTACTACCTGTGTGGCCCTGAGCCCACCCCTTCCCACCTGGGGCCTCAGTTACCCCATATGTACAGCAGTGGGTCGACATAGATAACCCAGAAGGGTCCTGTCCATTCTGATAGTCTAGTGTTCTGTGATGGGAATTGGGCAAGATCTGGGTCCCTAGGAACTCTGCTCTAACCCCACAAGGGGGTTCTGGGCGTCTCATTCCCATGTCCACGCGACTCTTCCCTCCCACCCACCAGCCCAGCCCATTGAAGGCCCCTCCTCACCCCCGTCACTGCTCCCTCCCTGACCTCCCTTTCAGCCACAGCCCATGTCTCCATCTGCTCTGCCCTCCCTACCTATACATGAGGTTCCTTTTCCTGATGGCTGTGCTCCTGGCTCCCGTCCCCTTCCCACTGGCCTTGTTCCCCTTCCAGCCTACCCCTCCCCTCCCTCAGTCTCCACCTGCCCATCTCCCCCCCAGCATCAGGCCTACGAGTTCCAGTTTGGCGCAGCCTACGCCTGGATGATGTGCGTCTTCACGGTGGTCATGACCTACAGTATCACCTGCCCCATCATCGTGCCCTTCGGTAGGCACCGCCGCGCCGGGACCTGGGCCCTGCTCGGGGGGACCCAGGACCTCACCCACTCCATGCTAGCAAGGCAGGCCACCCTGAGTGGACAGGGCCCGGCTGGGAGCCCGGCTCCTCGGGCCTCCCGCCCAGTCCCTGGCTCAGTCTGGGGCCCGGCCTGGGGGGAGGAGGGAGACAGCCAGCTCAGCACAGGCTAGACCCAGCTGGTATGCTGGGTCCCTGGGAAAAGTCACCCCAACATGGCCGTACTCCACTGTCTCTACCCAACTGGATACTTGAATACACACGATATACCCACTAACCTGTTCAGGAACACACACAAAACACACACACACACACCCCTACACAGGCACCACGGGCACACCATCCACAGCCCTATAAACTCAGAAGAGGCCTTTGGATTCCAGGGGGGAATGGGTCCTTGCTCCTCATTGAGATACTTGCCATAGCTGAGCTGCGTGATGGGCAGTCTTCTCCCTTTCTGAAGAAGTTAGCAAGTTTGTCTTCAGCTGTTCCCCCTGATAACATCCCAACCCCTTAACCAACCTCCCTGATTATAGAAGGCTCCACTCCCAACTCCCAAACTAACCTCCCTACCCTCCTTCAAAAACTCCTGTTCCCTCTGCCTCCAGGGAAATAGAACTTATCACCTAACTTATGCTCTTCTGTTTAGGGACAGGGGTAGGAAAAAGGCTATAGGTTTCAAGAGAATGCTTATTGATCCAAATGAATGCATTTCTAATAGAATTTCTAGTGAGGGGCTGCAGAATGGGGGTTGAACCAGAAGAAGCTGAAGTTCTGTGAGGATGCCTCCTTGAACTGGGGCTGGGGTAGGAGAAGGGAGGCCGACCTTTCAGTGATCTCGGAAGGACCAGGACAACCTGTGGATGGACACACGGCTGTCCAGCAGCACTGGTTCCAAGGTCAAGGCCCATGTGGCTGTCCCCCAGGACTCATGTACATGCTGCTGAAGCACCTGGTAGACAGGTACAATCTCTACTACGCCTACCTGCCGGCCAAGCTGGACAAGAAAATCCACTCGGGGGCTGTGAACCAGGTGGTGGCCGCACCCATCCTCTGCCTCTTCTGGCTGCTCTTCTTCTCCACCATGCGCACCGGTGAGGGCCGCCCACCCACCCTCGGGGAGCTGTGGTGGGGAGGGGCTGCCCCCAGCCAGCATCAAGGCAGAGCAGACCACAGAGGGTCCGTGATGGCCGGGGTCTCAGGCAGGGGCCTGGGAGAGGCCCAGGCAAGGCTGCAGATAGCACAGGGTAGGTGCTAGGAGGGCGGGAGATGGCACTCAGATAGTAGAAGTGGGGTGGCGAGTCCCCTGGGAGGCACCTCAGCAGAGGTGGCAGCCCCTTTCTTTCCCCCCACACCAGGGTTCCTGGCCCCCACGTCCATGTTCACGTTCGTGGTCCTAGTCATCACCATCGTCATCTGTCTCTGCCACGTCTGCTTCGGACACTTCAAATACCTCAGTGCCCACAACTACAAGGTGTGGTGCAAGGGGTGGCAGGGATGGCTCAGGACGGAAGCTCAAGGAGCGCAGAGGGTGGAGGGTGGTGGTTGGGAGCCGAGGGGTGAGGCTGGATCAGCAGGGCTGCCGAGAGCTGGAGGGTATGGGGGTCATGAATGTGGCTGGGGGCAGGGGCATGCCCCGTACACCCTGACTCATTCTGGCCCCATCAAGATTGAGCACACGGAGACAGACACCGTGGATCCCAGGAGCAATGGACGGCCCCCCACTGCTGCCACTGTCCCCAAATCTGCGGTGAGTGCCCCAACCCATGGCCGAGGGTGGGAATCGGTCCGATTGAGACACACCAACTCCAAAGATGGCGTCCCATTAGTCCCCCAAAGGAGGAGACTATTCCAGACCCCAGGAACAGGGAGAGATCTGGTCACTGGAAGGCTGCCTCCCCTCCCTCTGCAGGCCTGTCCTCTTTGCCGTCCTCATAGGGCCCTGAGATACCCCAGTCACCCACTGAAGGGCAGCCACTGTTCACCTCACCCCCCTCTTCTCCTCCTTCAGAAATACATCGCTCAGGTGCTGCAGGACTCAGAGGTGGACGGGGATGGGGACGGGGGTCCCGGGAGCTCGGGAGATGAGCCCCCATCATCCTCGTCCCAAGATGAGGAGCTGCTGATGCCGCCCGATGGCCTCACGGACACAGACTTCCAGTCTTGCGAGGACAGCCTCATAGAGAATGAAATTCACCAGTAAGGGGAGGGGGGCCCTGGTGGCCACCCCTGCCCCCACCCCACCCCCACCCCCATGGACACTAAAACGCTAATAATTTATTAGATCTAAAGCCCCCTCCTCCCCAACCCCTTGCTTTCATTAAAGGTATTTAAACCTGGGGATCTTGCCCCCCTCCCCCACCACGGAGAAGGGGGAGTCCCCCAACCTCAGTGAGGAGAGCCCCGAGCCGGCCCCGGGGCAAAGAGGGGTATGGAGGGAGTTCCCTAGATCATTGCACCCCAGGCTAGTAATGTAGCCAGGAAAGGGTTAATGAGAGCCAAGAGGAGTACCTGGTGCCATGGCTGGAGACCTGGGGTGGCAGGCAGATCAAGGGGCTGCTCCCCAGTTCCACCCTCCCCTAAGTCCCCCCTGGGATCTGCCAGTCCAGGGAAGTGGAGCCTCCTGCCCCTACAGGTTGCATGAGAGGGGAGGGGGTGCTGAGTGGGAGGAAGAGCCAGGCCCCAAGCCAGGGGGGTGACCTGGGGGTGGGGGGTGGGCATGGCTGACACTGGAATATGGGTTTTTGCACTGTTGTTTTTTTTGTTTTGGGGTTTTTTTTTTTTTTTTTTTTTTTTTTCCTTTAAAATAAAAATGAAAAGAAAAGCTCTGGGGCACGTGCCTGATTTGTGCTGCTGCCCTGGCCACATGGACTGGGGCCGCTGCACCCTCCTGTCAGTCTGGAGTGCCTGTCCAGAGTCCCTGCATGACCTAGCCAAGGGACATCATGCTCAGAGCCTTGGTTTCTCCATGAGGGAAAGCAGCAAGTGGGGGGCCCAGGAGATACTTCAAGGGGCTGTCAGAGGCAGAAGGGGCCTGCTGCTCTGCACCAGCTCTGACCCTTCCCTGTGTCTCTCAGTTCCACCCACCCCTGCCCTGCGGAAAGTATGGGACCAGTCAGACTGAGGGACAGGATACATGCCTACACTCTGAGTCCCCAGGAGAGACAAAAACGGGACAGAGATGCAAGGGAGAAAGGCTGTGCAAAACCATGAGTTCGACGCTGGTCCAGGGAGACAGCTTCTAGCAGACCTGCTTCTAGAAAGGCTGCTCTGGAGGGGGAGAGGCAAGAAAACAGGGCCACAGTAGCTGGACCCAATACTGCAGGGCATTTGTTATCATTGCTACAATTTATTGAGGGATATGTGCCTAAGGAGCCCTGGATGTTGGGCACTCAGCTGCTAACTGAAAGGTCAGTGGTTTGAACCCACCAGCTACTCCGCTAGAGAAAGATGTGGCCGTCGGCTTCCGTAGAGATTACAGCCTTAGAAACTCTATGGGCAGTTCTACTCTGTCCTGTAGGGTTGCTATGAGTCAGAATCAACCTGATAGCAACTGGTATCGTTTTATGATGTGCCTGGGGTTATGGTAAATGGTTTACATGCTTTATCACATTTACTCAAAGAGCTTGCTCAGGGGGGTCAGGCATGGGCTTGCTTTGAGGATTGCATGAGATAACAGGCTCACTTGGCCTAGGGGCTGGCACACAGTCAGCACTCAGTAAATGGTGATGTTGTTAGGTGCTGTCGAGTTGATTCCAACTCATACAACCCTGTGTACAACAGAACAAAACACTTTCTGGTCCTATGCTATCCTCACAATCATTGCTATGCTTTGAGTGTATTGTAGCCACTCTGTCAATCCATCTCACCGAGGGTCTTCCCCTTTTTCGTTAACCCTCTACCTTCTTGTGTTGTTAGTTGCTGTCGAGTTAGTTGCGACTCATAGAGACCCTATGTACAACAGAACAGAACCCTGCCTGATCTTGCACCATCCTCACGATTGTTACGCTTGAACCCATTGTCGCAGCCACTGTGTCAATCCATCTCATTGAGGGTCTTCCTCTTTTTTGCTGACCCACCACTTTACCAAGCTTGATGTCCTTCTGCAGGGACTGGTCCCTCCTGATAACATTGCTTCTAAGGAGCATTCTGGCTATACTTCTTCCAAGACAGATTTGTTTGTTCTTCTGGCAGTCCATGATGTATTCGATATTCTTCACCAACACCGTAACTGAAAGGCATTTTTCCTTCTTCAGTCTTCTTTATTTATTGTCCACCTTTCGCGTGCATACAAGGCAATTGAGAACACCATTGTTTGGGTCAGGCGCACCTTAGTCTTCAAGGCGACATCTTTACTTTGTAACACTTTAAAGAAGTCTTTTGCAGCAAACTTGCCCAATGAAATGCATCATTTGGTTTTTGTTGTTTTTTTTTTTTTTTAATTTTTATTGTGCTTTCTGTGAAAGTCTACAAATCAAGTCAGACTCTCATACAAAAATTTATATACACCTTGCTATATACTCCTAATTGCTGTTCCACTAATGAGAGACAGCACACTCCTTGCCTTCACTCTCTTTTCGTGTCCATTCAGCCAGCCTCTGACCCCCTCTGCCCTCCCATCTCTCCTTCAGACAGGAGATGCCAAAGTAGGCTCATGTGACTACTTGATCCAAAAAGCCCACTCCTTACCAGTACCACTTTTTATCCCATAGTCCAGTCAAATCCCTGTCTGAAGAGTCGGCTTTGGGAATGGTTTCTGTCTTGAGCAAACAGAAGGTCTGAGGACCATGACCTCCGGGGTCCGTCTAGTCAGTCAGACCATTAAGTCTGGTCTTTTTATGAGAATTTGAGGTCTGCATCCCACTGCTCTCCTGCTCCCTCAGGGGTTCCCTGTTGTGTTCCCTGTCAGGGCAGTCATTGGTTGTAGCCAGGCACCATCTAGTTCTTCTGGTCTCAGGCTGATGTAGTCTATGGTTTATGTGACCCTTTCTGTCTCTTAGGCTCATAATTACCCTGTGTCTTTGATGTTCTTCATTCTCCTTTGCTGCAGGTGGATTGAGACCAATTGATGCATCTTAGATTGCCACTTGCTAGCATTTAAGACCCCAGATGCCACTCTTCAAAGTGGAATGCAGAATATTTTCTTAATAGATTTTATTATGCCAATTGACTTAGATGTCCCCTGAAACCACGGTCCCCGAACCCCCGCCCCTGCTGCGCTAGCCTTCAAAGCATTGAACTTACTCAGGGAACTTCTCTGCTTTTGGTTTAGTCCAGTCGTGCTGACGTCTCCTGTATTGTGTGTTGTCTTTCCCTTCACCTAAAATAGTTCTTATCTACTATCTAATCAGTGAAAACCTCTCTCCCTCCCGCCCTCCCTCCCCACTCTCCTAACCATCAAAGAATATTTTCTTCTCTGTTTAAACGATTTCTCCAGTTCTTATAATAGTGGTCTCATACTATACTTGTCCTTTTGGAACTGACTAATTTCACTCAGCATGTATTCCAGATTCCTCCATATTATGAAAAGTTTCACAGATTCATCATTGTTCTTTATCAGTGTGTAGTATTCCATTGTGTGAATATACCATAATTTACTTATCCATTCATCCGTTGATGGGCACCTTGGTTGCTTCCATGTTTTTGCTATTGTGAACAGTGCTGCAATGAACATGGGTGTGCATGTATCTGTTCCTGTAAAGGCCCTTATTTCTCTAGGATATATTCCAAGGAATGGGATTGCTGGATGATATTTCTAGTTTTTTAAGGAAGTGCCAAATCAATTTCCAAAATGATTGTACCACTTTACGTTCACACCAGCATTGTTTAAGTGTTCCAGTCTCTCCACAACCTCTCCAACATTTATTATTTTGTGTTTTTTGGATTAATGCCAGCCTTGTTGGAGTGAGATGGAATCTCAGTGTACTTTGATTTGCATTTCCCTGATGGCTAATGATCGTGAGCATTTCCTCATGTATCTATTAGCTACCTGAATGTCTTCTTTAGTGAAGCGCCTGTTCATATCTTTTGCCCATTTATTAATTGGGTTATTTGTCTTTTTGCAGTTGAGTTTTTGCAGTATCACGTAGATTTTAGAGATCAGGTGCTGATCGGAAATGTCGTAACTGAAAACTTTTTCCCAGTCTGTAGGTAATCTTTTTACTCTTTTGGCGACATCTTTGGATGAGCATAGGTGTTTGATTTTTAGGAGCTCCCAGTTATCTGGTTTCTCTTCTGCATTGTTAGTAATGTTTTGTATACTGTTTATGCCATGTATTAGGGCTCCTAACGTTGTCCCTATTTCTTCTTCCATGATAGTTATCGTTTTAGATTTTATATTTAGGCCTTTGATCCATTTTGAGTTAGTTTTTGTGCATGGAGTGAGGTATGGGTCTTGTTTCATTTTTTTTTGCAGATGGATATCCAGTTATGCCAGCACCGTTTGTTAAAAAGACTATCTTTTCCCCTTTTAACTGTTTTGGGGCCTTTGTCAAATATCAACTGCTCATATGTGGATGGATTTATGTCTGGATTCTCAATTCTGTTCCATTGGTCCATGTATCTGTTGTTGTACCAGTACCAGGCTGTTTTGACTACTGTGGCAGTATAATAGGTTCTAAAACCAGGTAAAGTAAGGCCTCCCACTTCATTCTTCTTTTTCAGTAATGCCTTATTTACCTGGGGCCTCTTTCCTTTCCATATGAAGTTGGTGATTTGTTTCTCCATCTCATTAAAGAATGTCCTTGGGATTTGGATCAGAATTGCATTAAATGTAGAGATCGCTTTTGGTAGAATAGACGTTTTGACAGTGTTAAGTCTTCCTATCCATGAGCAAGACATGTTTTTCCACTTATGTCGATCTCTTTTTTGGAAACCCTGGTGGCGTAGTGGTTAAGTACTATGGCTGCTAACCAAAGGGTCGGCAGTTCGAATCTGCCAGGCACTCCCTGGAAACTCTACGGAGCAGTTCTACTCTGTCCTATAGGGTCGCTATGAGTCGGAATCGACTCGACGGCACTGGGTTTGGTTTTGGTAGGTCTCTTTTGGTTTCTTGTAGTAGTGTCTTGTAGTTTTCTATGTATAGGTCTTTTACATCTCTGGTAAGATTTATTCCTAAGTGTTTTATCTTCTTGGGGGTACTCTAAATAGTATTGATTTGGTGATTTCCTCTTCAATGTTCTTTTTGTTGGTGTAGGGGAATCCAACTGATTTTTGTGTGTTTATCTTGTATCCCAATACTCTGCCGAACTCTCCTATTAGTTTCAGAAGTCTTCTTGAGAATTCTTTAGAGTTTTCTGTGTATAAGATCATGTCATCTGCAAATAGAGATACTTTTACTTATTCCTTACCAATCTGGATGCCCTTTATTTCTTTATCTAGCCTAATTGCTCTGGCTGGGACCTCCAGCACAATGTTGAATAAGAGTGGTGATAAAGGACATCCTTATCTGGTTCCTGATCTCTAGGGAAATGCTTTCAGACTCTCTCCATTTTGGGTGATGTTGGCTGTTGGCTTTGTATAAATGCCCTTTATTATGTTGAGGAATTTTCCTTCTATCCCTATTTTACTGAGGGTTTTTCTCATGAATGGGTGTTGGACTTTGTCAAATGCCTTTTCTGCATCAATTGATAAAATCATGTGGTTCTTGTCTTTTGTTTTATTTATGATAGATTACAGTGATTGTTTTTCTAATGTTGAACCATCCCTGCATACCTGCTATGAATCCCACTTGGTCATGGTGAATTATTTTTTTGATGTGTTCTTGAATTCTATTGGCTGGAGTTCTGATGGGGATTTTTGCATCTAAGTTCATGAGGGGTATAGGTCTGTAATTTTCTTTTTTTGTGTTGTCTTTACCTGGTTTTGGTATCAGGGATATGCTTGCATCATAGAATGAGTTTGGGAGTGTTCTATCCTTTTCTGTGCTCTGAAATATCTTTAGTAGTAGTGGTGTTAACTCTTCTCTGAAAGTTTGGTAGAACTCTGCAGTAAAGCCATCCAGGCCAGGGCTTTTTTTGTTGGGAGTTTTTTGATTGCCTTTTCAATCTCTTCTTTTGTTATGGGTCTATTTAGTTGTTCTACCTGTTTGTGTTAGTTTAGGTAGGTAGTGTATTTCTAAGAATTCATCCATTTCTTCTAAGTCTAAGGTGTGTCTTTTGTAGGCAGCATATAGACGGATCGTGTTTTTTTATCCATTCTGCCACTCTCTGTCTCTTTATTGGTGCATTTAGTCCATTTACATTCAGCATAATTATGGATAGGTATGAGTTTAGTGTTGTCATTTTGATGACTTTTTTTGTATGTTGTTGACAGTTTCTTTTTCCCACTTAATTTTTTGTGCTGAGTAGTTTATATATTGTCTTTTCCTCTTATTCGTTGTTGTTGATTTTGTTTCTGCTGAGTCTCTATTTTTTTCTTTATTTTATTTTGATGAGTAAGATAGTTAGTCTCCTTTGTGGTTACCTTAATACTTACCCCTATTTTTCTAAGTTTAAACCTAACTTTTATTTCTTTATATCATCTTGTCTTCCTCTCCGTATGAAAGATCTATGACTACATTTCTTAGTCCCTCTTTATTGTTTTAATGTTGTCTTCTTTTACATAATAACATCACTGTTTCCTTGTTTTGAGCATTTTTTAATCTTGATTTTTGTGATTTCCTTGTCTGGGCTGACATCTGATTGCTCTGTTCAATGTTCTAGTCTTGGGTTGATACCTGATATTATTGATTTTCTAACCAAAGAACTCCCTTTAGTATTTCTTATAGTTTTGGTTTGATTTTTATGAATTCCCTAAACTTCTGTTTATCTGGAAATGTCCTAATTTCACCTTCATATTTGAGAGACAGTTTTGCTGGATATATGATTCTTGGTTGGCAATTTTTTTCCTTCAATGCTTTATATAAGTCATCCCATTGCCTCCTTGCCTCCGTGGTTTCTGCCAAGTAGTCTGAGCTTTTTCTTATTTACTCTCCTTTGCAGGTGACTTTTCATCTATCCCCAGCTGCTCTTAAAATTCTCTCTTTATCTTTGGTTTTGGCAAGTTTGGTTATAATATGTCTTACTGACTTTCTTTTAAAATCTACCTTATGTGGAGTTCAATGAGCATTTTGGATAGATATCTTCTCATCTTTCACAATATCAGGGAAGTTTTCTGCCAACAAATCTTCAACAATTCTCTCTGTATTTTCTGTTATCCCTCCCTGTTCTGGTACTCCAATCACTTGTAGGTTATTTCTCTTGATAGAGTCCCACATGATTTTTAAGGTTTCTTCATTTTTTTTAAGTACTTTTATCTGATTTTTCTTCAACTATATTGGTGCCAAGTTCTCTATCTTCAAGCTCACCAATTCTGCCTTCCACTTGCTCAGTTCTGCTCCTCTGACTTTCTTTTGAGTTGTCTAATTCTGTAATTTTATTGCTAATCTGAATTTCTGATTTCTGTTTTTTTTTTTTTATGGATTCTTGCAGCTTATTAAATTTTTTATTATGTTCTTGAATAGCCTTTTTAATTTCTTCACGTGCTTTATCTGTGTGTTCCTTGGCTTGTTCTGCATACTGCCTGATCTCATTCCTGATGTCTTGAAGAGTTCTGTATATTAATCTTTTGAATTATGCATCCAGTAATTTCAGGAAGACACCTTCATCCAGAAGATCCCTTTATTCTTTGAGAGCTTGTTGAAACAATCATGGTCTGTTTCTTTATGTGACTTGATATTGACTGTTGTCTCTGAGCCATCTATAAGTTATTGTATAAGTTTATTTTATGTTTGCTTACTGTATCCTAGCTTCTTGCTTTGTTTTGTTTTGATATGCCCAAATGGGTTGCTTGAGTGAGCTAGCTTGATTATTTTCACCTATGAACTTCTGATGTCCTGTCCTCAGATGGCTAGAGCTGTTATCAGGTATATCAGTCTAGGAGTCCATTCATTCACTTTTCTTGTATGAATTCAGCTCAGGTGTCCAGGTAGCTGATCATCAAGTGTGTGGTACAGGCTCTGTCCTACAGTCTTAGAGGGGCAGGCGTGATTGGTGTAGGTAGTGGTATCTGGTTGCAGCAGGGGGTCATGCTGTGAACAAGGCAGGGGGCTGAGAACCATCCCCTGAGTGTCTCTGAGGAAAGCACGTCCCTGTTCCCTACAGCATACAGGTGGGTGGGTTCTGCAGACAGACCATGGGGACCCAATGCTTTTGGTTGTAAGGACTGGGAGGTACCAGTTATCCTTAGACCCCTGTCACAGGTGGGTGGGTGACCTGAGTGGAGCCACCAGTCCTTAGGCCCCTGATGTGGGTAGGTGATGACCCTGTTTAATAGGCAAAGCGTGTCAAATATCAAACACCCACCTCTCCACCACACAGCTGAAACAGCTGCAGTTCGCCAACAAGGGCCTATGCTCCTGAAATAGGCCCACACAGGTCCATGCAGTGGGGAAAGTTATTCAAAGTCCATGGACCGTTTACGCCTGGATGGGAGCCGCTTCAATCCTGAGCTCCCTGGGTTAGTGGAGTTGGCAAATTATCTTTTCCCCCAGTTGTGAATTTATTCCTTCTCCAAGGCCGGAAGCATGGCTCCTCTAGGCACTCAACAGGGCCTATCTCAGGCCCAGGGAAATCCACAGCTACTGAAGCCCGCTTGGGGGTGGGGGATATGGTAACATATACACAAATAATTAGCTTTTGCCGAGAGCGCCATTCTTCTCTGGTTCCGGAGGTATGAGTAGGCTGTGCAGCTGGCTGGTTCTCCCTGAGGAAACTTAGGCCGAATGCTACTACCAGCCCACTGCAGCCTTCCAAGGAGCACTCTGGCTATACTTCCAAGACAGACTTGTTCATTCTTCTGGCAGACCATGGTATATTCACAATTCTTTGCTAGCACCATGATTTAAATGTGTCAGTTCTTCAGTTTTCCTTATTCATTGTCCAGCTTTCACATACATACAAAGCAATTGAAAATATCATGGCTTGGGTCAGGCACACCTTAGTTCTCAAAGTGATATCTTTGCTTTTCAACACTTTAAAGAGGCCTAGTGCAGCAAATTTGCCCAATGTAATATGTCATTTGATTTCTTGACTGCTGCTTCCATGGCTGTTGGTTGTGGATCCAAGGAAAATGAAACCCTTGACAACTTCAATCTTTTCTCCATTTATCATGATGTTGCTTATTGGTCCAGTTGTGAGGGTTTTTTTTTTTTTTTTTAGTGTTGAGTGTAATCCACACTGAAGGCTGTAGTCTTTGATCTTCATCAGTAAGTGCTTCAAGTCCTCCTCACTTTCCGCAAGCAAGGTTGTGTCATCTGCATAATGCAGGTTGTTACTGAGTCTTCCTCCAATCATGATGCCACATTCTTCATATAGTCCAGCTTCTCAGATTATGTGCTCAGCATAGAGACCGAATAAGTATGGTGAAAGGATAAAACCCTGATGTATACCTGTACTGAGTTTAAACCACCCAGTATCCCCTTGTTCTGTTCAAACAATTGCCTCTTGGTCTATGTACAAATTCTAAATGAGCACAATGTTACCCATAATTTGTTATGATCCACACAGTCAAATGCTTTTGCATGGTCAATAAAACACAAGTAAACATCTTTCTGGTATTCTCTGCTTTCAGCTGAGATCTGACATCAGCAGTGATATTTGTCATTCCATGTCCTCTTCTGCATCTGGCTTGAATTTCTGGCAATTGCCTTTCGATGTACTGCTACAACCCTTTTTAAATTATCTTCAGCAATATTTTACTTGTGTGTGATGTCGTTCGATATTTTCTGCATTCTGTTGGATCACCGTTCTTTGAAAGGGGCACAAACATGGATCTCTTCCAGTTGGTTGGCCAGGTAGCTGTCTTCCAAATTTCTTGGCATAGATGAGTGAGCACCTCCTGCTCTGCATCCGTTTGTTGAAATATCTCAACTGGTATTCGGTCAATTCCTAGAGCCTTGTTTTTTACCTGTGCCTTCAGTGCAGCTTGGACTTCCTCCTTCGGTACCATAGATTCTTGGTCATATGCCACCTCCTGAAATGGCTGAATGTCAACCAGTTCTTTTTGGTACAGTGACGGTGTATTCCTTCTGTTTTCTTTTGATGTTTCCTGTGTCGTTCAATATTTTTCCCATAGAATCCTTCAGAATTGCAACTTGAGGCTTAAATTTTTTCTTCAGTTCTTTCAACTTGAGAAATGCTAACTGTGTTCTTCCCTTTTGGTTTTCTAACTCCGGGTCATTGCACATTTCATCATAATACTTTACTTTGTCTTTTTGAGCCACCCTTTGCAATCTTCTGTTCAGCTCTTTTATTTCATCATTTCTTCCATTCGCTTTAGCTACTCTATGTACAAGAACAAGTTTTTTTGGTGTTTTGTTTCTTTGCTGTCTCTTTAATGACCTGCTTTCTTCGTATATGATGTCCTTGATGTCATTCCACAACTCATCTGGTATTTGGTCATTAGTGTTTGATGCATCAAATCTATGCTTGAGATGATCTCCAAATTCAGGTGGGATATACTCAAGGTCGTATTTTGTCTCTCGCGGACGTGTTTTAATTTTTTTCAGCTTCAACTTGAACTTACATATGAGCAATTGATGGTCTGTTCTGCAGTCAGCCTCTGGGCTTGTTCTGACTGATGATATTGAACTTTTCCATCATCTCTTTCCACAGAGGTAGTCAATTTGATTCCTGTGTTTTCCATCCAGTGAGGTCGACATGTATAGTAGATATTTATGTTGTTGAAAATAAGTATTTGCAATGAACAAGTGACCGGTCTTGCAAAATTCTATCATGCAATCTCCAGCATAGTTTCTATCACCAAGGCCATATTTTCCAACTACCAATCCTTCTTCTTTGTTTCCAGCTTTCACATTCCAATCGCCAGTAATTATCAATGGATCTCGATTGCGTGTTTGATCAATTTTACACTGCAGAAGTTGGTAAAAAAAAATCTTCAGTTTCTTCATCTGTGGCATTAATGGCTGGTGCATAAATTTGAATAATGGTCGTAATAACTTGTCTTCCTTGTAGGAATGTGGTTATTACCCTATCACTGTCAGCATTGTAATTCAGGATAGATCTGGAAATGTTCTTTTTGATGGTGAGCATGACGCCATTCCTCTTCAATTTATCATTCCCGGCATAGTATACCATAAGATTGTTTGATTCAAAATGGCCAATACCAGTCCATTTCAGCTCACTAATGGCTAGGATATCGATCTTTATGTGTTCCATTTCATTTTTGATGACTTCCAATTTTCCTAGATTCATACTTTGTACATTCCACATTCCAATTTTTAATGGATATTTGTAGCTGTTTCTCCTCATTTTGAGTCATGCCACATGAGCAAATGAAGGTCCCAAAAGCTGGACTCCATCCACGCCATTAAGGTTGGCTCTACTTTGAGGAGGCAGCTCTTCCCCAGTCATGTTTTGAGTGTCTTCCAACCTGAGAGGCTCATTTTCTGGTACTATATCAGACAATGTTCCACTGCTATTCCTAAGGTTTTTACTGGCCTTTTTTTTTTTTTTTTTCCCCAGAAGTAGACCACCAGTTTTTTCTTCATAGTCTGTCTTAGTCTGGAAGCTCTGCTGAAACCTGTCCATTGTGGGTGACCCTGCTGGTATTTGAAATACTGGTGGCATAGCTTCCAGCATCACAGCAACATGCAAACCACCACAGTATGACAAACTGACATAGGCATGGTGGCAATAAGTGTAAGCTATCATTGATACTGGTATTATTATAAATCAACCCTGCAAGGCAGGGATGGCTTTCTTCCTTTTGTGGATGAAGACACTGAGGCTTAGGGAGACTGTGGGGTTTTTCCAAGGTTACTGGCCTGGTAAGGATCCTCAAAAGTCCCTGCTGAGACACCAGAGGAGCCAGGGCCCATTCCCACAGTCACTTCCTCCTGAGTGCCTGAGGCCTTCCTGGAAAACCCCCTTCCACCTCCCAGGTAAATCTTACCCATCCTTTTAAGACCTAACTCAAATTCACCTTCTCTAAGAAACTTCTTGTGACCACCCTAGCCTACTTCAAAGGCCTATAGAGCCACGTAGTCAAACCCCAAACACACAGCATGTCCTATGTGTACACAGGAGCCAGGAGTCCAGGTTCTGTCACTCACTTGCTGTGAAAGCCCAGCAAAGGTGCCTCTCCCCTCTGGACCTATTTCCTCATCAGTCAAATTAGGGACTATGACCAGGTGTCCCCTAAGGCCTTTTGGAGCATCCTTCTGCCTGCCCCCACCTGTCACCCTCCACCTACCACCAGGACCCAGAAAACAAGAAAGTGAGTCAAGGAACTCCCAGAGGGAAGAAGAAGAGAGACCTTGGAGGAGGAAAAGAAGAAACAGGCACCGCAAAGGCCTCCAGTCAACAAGGATCGACCAGCAGTGGGGACAGCAAACATCCCAAGGAGCTTGATAAAGACGGCCGAAGCACCTCCAAGGGACGTGAAGGCAAAGAGTGCCCAGAGTCAAACCCAGGCCATAGAGAGATACCGTCTTCACTACAAACATGGTGGAGGACAGTGTTGACTGGCGGCTATGGGCAGTGGGGATAAAAGTTGGGGCCCTGGCCCAGGCTTTAGACTTCTCGTGTACATCTGACCTGCGGTCCTGTGAAATGAGAACTCTCAGGTGGGGTCTCCAGAGTCCTGGGGCCCAGGATGCTGCCAGACCAGGGCTGAAGGAGCAGAGTTCCAGATGGTGGGTGGGCTGTGAGTTTTGAACAGGGAGCAGGCACAGCAGACCCTGCAGGTGGCCAACAGCAACCTTGCCCTCAGTTCCTCCACCTAACCTTCCTGAGCACCTACTGTCCACTAGCCCTGCCTGCACGGGGTACAGGAGATACAGTGAGGAGAAAGGCTGGTCCCTGCCCTCCAAGCACCCATGGCCCAGTGGCAAGCCAGACAGTTAGACACAGTTCCAAACATTCCTATGTCTAGCACTGTTCCCAGTGCTCTATATGAGTTAACTAATTTAACTTGTCTTAGCTAGTGCTACTGTTAACACAAATAGCACAAGTGGGTGGCTTCAAAGAACAGAAATTTATTTTCTGATTCCGACTCATAGTGACCCTATAGGACCTAGTAGAACTGCCCCATAAGGTTTCCAAGGCTGTAATCTTTACAGAAGCAGACTGCCACATCTTTCTCCCTCATAGTGTCTAGAACCAAAAACCAAACCCAGTGCCATCAAGTCGATTCCAACTCATAGCGACCCTATAGCGGGTTCAAACCATCAACCTTTTGGTTAGCAGCCAAGTGCTTAACCACTTTGCCACCAGGACTCCTTCCTACACTGGTATGGCCTCATCAACATATCAAAGAAAACCCTATTCCCAAATGAGATTACATCCACAGGTCCAGGGATTAAGACTCCAAAACATATTTTAAGGGTACACAATTCAACCCATAACAAACCCTCAAAGAAGCCCCAGCCCAAATGTATAGATGAGGAAACTGAGGTACACAGCAACGCTCTCACTTGCCCCAGCTAACACAGAGGAGCTGGGATAAAAGGGAAGAATCTGAGGATGCTGTGGGAGCTCAAAGGCAGGATACCTTGCCTCATTTAAACTTTTCACTTTACAGCTGAGAAAATTGAGACCCAGAGAGGAGTGACTGCTCAGGGGCCCACAATCAGTAAGGCCAAAGTGCCAGTGTGGTGCCAAGCGCCATTGTTGGGGTCATTTAGTTCAAACCAGAAATACTCCATTGCCTGCTCTGAGGCTGGGAATGGAGATGTAGGCTGC
This sequence comes from Elephas maximus indicus, assembly GCF_024166365.1. Lineage (NCBI taxonomy): Eukaryota > Metazoa > Chordata > Mammalia > Proboscidea > Elephantidae > Elephas > Elephas maximus. The sequence goes on from NC_064819.1 coordinate 108,711,434, forward strand.
GAGGTCTCCCCTCATAGGGTCAGGCTGAAGTTCATGGGATAAAAGTCCAGGGAAGGCCAAGTGAGGCTGAGGAACTGGGGTGGGGCAGGGAATGGACAAGTGGGGGATGGGAGTCCCAGGCAAGGACTGACTGGCACTGCCTGTGGAGGCTGAGGTAACCAGAGAAACTTCCTGGAGCTGGCGCCCTGGGGGTGGCCTCCAAAGTTTGCACAGCCTCCAGATAAGTCCATCTGAACATAAGCAGAGGAAGGAACAAACCAGATGTGTTCAAGAGACTGGTCATCTGGAAATGACAACCGGTGTTGACTGAGAGTGAGGTCAAGGAGGCGTCCTAGAGGACATGCTTTAACAAGCTGCCAGGACCAGCCTGGCTGTGTGAAGGCCCCTTGGTGTCCCGAAGCCTGTTTTCTACACCGCAAAAAGCTGCCATTTGCCTGGCAAGCCCACTGTCTGCACAGAGAGGCCTGGATGGACCTCAGCCCAGGCCTCTGGTCAGCCAAGACCCCTCATTCCCTCACATGCCCCCATACCTCCTCTTCCCTCAGTGGAGGGTCTCCCGGAATCCCACCTCACAGGGCTTCCTGGCAGGGCCTGAAGTTCAAAGCCATGCTCAAGTGTTTCCAGATGTGAAACTCCAGATAATGCCCAAACAACACAGACAGGGCAAGGATTGGAGAGGGCCCTACTCTAGGGTGGGAGGCTGTAATGGGGGAGAATGGCCATTCCCACCCACACCCTGTCCCTGGCGCCTCCTCACAGACAGAGCCCTGGACAGGAGGGGACCAAAAAAAATGAAACCTCTTGTCATAGTGTTGATTCCGACTCATAGAACTGTCCCGTAGGGTTTCCAAGGAACGCCTGGTAGACTCGAACTGCCAACCTTTTGGTTAGTAGCCGAAGCTCTTAACCACTGCACTACCAGGGTTTTGGTTTGAGAAATGTTTGTTGAGCAGGGACTGAGTACCTGGCTCTGTGCTGAGTGCTGCGAGGGGCACAAGAGGTACAATGGTGAAATCATGGAAGCGGGGAGGCCAGTGAGCCCCAAAGTCCACTTCATGGCCTCTTTTTACAGCTGGGGGCAGTGGAGGATAATGGCTAAGAGCTGGGGCTTTAGGTTCAAATCGTAGCTCAGCAACTAGCTGTGTGACCTTAGGAAAGTTGCATCACACCTCTGAACTTCACTTTTCTCATCTGTAAAATGGGAATAATGATACGGCTTCATCTAGCATTTTAAGGATTAAATAAATGGAAAGTTCTTAGCCTAATGTTTGGTACATAATAAGCATTTGTTATTAAAAAAAAATTTGTTATTAGGTACTGCCAAATCAATTCCTACTCGTAGTGACCCCATGTGAGAGAATAGAACTGCCCCACAGGGTTTCCTAGGCTATAATCTTTACGTGACCAAATCACTGGATTTTTCTCCCAGCGAGTCACTGGGTGGGCTCAAACCACCAGCCTTTCAGTTAGCAGCGGAACATTTAACCATTTTCACCACCAGGACTCCTTAATAAGAACTTAAAACACTCTAATATTCTAACAATTGAGGAAACTGAGACCAACCCAGAAGACGAGTGGGCTGTCCAAGGTCAGCTGGCGTTGGAGCCTGCAACGAAGCTCCACATAATGCCATTTGGTTGCTGAGCACCCACCCTGTACCCAATACACCACCCGCCAGGGCTGAGGGGGACTGGGTGACCTCCTCAGTCCCTGTCTACAGTGAGTGTACCTGCTGGTGAAGACGGTAATGTGGACAGAGTGCCCAGAGCAAAGAGCTCACCTTTTCACTTGAAGAGGCCTGAAACAGACCAGTGGCCAGACTGCAGTCAATCAGGAAGGGCTTCCTGGGGGAGAGGGCCCTGGAGGTGGTCTTCAAAGGAAGGGCCGCGGGCCAGACCATACATGGAGGCCGTTTATATGCAGTTAGGGCACAGCTGGTGGTGGCCACAGCCCCCGGTCCTCCTGTTCAAAGCCGCCTCCTGGATTAAACACTAGGTCCCTGTGTGGGGCAAACAGCTTGCACTAACCTACTAACCTAAAGGAACGCTGGTGGTGCAGTGGCTAAGACCGTTGGTTAGCAGTTCAAATCCACTAGCTGCTACCTGGAAACCATATGGGGCAGTTCTATTCTGCCCTGTAGGGTCACTATGAATTGGAAATGACTTGACAGTAATGGGTTTGGCTTTTAGATTACCAACCAAAAGGTTGCCGGTTCGAACTCACCCAGTGGTGCCGCAGAGGAAAGGCCTGGTGATCTGCTTGCATAAAGATTACAACCAAGAAAACTTTATGGGGCAGTTCTACTCTGTAACACATGGTGTCACCCTGAATTGGAATCAACTTGACAACAATGGGTTTGTTTGTTTGTTTTTACTAGGCTTAGGCACTGTACCCTGTGCTTTAGTCCATGAGTCCTCATCATTCTCACAAAAGCCTCTTTTACAGAGAAGGAAACTGAAGCTCAGTGCGGGTAAGTCACTTGTCCACAGTCACTCAGCTGAGAAGCAGGAAAGCCAGGATTCAAGCCCAGTTCTGACTGGCGCCAGAACTGGGGTCTCCTCTGCACCCGCACTCCAATGCAATTGGCTGGAAGAGGCACTGTGCAGCTAGGGAGGAAGGCCCCGCAGTGCAGGAGAAGGAGCGGGAACGGACTAACGACACCATGGCCAAGCCTATCCCAGGATATGCTGCTCCCAGATTGCACCGGGATGCCACACGCACCAGGAGGCGGGGTTGCAGGGCCCAGGACCTCCCCACACTGTCAGGGGAGCCACAGAGGAGTCATCAGGGAGGCCTGCCATTTGGGTGCCGGGTACACACCTGCCAGGCCTCCTTTTCTGGGCGCCTCCTGAGAGAAGCCAGGCCAGCCCTGGGGACAAACATCTGGCAGCAGGTGTCAGGGGCTGAGCTGACACAGGGCACCTCTTCCTGGTTGTGACCGAGGGTGTCCAGGCGGGTTGGGGGAGAGGCAGTTGGTCAGTGGGAAGGTGGCTTTTGGAAATGAGGCTTTCAGGGTAACAAGGTCAGGTTGGACAAGCCCATCCTGGAAGCCTTGGGCTGAAGGAGAGGGACTGGGACCTGCCCTGATGGGGTGACATGTGAGGACTGCCAGCCTGGAGGCTGCCCAGGTGGAGGGTGCAGGGCTGCCTGTCCCCACAGGGGGATGGACCTCGGGCTGGCTGATCAGGATTGGGCAGAATGAAAGGGGCTATGTTCCTGGAAGTCTGCAGGGAGGCAGAAGAGAAGGGGCAGGCAGCTGTTAAAATGCTACGTGAGAGTTCTGAGGTGGGGGTGGGGTCTTCCCCTCCCACCAGAACCTTCAACTGTCAAGTACCATCCGCCAGCATGTTCTGCTCTGCAGGTAGGTGCTAATGGGGCTTCTCCCATTGCTATATCTCCTCCCTCATTAGACAGGGTGCAACTCCAGGGTGGGAATTGTGGCTCCTCCATCAGACAGACGCTCCCTGAGGGCAGGGGATGGGCTTCTCTCAGACTTTCAGAAAAGAATGGGAGGGGGGTCAGGCCTGCTTCCTGCTTCTCTCCACTAAGAGGTTGGAATTGGGGAGTGGAAAGGGGCCTTGGGTCTTCCCATTGTCTGTGGCTGCCTGGGGAAAAGCGTTTGTGTGAGCGAAGTCCTAGCAGCCATCATCCTTAAGGCCACTGAATTTTCTTAGTCGGGGCCAGGAGCCTCCAAGCCCTGGAGACCCTAAAGGGACCCCACCAAGGCCTTGATGCTGTGACCAGGGCCTTCCCTCCTTCCCGCACCAGCTCTCTGGTTTCCCTTGGCTGAGCCAAGCTTTTATGTGTCCTGAGCCCACACATGGGCCCATGGTCAGTACTGAGTTGGAGTCTGGTGTCCCACCATCTACTGGCCCCTGCTCTGGGATGGGAATCCCTGAGTCAGCTGCTGACTAAAGTGTTGGAGGGTCAAGTCTACCTGCTGGGGGAGTGGGGGGAGCCTTCCCGAATGGACAGGAGGATCCCAGGGATGAGCCACGTGCACAGCTACCCCTTCAATGGATGGTGTCCAGGCCCTCCTCCTGTAAGAGAAATTCCTCCCTTCCCGGAGCCTCTGGGGAAAGTTATTCAAAACATTTACTGAGCAGCTACTATGTGCTCAATACAGCAGCAGGAACACACCAGCAAACAAAATGGACAACAATCCCTGTCCTCATGAGCATTCATTCCAGTAAGGAAGGCAGACAGAAAACAGGATACACAGTCTATCAGGGACTATATTAGGGGGAGGGACTCACATTGAGTCGAGTCCACACGGGGTCGCCATGAGTCGGAATTGATTCAACGGCACCTAGTAAAAAAAAAAACAACTATGTCCTAAAGGAGCTAGAAGAAGTAAGGGGCTCAAATACTCACTCAAAGGTGGATGTGGTGGTAACTCCATACCTGCTGAATTAGAGAGGGTCTGTGAAAGCTAAGAGCTCATTTCAGGGGCTACCATAGGGTCATGGCCTAGGACAGTGATGATGACAATGGAAAATTAGGGTCCTGCCCTAGGAGGGGACTTACCTGTGCAGGACTCAGTAGCTATTTTGATGTGGAAAGATGGTGTGTTGGAAACTTGGGGGACTGGGAGGACAAGGGTCGTTTCCAGAACTAGGGAAGTCCTGAGGGGCACTGACATGGAACAGGAGGATGTGTTTGCTTGGTTGGGACAGTGGGAAGAATAAGGAGGTGTCAAGAGATCAAGTTCAGTAACAAATCCCCTGTGGATCCCCTTAGTTAACAAAGATAGCTGGCCAAGCTTTCCTGCTGAGGAGAAACGCCTCCCCCCACAAGGCAGTATGCATAATAAAGGTTACAAGCATAGTTTGGACCCTGGAGTCAGACTTAATCCCATGCCCAACCCTTACTCTGTAACCTTGGGTGAGCTACTAACAGTCTGGGTCCCCTCTTCCTATTCTGGTTGCTGGGGGGTTTTCATGACCCCTCCGAAAAAAAAAAAAAATTTTTTTTTTTTTCTCCTAAGGCTGCTGTTCCTGGTACAGAGTTTGTGCTTAGTACTGTGTTAGCTCTCTGTTATAACTATTCTCCTTGTGCAGTTAACTGGAGGAAAGAAGAATAACTGAGACCCCCTCCTTTTGCCTCTGAGGAACTCAACACTTTGTTGGTTCAATCTAGGTCTCCCAGAGCCCTCTGGCCCCCTTCTGTAAGCTGCCCGCCCATCTTTTCCTTGCTGTAGATGTCTCCCACTTCCCCGAGCTCCATCTGGGATCTATTTAACTTAGACCACAGCTCTCCCTATCCCCCATCTCTTCCTTATTGTCATTTCGACAGAAATTGTTGCTATTATTTGAGAGGACGGGGAGGATGAGGAGGGAGAGGAACCTCTTCAGTTTGAGCTGCATCTCCCTACCTAGGTGGCCACTCTCAGGCTGGAGAGGAGGGGAGGGCTTGATGGTAGCTCTCACATTCATCACCTTCTCACAACTCCTCAGGGGCAGAAACCCCCAGTGAGGGGACCTTCATACCCTGAAGCTCTCTAAGCCTTGGAGATACCACCAATGTGTCCTCTGTCTGTCCCAAGGCTGGTTAGATGCTCTGTAGAGGACTCCAAATCGAATGCCATTTCCAGTACCCTACAGCTTCTCTTCTCATTTTCCATCTCTCTTCCAGGGATCTTCTCCTTAGGCGGAGACCCCAAAGTGTGTTTTTCAGATTGAATCCAACCATTAGGGCTGGTGGGGTCTGATGGCAGGGCCTGATGCCCGAGGGGAGATGGATGGGGTGGGAGGGTGTGGGGGCTCGTGGTCCTATGCCCCCCCCACACCAATAGGGAACCTCAGAGTTGTCTTCCAGTTTTACCTGCCCCCTCACTTTCCAAGTGAAAGTTAAAGGCCAGGATTGCAGGGGCCTTGTCTGGGGGAAGGGTGCTGGAAACCACGTCCTCCCTCGCCAAAGAAGTGAGTCAGTCCCCAAGTGACCCCTCCTCTCCTCAGTGTGCACCTCCCACTGTGTCTCAATCTCTCCAGAGAGACTCCTGCATCTTTGCATGTTCCCCAAAACTGAGTTCATAGCATAGCAAACAGCTGACTTGTTGACTGTGGCCAGCCAAGGGGCACCCCTGGTGTGTGTGGTTTGGATTCAAAAGGACAGGCCCACAAGGGACAAGGAGGGTGACAGGTGACTCTGGTATAAGTGAGGAAGCTGGGGATGCCCAGGCCCCCCCCCAGCTAGGTCGCATGTCACCTGCTGCCCACTCACCAGGCTGCTGGGCTAACAGCCCAATTGCTGGCAAGGGCTCTGGGGGCTCTGCCCAGCGCTGCCTGGCACCAGAATGGTGACAGTGATCACCTCTTCTGCCACCACACCCTTCTAGCCCAGGCCCCTGCCCTTCCACCCCACCCAGGCCCACTCCTCAGCTTTTCTTTCTCATCCCCTTCTCAGGCTTAGAACAGATTCTGTTTAGTAGGCTCGGACCCAACCAGATATTGAGCTTTTTTCAGAGCCCTGTGTACCCCATAAGGAGCCCTGGTGGCGCAGCGGTTAAGAATTCGGCTGCTAATCAAAAGGCTGGCAGTTCGAATCCACCAGCCCCTCCTTGGAAACCCTATAGGGCAGTTCTGTTCTGACCTATAGGGTCACTATGAGTCAGAATCGGCTCAATGGCAATTGGTTATACCAGGGCTTAACACCAATGGACCTCCTTTGCATGAGAACTTAAAATATTTTTTAAGCCGCTGGATACATGTGGTTATTATATCATATCCTTCATAAATCAAGTCCTGGAGAGGTCTCAAATGGCAACGGGTTTGGTGGTTTTTTAATCTTTATGGGAGCAAATTGCTAGGCCTTTTCTTACAAAGTACCACGAAACCAAACTCATTGTCGTCAAGTTGATTCCAACTCGTAATGATCCTATAGGACAGAGTAGAGCTGCCCCACAGGGTTTCCAAGGAGCAGCTGGTGGATTTGAATTGCTGACCTTTTGGTTAGCAGCAAGCTCTTAACCACTGTGCCACCAGAGCTCCCACAAGGTACCATTGGGCAGGTTCACACCTCCAACCTTAGGTTAGTAGTCAGCACAAACCTGTTTGCGCCGCCTAGGGACCTTTCTTGTCCTCTACACCCCATTATTTCCACTCTCACCAACAGGACAGCCTTGGATGGTCTGAAGGCCTTTTTTTTTTTAAAAAAAAAAAAAAAAACAGCTTTATTGAGATATAATTCATATACCACACAATTCACCCATTTGAAGTATAAAATTCAATGGCCTCTAGTATGTTCACAGTTGTGCAGCCATCACCACAATCAACTTTAGAACATTTTCCTCACCCCAAAAGAAACCCTGTACCCTTTAAACAATGCCCCTAATCCTCTCTAGGCAAGCCCTAGGCAACTGCTAACCTGTTTTCTGCCTCTATAGATTTACCTATTGTGGACATTTTATATAAATGGAATCATACAATATGTGGTCTTTTTTGACTGGCTTCTTTCTTTTAGCATAATTTAGCAAGGTTCATCCCTGTTGTTGCATGTATCAGTACTTCATTCTTTTTATTGCTGAGTAGTATCCTACTATACGGATATGCCACATTTTATTTATCCATTCATCAGTTGACAGACATTTGGATTTTTCCCGCTTTTTTACTATTATGAATAATGCTGCTATGTACATTCACATTCCGGTTTTTGTGTGGACATATGTTTTCCAATTCTCTTGGGCATATACCTCGGGGTGGAAGTGTTGGATCATATGGTAATTCTATCTTTAACCGTTTGAGAAAGTGCCAGGCAGTCTCAAAGCACCTACACATTTTATATTCCCACCAGTAATGTATGAAGGCTGCAGTTTCTCCACGTCCTTTCAGCAATTGCTCTTATTTCTCTTTTTTTATTGTAACTATCCCCGTGGGCGTGAAGCGGTGTCTCATTGTGGTTTTGGCTTGCATTTCCCTGATGGCTAATGATGTTTGGCATTTTTTTATTGTGCTTATCAGCCATTTGTCTATCTTCTTCAGAGAAGTATCTATTCAGGTCCTTTGTCCATTTTTTTCCTCCTTGCAGATGCGTGACAAGTTCCTTTTTTTTTTTTTTTTGTGGTAAAAATATACACAACAAGACATTCACCAATTCAATAATTTCTACATGTATAAATCAATGACATCGATTACATTTTTCAGGTTGTGCAACCATTATCTCTATCCTTTTCCAAATTATTCCACCACCATTAACATAAACTCAACGCCTCCCAAGCAAAAACTCCTCTCCCTTTAGCCGCTGTAACTACTAATAATTTTTGGTTTCTACACACTTGTTTATTTCACATAAGTGAGATCTCACAGTCTTTGACCTTTTGCGACTGTCTTATTTCACTCAGCATCATGTTTTCAAGATTCATCCATGTTGTGGCATGCACCAGGACTTCATGTCTTTCTTTTTTTTTTTTTGTAATAAAATTCTATTCTGTTTTTGGCAAAAGTTTACACAGCAGTTTAGATTCCCATGCAACCATTTCTACAGAAGTTGTTCAGTGACATTGGTTACATTTTTCACATACGTGAACATTCTCATTATTTCTGTTCTGGTTATTCTCTTTTCATTAATCTAATTTTCCTGCCCCCTTACAGTCTCATCTTTGTTTTAAAGTAATTGTTGACCCTAGGGATTCATTTCTTTTTATGGCTGAGTAATAGTCCACTGTATGTATATATTACATTTCATCCATTCATCTACTGATGGGCAGTTGGGATGTTTCCACCTTTTGCCTATTGTAAAAAGTGCTGAAATGAACATTGGTGTACATTGGGTTCCTGCTTTCACTTCTCCTGGGTATATATGCCCATTTTTTTAATTGGGTTATTTGTGTTTTTATTACTGAGTGGGGGTCATTCTTGCTAGTAAGGGAATGGCGGCTTCCATAAACCGTAGCCGACTCAAGGCCAAGGGCCTGGGCCAGCACAACAACGCTGAGAACTACAGAAACCAGAACTTTGAGGAGCTGCATGCAGCCTGTCTGAAGAAGGGGGAGCTTTTCGAGGATCCCTTATTCCCTGCTGACTCCACTTCCCTGGGCTTCAAGGAGCTGGGACCCAAGTCCAATAATGTGCAGAGCATCTCCTGGCAGAGGCCCAAGGTAGGCACTGGGAGGGTGGCACGGACTTGTGGTGCCAGGCCCCAGTCACTGTGGTAAGCTCCAATCCTCCACCACCCCAGCCTGGCCCTGGCACTAGGCTCCACCTCCATCAGGGCTGGGGATAATTCTGATCACTCTTAGGCAAAAACTCCCAGATAACTCTTGGGAAAGTCACCATAGCTCCCACCAGCCTTTGCTATCACAACCTACAGCTATGCTAAGCTGACCCTGTGCCCTCCCCACCCTCCACCATGTCTTCCCCTAGAACTTCAGGGTGGGCATTCCCGGAGGGTGGGAAGGAGATCGGGGGAAACTATGTCCTGAGCTCCCTGAAACCACGATTCCTTCACTGCAGGAAATCATAAGGAACCCTCAATTCATTGTAGATGGAGCCACTCAGACAGACATATGCCAGGGGGTACTCGGTGAGTGGGGAGCAAGAAAGCTGGTCTCTACCAGGAGAAAGGGATGGCTCAGGGCAGGCGGCTGAGTGTCTTTTGAGGCTGGAGAACTGAAGCCCCTAGGTTCAGACAACCTGCTTCCATTTCCTTGTCCCTCTCCTAAGAGTGTCAGCTACATTTTCTCTGCCCCTCCCCTAGTCTGAATGCCACCCCCCACCTGCTGCAGTCTGGATCTGGGGAGCAAGCTGGGGTGGTGTTATTACTTATCTAGTACTACATAATAAATTACCTCAAAAGTTAGTGACTTAAAACAACAATAAACATTTATTCTCTCACATTTTCTGTGGGTCAGGAATTTGGAAGCAACATAGCTGGGTCAGTCTGGTTCAGGATCTCTCATGAGGTTGCAGTCAATATGTCAGCTGGGGCTGCAGTCCTCTGAAGGTTTGACTGGGGCTAAGAATTCACTTCCAAGATGGCTTCCTCATAGGGCTGTTTGCAGGAGGCCTCAGTTCTTAAGACTACTTGAGTGGCCACACAATATGACAGTTAGCCTCCCCGAAAGTTGGCATCCCCCTGGAGCCCTTTGAACCTCCAGTATTATGTGGGTAACCTCAGGGAGAGAGGCCTTGGGCCCTTAATCACTGCACCATTGCACTTATGGGGTAAGTGTGGGGTGTGAGGGGAGGTGACTGGATTTGTTCAAAGGATGGGAGAGGCTTAGTTCTCTCCCAGAGAAAACAGGTCCCAGAGTGAGGAGCAAGACCTTGAGGGTAAAAATACTTCCTCCCCAGACTCCAAAAGCGAAAACATTTGGCTCTAATTTGTGAATCTCTTTCTACCCTAATAGAAAAGATGCAGAAACTCACTTCCCTGGAGCCTGTCCCTCTGCCCTCAGTTTCTCCCTACTGGCCTCCTTCCTGAACACTCCTTAGGGGGAGGGCAGAGGGAAGGTACAGCTCTGCCTGTGCCCCCCACACCCCACTCCCACAGAGCCAGGTTCCTGCTCCTCTACGGCCTGAATTCCAGAACCCCACCCCACTCACACACACACATACAAGGGTTCTCCAGAGGGCAAAGCCTAGTGGAAACACCCCTGGTTGACTTTTCAGGGGACTGCTGGCTGCTGGCTGCCATCGGCTCCCTCACTATCAACCCCAAACTGCTGAACCGCGTGGTGCCCAAGGGGCAGAGCTTCAAGAAAAACTATGCTGGCATCTTCCATTTTCAAGTGAAGTGAAATTTAATAGCTACAGTTGCTTTGTGGGGTGTGTGTGTTAGAGGAAAGAGAAAGAACTTGAGCATGTGCTTTGAAGTTTGTCATTTTTCTTTACTTTTTGAAAAGTAACATTTATTGGAGTGAGTTTTTTCCTAATTATCAGAGAAATATCTGCTCCTTGAGAAACTGTGCAAGCTGTTTTTTTTTTAAAGCCCAAAAAGAAAATCACAATTGTTATCAGTTTGTGGTTCTCCTCCTCCTCCTGCTTCCCTCTCTCTATATACATATGTATATATATAATAAACTGCTCTTTAAGTTGAGCAACATATGGACAAATTCCCCATGACATAAAATATTTCTAAATAACAAATGATAAGAGTTTTTAAGATCTTGGAAAACCTAAAGTCCAGCTGTCTTTTTTTAGAGAAGGGCCTAAAATCAAAAGGTGGGTGAGGTCACCCTGGAGACTGTGGCAGAACCTGGGGAGGAGTCGGGGGTCTGAGTTCAGGCTTGCCACTGCCTTTCACAGACACTCTATGGGGTGGGACTGCTGACACTGGTGTAGAACCCAGATGTGACCACCAGGAAGCACTCTGATGACAGGGTTCCCATGCAAGGGGTGTGTGTGTGTCTGTGTGTCTGTGTGTGTCTGTGTCTGTGTCTGTGTGTATGAGTCTAGTGTGGGAGGGACAGAGGGACTGTGAGGCCAAAAGATGCCCCACGTTCCACTGAGACCCACCTTGCTGCCCACAGATCTGGCAGTTTGGGCAGTGGGTAGACGTGGTGGTGGATGACAGGCTACCCACAAGAAATCACAAGCTGATGTTCCTGCACTCAGCTGAGGCCACTGAGTTCTGGAGTGCCCTGCTGGAGAAAGCATATGCCAAGTGAGTGCCCAGAGCCAAGGAAGGGGGCTTGCCTTCATGCCTCCCCAGCAGTTGGCAGTCACAGGGGTAGCTGGAATCAGAGGAAGGGGAGGGGTGGTGGCAGGGCATCTCTCCTTCCCTCTGATGTCCATGTTCACACCACTATCCCAGAGCCCAAACCGTGCCCTTTCCATGCCCACAGGCTGAACGGATCCTACGAAGCGCTGACAGGGGGCAACACGGTGGAAGGCTTTGAGGACTTGACTGGCGGTGTGGCCCAGAGCTTCCAACTCCAGAAGCCTCCTCAGAACCTGCTAAGGCTCCTTAGGAAGGCTCTGGACCGATCCTCTCTCATGGGCTGCTCCATCGAAGTAAGCCAAACACCAGTCCCCTCAAAGGCCAAGTTTGGTCCTGCCTCAGGGACCAAGCACCTGCTGTTGCTTTCACCTAGAAGCTTCTTTCCCCAGATGTCTGCATGGCTACCGCTTTATCATTCACATCTCAATTCAAATACCCCTTCCTCAAACTGGCCTTCCCTGCCTCTCAATCTAAATTAGCTCTCTCCCCGCCATTTACTCTCTACTTCGTTCTGATTTTCTCCCCCACATTTATCATAACCTGAAATGATCTCACTTATCTACATATTTATTCCTAGTCCATCTCCATCAGACAGTTTTCACACTCCGTGAGGGCACTGAACTTATTCGTCTCTGTCGTTACTGGATCCCGGTCATGTGGAACCTGGGACGGTACCTAGCATATAATAGGCTCTCAACAATTATTTGTTCAGATAAATAAATGACCCAGCAATTGGACTCTTAGGCACTTATGCCAGAGAAATGAAGACATGTTCACACAAAAACCTACACAAATGTTCATAGCAAATACTGAAAACAATCTAGACATCCTTCAGTGGGTGAATGATTAAACAAACTGTGGTACATCCACACCATGGAATATTACTCAGCAATACAAAGGATGAAACTGGCCAACAATTTACTTTAAAAAAGGATGAGAATGTTAAGGGGCAGGGAAACTAGATTAATGGGAACAGAACAACCAGAGGAGTAACAATGAGAATGTTCATGCATTGTGAAGAAAGTAAACAACATCACTGGACAATTTGTGTAGAAATTGTTGAATGGGAACCTAAAAGGCTGTGTAAACCTTCACCAAACACACAATGAAATATTATTTAAAAGAAGAGAGTAACATTTTGTGACACATGAGGATTACATGAAATTCAGATTTCAGTGTGCATAAATGAAGTTCTGGAAACCCTGGTGGCATAGTGGTTAAGAGCTACAGCTGCTAACCCAAAGGTCAGCAGTTCCAATCCACCAGGCGCTCCTTGGAAACTCTTATGGGGCAGTTCTACTCTGTCCTATAGGGTCGCTATGAGTTGGAATCGACTCGATGGCAGCAGATCTGGTTTGGTTTTTTGGAAATTAAGTTCTTTTGGAATACAATCACGCTCACCTATTTAGACTGTCGCCAACAATGCAGAGCTGAGTTGGGGCACCAGAGGCCTCAGGGCCGCAGAGCCAAAAATATTTTCTACCAAGCCCTTGACAGAAACAGCTAGATGAACCCAGCTTTACCGCTCTCCACACCGACTGAGCCTGCAGTGGGTCTGGAGCCAGAGTCCACATTCCCTCAAAGGCTCATGGGTGAAACAGGGGTATGCAGACTTGGGACGAGAAAACAACTACCGATAGGGCCTGACCTTGAACTGAAATTAGCATTTTCTTCCTTTATGAACAGAGGCGACAAGCCACAGCCAGTGAATCGGAGGCACCTTCCTATCACGTTGTCAAGGCAGCTCAGGGAGAAGTATTTGCTCATCTCTGTAGGAAATGACGGTCACCATCAGACCCACCGGTGGCTCTTGCTAATTAATTCACAGGTTAACAAATACATCCAAAAAAAAAAATGGAACAAACTGTCAATGCACGCGAAAACTCAGATATAGCTCAAAGGAATTACTGCTGAACAAAAAAGGCTAATCCCCAAAGGTTCCATGCTATATGATCCCATGTATACAACATACTTAAAATGACAAAAATATAGAAATGGAGAAAAGATTAGCGCCAAGGGTTAAGGAAGAGGGTGGGGTGGGAGGAAGGTAGGTATGTATAAAAGGGCAACACGAAGACTGCAGGTGGCGCTGGAAATGTCCTACCGCCTAACTGTGGTGGTGGAGACATGAGCCTACACGTGATAAACCTGCATAGAACACACACAAATGAGCAAACGTAAAACTGGGGAAATCTGAAGAAGATTGCTGGATTGTATTCACGTCAGTTTCCTGGGATGTTGTACTGTAGTTTTGCAAGCTGTTACTACTAGGGGAAACTGAGCAAAAGGTACCTGAGATCACTCTATACTATTTCTTACAACGGCACGTGAATCTACAATTCTCTCAAAATACCAAGTTTAATTAAAAAAAAAAAAAAAATGAGCCCAGGGAGTTGTCACCTGTGTTCAGGTGCTCCAGCGCCTCTGGGCAGATCCTGAGCCCCTTCCCTTCCTCTCTCTTCTGTAGTTCAACAGCAGCGATGACTTGGAATCACTGACCCAGAAGAATCTGGTGCGAGGACATGCTTACTCAATAACTGGCATTCAGGATGTGAGTCCTGGCAACTGCCCCCTACCCGGAAGGGCATGAGAAGAAGGAGAAGCCCCTCCTGACCCTCTGCCCCTGACCTTTAACCTCCCACCTACGCAGGTCTTCCACCATGGCAAGATGAAAACACTGATTCGGCTCCGGAATCCCTGGGGCCGAATTGAGTGGACTGGAGCCTGGAGTGACAAGTAGGTAGCCCCAGCCCAGTGGTCTCAGGTAGGGGGTGGTCAGAGGACCTACCAGGCCCAAGGAGCAAGGCAATGCCACAGGGAGACCTACCGGTGTCCTGTCTGAGGCAACAACCTGGGCACCAGAGCACGCCTCTCTATCTAACTCAGGACCTCCAGTAGGCTGGCATTCCAGGGTGAGGGAATCCCTTGGGGAAAAGAAGCTGCCTCCTGACCCCTGCCCCTCTCCTTCTACTGCTGACCTCTGCCTCAGCTCCAGAGAGTGGAAAGAGGTGCCCCCAGACATCCGGAAGCAGCTGTGGCACAAGAAGGAGGATGGAGAGTTCTGGTCAGTGTGGCTCGAGTGGGCTTCCTATTTCCCCCACATCCTGTTTCTTCATCTCCCTGCCATCCTCCCACCTGTGCCTTGGACAGAGCGGCTCCACGGGAAACAGGGGCCCCTGGGTGTGCCAATGACAGGCTCCACCCCCCACTCCCTCCACCCCAGGATGACATTCCAAGATTTCCTGGACAACTACACACTCCTGGAAATCTGCAACCTGACACCCGATGCACTCTCCGGGGACTACAAGAGCTATTGGCACACCTCCTTCTACGAGGGCAGCTGGCGAAGGGGAAGCACCGCGGGGGGCTGCAGGGACAACCTCGGTGGGTGAGGGGACTCGAGGGCAGGGAGTGAGGGACGGGCCACTGACTCACCACGAAACCAGAACTGGGCACCATGTCACAGGGGTCAGCGTTCACAAGGTCAGGGGCCAATGAGTTCCCCCTCACCCCAGCCCATGAAGGAGGCAGGCATGTGCCTGGGGAATCTGGGTCCATCCTGGGAAGAGCATAATCATCCTGACCTCTTCTTCCACAGACACGTTTTGGACTAACCCCCAGTTTAAGATCAGCCTCCTCGAGCAGGACGACCAGGAAGACAATGAAGTCGTCTGCACCTGCCTGGTGGCCCTGATGCAAAAGAACTGGCGGCGGATGCGGCGGTTTGGTGACGTGGAGACCATTGGATTTGTCATCTTCTCAGTGGGTGCCCCAGCTGGTCCCCCAACCACTCTTGCTCCCTCACCTGGCCCCGCACTTTAAGACCCTTCCTCTTCAGGGCCACTGCCCCCACCAGGAGTGGCACACACTCCAACATTGCTCCACAGTCCTGGCTTTTGAGTGGTGCTTTGTGCTTTGTGATACAGGGCTGGAAGTTTTCTTTTCACAGATCTCAAAATCTAAAACACTTAGGTAGCACTTTCTCTGTGCCAGGCATTGTTCCAGAGGCTGTCAACTGAGAGGAAGGAGATTCAGGGCTGGTGAGGTGAGGTCACTTACTTAAGCTCACATACCCAAGTATCAGGGACAGAGCCTATGTCCTGACTGCCAGACACGTGGAGATTTCTCCACAGCCCCCCTAGAAGCCCCTCCAGATGCCCCACCCACCACATTGACTCCAAAATCAGAAAATAACCAAACCTGTTGCCGTTGAGTCGATTCCAATTCATAGTGACCCTATAGGACAGAGTAGAACTGCCCCTTAGAGTTTCCAAGGAGTGGCTGGTGGATTCAAACTGCTGAACTTTTGGTTAGCAGCTGAGCTCTTAACTACATTAATCCCAAGGGTCAGGAAAAATCCCCAGTAAGTTTTTCCCACACCATGTCTTGCAAAATTCTAGAAACAGCCATTTATTCATTCACTTAGGTAATCGCCAAATATTTCTTGAGTATGTCTGGAGTTCCTGGGTAGTACAAACAGTCAATACATTTGGCTGTTTGGTCGGAGGTTTGAGTCCACCCAGAGGCACCTCAGAAGAGAGGCCTGGCAATCTACTTCTGAAAAATCAGTCATTGAAAACCCTATGAGTTGCAATCCTACTTTGACACACATGGAGTCACCATGAGTCTGTGTTTGACTCACAGCAACTGGTTGGTTACCTTATGTCCAGCTCCAGTCCAGTTTCCAGGGGCTCCATGGTCAGCAAAAACACACACAAGCCTTGCCCTCCTCTGAGGCTTTCAGTCCACCAGATTAACAGACACACCTCCAGACAGTCTCCAAGTTTAAACAAGGTCAGGAAAGGCGATATCCTCTACCTCCAACGCAGGGCTCTGGGGCGCACATTGGCATAGTAACAGTTTGTGGTAGAGAAACCTATTTAACTTAGTTTATCTCATCTTCTTACAGGTTGATTTGTCCTCTGTACCCATCCCCCTTCTAGTAACTGTTAACTTCCTGCAGGATATGAGCAGTCCAGGAAAGGGTGTTTCACAAAACACTCTCCTAGGTTTTCATCCCAGCTCTTGCCCTTTTTAAGCAATGTGAAGCTGGGCAAGTCACCTCACCTCTTTAGAATTGCATGATAAAAATCTACCCCAGCAAAACTTTCTGAAGTGTACTTCACCGTCCAAAGCAGAAGGATTCTCAATGCCAGGACCATTTAGGACCCCCACCCCACCCCCACCGCCTCAATACCCTTAATCCCCCCTCAACACACACACACACTACTCACAACCATCTGGCTTCTGCAGACCTGAGTCCCTTCACCCTTAGAGACCTGATCTTCCTCTTTCTTCCCTTGCCAGGTCCCAAAGGAGGTACAGAAGACATGGGGCTTGATCCGGGCAGGCCCCCCACCACCCCTGGCTACATGGGTTTGAGCAAGCAGTAGAATTCGGCGAAGGGCTGTGTGGGCACTAGGTTGGGACTTCTAGCCCTCTTGGGCACTGGATGGGGGTTGCAGAAGCAAGAGCCCATATTCAGGTTACCTGCCGCTTGGGTGGTGTCTAAGCCAAGCCAGTTGGTGGTAGTGCCTCCCCTTAACCTGCCCAGCAGACTTCAACTTGGGACCCTTCCCATGCCCCTCCATGCCAACCTGTACCCACCTCCAGGGCACATATAGTTTCAGAACATCAAGAATATCCACCTGAGGAAGGATTTCTTCCTGAAATATCAGGACCAAGGCTTCTCAGAGATCTTCTCCCACTCACGGGAGGTAAGCAGCCAACTCCGGCTATCTCCGGGAGAATATATCATCGTTCCCTCCACTTTCCACCGGAACAAGGAGGCCGACTTCCTGCTTCGGGTCTTCACAGAGAAGCACAGCGAGTCCTGGTGAGTGGACCACCATCCTGCCCCAAGGCCACCCGATGTCAAGCTCAGAGAACAACCATCTCGTCCTCCCCTACTCTGTCCCTATTTTGCAACCAAGGAAACTGAGGCATGAGAACGGGCAGTCCCAATTAGCGACGGAGCCAGAACTAGAGCCCAGGTCCCATGGAGCCTGTTCCAAATGGCTTCAGATACATGACTTGACCTCTCCTTGACCAACCTCTCCCTGACCACCCCACTGAAACCCCTACCTCCCTGACCCTTGGTAGCCCCTGAGCCGCCAATCACTTTTCCCCAGTGAACTGGATGAAGTCAATTGTGCTGAGCTACTCCAAGAGGTGAGGCTAGAGACTGGAGGGTTGAAGGGTTGGGAGGAAGCATCTGGGTGTGAAGGAGTTGGGTGTCAGGCTTTTTTGGACCAGGCCTCGCATCCCCTTTCCCACTCCTTTCCCTCCAGGAGAATGTCTCTGAAAATGACTTAGATCCAGACTTCATACATTTATTTGAGGCAGTGGCAGGACAAGTGAGAGAGCTATGGGCTGGGGGGCTGAAGGGAGGTGGATGTGGGTGGGACTAAAGGGCCAGAGCTGGGGTTTACAGTCCCCTTTCCCAGGACAAGGAAATCGACGCATATGAGCTACAGAAGCTGCTCAACAAAGTAGCCACCAAACGTGAGTCAGCGACCCCACAACTCACAACCCTTCCCCCACAGACTGTGCCCCATCTTGACCACTCCCTGTGCCCCCCACAATACCCCTTCACTCTCTTCTCCCTACTCCTTCCCTTCTTCACAGTCAAAGAACTCAGGACCAAGAGCTTCAGCTTGGATACCTGCCGCTGTATGGTCAACCTCATGGATGTATCTTCCTGTCCAGTGCGCCTCCTGCCCTCCCACCCCTGCCACCCCCAGCCTGGCCCAGAGTTGGCCATCTCTCTGGCCAGCCCTGCCCTTCCTCCTGGTGGGGACTAGGCTCTGGGGTAGCCAACAATGCTTGTGCTTCTTGTCATTACTATATGGGGAGCCCTGGTCTTGTGCTCCCTTCTGGGCAAGCCTCTCAGCCCTGGAATACCCTCTTAACCCCTTCTCTGTTATCCTTGACCACCGTCCCCTCCCCCAGAAAGATGGCTCTGGCAAGCTGGGGCTTCTGGAGTTCCAGATCCTGTGGAAAAGAATAAAAAAGTGGACGGTAAAGGGCACTGAAGGGGCAGACTATGGGGTGAGAGAGGGAGGTCCTTGAAAGGAATGAGGGGTAGTAAGGGTGAAGCTAGCGCCCCCAACAGCACACATACATACACACACGGACACATTCACACATGCACATGTGCACACACATATGCACACCCACACATGCACGCATGTACACCTGTGCACACATACACATGCATGCACACACATATGCATGCACACAGACACATTCACACACACACACACACACACACGCACCAGGAGAATCTGTTGGAACATTGGTGTAGTAACCAGTCTATATGTCTGACAACTAGTCTGGCCCAGGTGATCAACCAATCATAAAGGAAGATCCGGGCAGTGAGCACTGGATAAGGTGCCCGATGTGCCAGGAATTCACCCTTTGGTCATTAGATGTTGGGGAGATTGGAGGTTTGGGAGGTGGGCCAGGGAGGGGAGCCCCTGCGGTCTTGAGCAGCAGTGTGAGCCACCTGTACTGAAGTATTTCAGTATTTTAACAACCACCACCATGCCATGCATATGGTCCTACCACCTCTGCCTGTCCTTTTAGGACATCTTCCGGGAGTGTGACCAGGACCAGTCAGGCACCATGAACTCCTACGAGATGCGCTTGGCGATTGAGAAAGCAGGTGGCCAGGGGTCAGGAGTGGGCTTTGGGGCAGAGAGAAGGAAGGCAGTGGCCGGAGAGCTGAATTCTCCCTGTCCCCACACCTCTCTCTCTCAGGCATGAAGCTGAACAACAAGGTAATGCAGGTGCTGGTGGCCAGGTATGCAGATGAGAACATGGCCATGAGCTTCAACAGCTTCCTCAGCTGTGTCCTGAAGCTGAAGGCCATGTTCGGTGAGTCAGGTGCCTGCCCACTCCCCTGCCTAAGCCCAGGGACCACTGACCCTCCCTGACGCCCACCCCCAGAGGGCTACTCCAGAACCACCTCCTTTTACAGAGCACAGACCCTGGCCCCAGGTGAACTAGCTTCAAATCCCAGCTCTACCACTTACGGATTGTGTGACTTGGCCAAGTCACTTTATCTCTCTGTGTCTTTATTCCCTCATCTACAAAATGTGGATGATAACAGTACTGCCCCCACAAGACTGAAGTGCAGATTAAAACAAGTTAATATCTGGAAAGCATTTAGAACTGGCTGGCTCACGGCAAAGCTATCTAACAGTTGTCATTAATTGTCTGCCAGACTAGGGGGTCTAGCTGGGGAAGAGCAAGGAACAAGGCTTCTTATGCACCTTCTGACATCCTGCCTATTTGGAAGTGGATCTTCAGACCACTGGTTTAGCTCTCAACCCCTTCTACCCCTGCCTCCTCTCCAATACAGCATTCTTTCTAACCATGGACCCCAAGAATACTGGATATATTAGCTTGAACCTGGACCAGGTACATAGAGGAGGGGATGGGAGGGGATCTTCCAGCACCCGCACCCCACGACCCCACCCACCCTCTGCTCTCCCTGCCACCCTGCTCCACCCCACCCCTTCCCATCCACAGACCTGTTTCTTCTCTCCCCACAGTGGCTGAAGATGACCATGTGGGGATAGAGGAGCCCCAGGAACCTGGCTACCTACCATGCAGCGTGCAGCGAGATGGGGAGTGGGGAGGGAGGGGGTCCGCCTTGCAGTCCTCAGCTCTCCAGTCTCTGGTGATGGAAGGGGCTCCAGGCGGGCAGCGCCTGGGCCCCAGATGCCATGTTAACTCTATCGGTGGGACCTACATGCCCACCCTAACAGCCAAAAGGGTTTCCCTTCCCACCCAGCCAGGTTCCTGGTGGCTGGATTTACCTCACCATCTCTCTGTCTGTCTGTTTCTCTCTGTCTCTGCCTCTGTAGCTCTCTCTCTCTGAGTATATTTTCACTTAAGATTACGTGACACTTCCCTAGTCCCCACCCTCTGGCTGAGGAGCCCAAGAATAGGAAAATGGGCTTGAGCCTGCTTCAAGCTCTCCACGATTTCTGTCCTGCTCACATCTAGCCACCACTCTTGGTACAGTCCCTCTCTTTTCTCCATCACCCGCTGGCACAATAAACAGCGCATGCCACTGGCTTCAACGTCTCCGTGTTTCTATGCCAAGAAAGGCTGGCAGGGTTGGGAGGAAGTCACTTCCTCAGCACAACTGAGGGGATCCAGTAGCTCTCCACCTCCAGCAAGCATTTAGAAATGTGTAGTTGTTACAAACACTGTTGTTAGGTGCTGTTGAATCACTTCTGACTCATAGTGACCCTATGTACCACAGAACGAAACACTGCCCAGTCCTGCACCATCCTCACAATCGTTGTTATGCTTGAACCCATTGTAGCAGCCACTGTGTCAATCCATCTCATTGAGGGACTTCCTCTTTTCTGCTGACCCTGTACTTTACCAAGCGTGATGTCCTTCTCCAGGGACTGATCCCTCCTGACAACATGTCCAAGGTATGTAAGATGCAGTCTCCCCATCCTTGCTTCTAAGGAGCATTCTGACTGTACTTCTTCCAAGACAGATATGTTCACTCTTTTGGCAGTCCGTGGTATAGTCAATATTCTTTGCCAGCACCACAGTTCGAAGGCATCAATTCTTCGGTCTTCCTTATTCACTGTCCAGCTTTCACATGCATATGAAAACCCACCCTTTTGCCGTCAAGTCAGTTCCGGTGGGTTTTGTTACACGCATATGAGGCGATTGAAAATACCATGGCTTGGGTCAGGCGCACATCATTTTTGCTTTTCAACATTTTAAAATGGTCCTTTGCAGCAGATTTGCCCAATGCAATGAGGAGTCTTTTGATTTCTTGACTGCTGCTTCCACAGGTGTTGATTGTAGATCCAAGTAAAATGAAATCCTTGCCAACTTCAATCTTTTCTCTGTTTATCACGATGTCGCTTACTGGTCCAATTGTGAGGATTTTTCTTTTCTTTATGTTGAGGTGTAATGCATACTGAAGGGTGTAGTCTTTGATCTTCATCAGTAAGTGCTTCAAGTCCTCTTCACTTTCACCAAGCAAGGTTGTGTCATCTGCATATTGCAGGTTGTTAATGAGCCCTCCTCCAATCCTGATGTCCCTGGGTGGTGCAAATGGTTACCACACTCGGCTGCTAATCTAAAGGTTGGCGGTTCAAGTCCTCCCAGGGGTGCTTTGGAAGAAAGTCCTGGCAATCTACTTCAAAAAAATCAGTCATTGAAATCAGTCATGGAGCACAGCTCTACTCTGACATGCATGGGGCCACCATGAGTCAGAGTCGACTCGATGGCAACTGGTTTAATATTACCTGCCTGTCTTCCAAAGGTGTTGGATTTTTGTCCCTGGAGACTCCTGTGAGCCATCAGCTGGACCCTGGGTATGAGACTGAGAGGGGTGACAACACGTAAGTTTGTTCCCTGCCTTAATGGCATTCTGATTCAAATTATTATTCTTGTTTTTAGAAAATGCCTGACTGCTAAACCATTGCCCTCACTGAAGGGATCACAGGAGGGGTCCTTGAGCCCCCTTGGTGTCTTTGCTGTAGACTTACCTCCCTCCCCTAGCCTTCTGCTATAGTGAGAAGACTGAGGCCACCCACAACAGCCCCTCGACTGCACTTCTCCCCTCCCTCCTGATCTTTCCATAGATGCCCCCTCTGATCTCACCCTGAGACCTCGCTGAGGGGTGCTGAGGCTGGGGCCAGGGCATGTGAGCTTGTCAACCTCAGGCAGAGATAGCCCACAATTTCCCTTAGATCAAACCAAACCTGTTACCATCAAGTGGATTCTGACTCATAGCAACCCTACAGGACAGAGTAGAAGAACTGCCCCATAGGGCAGAACTGTGGACGTTTCGGCTAGCGGCTGAACCCTTAACCACTGCACTACCAGGACTCTTCCCTTAGATTAGGGGCCTGTCAACCCCATATGAATCTAAATTCTTCCTGTCTCTATGTATGCTTTCAGCATCCTAGGGTAACCAGCCTCAAGTTTGCTTCTACAGCAGTGCTCCGCTATCTTCTGTTTGCACTAAGCCCACCCTTTGTAAACTTATTGACTGGGAAGAGGAAGTGGGGGCTGAGATTCTGCTCTTCCTTGATGTGGTGTCTGCAGCCTGCCTTCTTTGTGACTTCAAAGACTAAACCAACAGCCTAAATATAAAGCGTCCCCTCCCACCATTACCTCCCCCGCCAGGGCCTCCTGAGGAAGCATTTCCTGTCCAGCCACCCCCTTCTCCCTTCCTCTCCCATCTCCAGTCTTTTCTGAGAGATACTGTCACATGCCCTTAAGAAGCCTTTTAAAAGACTCAACAACAAAAACTCAACAACAAAAAGACAAACAACCCAATCAAAAAATGGGCAAAGGACTTGAATAGATTTTTTACCAAAGAAGTACAAATAAGCTCATGAAAAGATTCTCAAGGTCAGTGGTCTCAGGGAACATCTAGCTCAGTTGGCATAACATAGTTTATGAAGAAAATGTTCTACATTTTTCTTTAGTGAGTAGCCTCTGGGGTCTTAAAAAAGCTTGTAAGCAGCCATCTAAGATACTCCACTGGTCTCACCCCATCTGGAGCAAGGAAGAATGAAAACTAAAGACATAAGGGAAAGATTAGTCCAAAGGACTAGTGGACTACAACTACCACAGTCTCCACCAGCCTGAGTCCAGTACAACTAGATGGTGCCTGGCTACCACCACTGACTTCTCTGACAGACATCACAATAGAGGGTCCTTATCTTCAAGGACACAGACTGCCGCATCTTTTTCCCATGGAGACAGCTGTTGGGTTTGAACTGCTGATCCTTTGGTTAACAGCCAAGTGTTTAACCACTGAGCCACCAGGGCTACTTAGTGGAATATTACTCAGCCATAAAGAGAAATGAAGTTCTGATACATGCTTCAACATGGACGAACCTTGAAAACATTATGCTGAGTGAAATAAGTCCAACCCAAAAGGACAAATACTGTATGATCCCACTTATATGGAAGATCTAGAACAGGAAAATGCATACAGACCAAAGTTTAATAGTGGTTACTGGGGCAGTTGGAAGGGGGAAAGGGGCAGTTATTGCTTAAAGGGTACTGAGTTTCTGTTAAGGGTGATAAAAAATATTTGGAAATGTATAGTGGTGACAGTCACACAACACATCAAATGTAATTGACATCACTGAATTGTACACATAATAAAAATGGTTGAAATGGCAAGTGTTTTGTTTATATAATTTACCACAATAAATTTTTTAAAAAGACCAATTTCCCCACTCCTTCTGTTCCCTCTCTCAAAAGGTTGGTGCCCACCTAATCTCACAGAGCTTCTCTAAGGATCAAAGGTCCGTGGCAGGTCTGGGGACCATGGTTTCAGGGAATATCTAAGTCAATTGGCATAATAAAATCTATTAAGAAAACATTCTGCATCCCACTTGGAAGAGTGGCGTCTGGGGTCTTAAATGCTAGCAAGCAGCCATCTAAGATGCATCAATTGGCCTCAACCCACCTGGATCAAAGGAGAATGAAGAACACCAAGGACACAAGGTGATTATGAGCCCAAGAGACAGAAAGGGCCACATGAACCAGAGACTACATCATCCTGAGACCAGAAGAACTAGATGGTGCCCGGCTACAACCAATGACTACCCTGACAGGGAACACAACAGAGAACCCCTGAGGGAGCAGGAGAGCAGTGGGATGCAGACTCCAAATTCTCATAAGACCGGACTTAATGGTCTGACTGAGACTAGAAGGGCCCCAGTGATCATGGCCCCAAGACCTTCTGTTTGCCCAAGACAGGAACCATTCCCGAAGCCAACTCTTCAGACATGAATTGGACTGGATGATGGGTTGGAGAGGGATGCTGGTGAGGAGTGAGCTTCTTGGATCAGGTGGACACTTGAGACTATGCTGGCATCTCCTGCCTGGAGGGGAGAGGAGAGGGTGGAGGGGGTTAGAAGCTGGAGAAATGGACATGAAAAGAGAGAGTGGAGGGAGAGAGCAGGCTGTCTCATTGGGGGAGAGTAATTGGGAGTGTGTAGCAAGGCGTATATGGGTTTTTATGTGAGAGACTGACTTGATTTGTAAACTTTCACTTAAAGCACAATGAAAATTATTTGAAAAAAAAAAAAAAGTCCCTGGCAGGAAGGCAAGAAGCAGTCAGGGAGGTCCTTTGAGTTTCCAAGACACCCCAGGCAGCCCTGGTGTGCTCTGGGAATCCCCCATTGTTTCTTCCTTCCCCCTAGGGTGAGATGTTGCCAACTTCAAGCCAGGATGGGAAGGAAGCATGAAATTTGCAAATCAGGGCTATCACTTCTGGTTGGTTTATAAACAAAACTCAAGTGACTCCAAAAACACTTAAATAGTGGCCCCAGCCACAGATTCACCCTACCAGCTGGGTGACCCTAGGCAAATTATGTCACTTCCCTGGCAGGGTCTCCTTTTCCTCATCTGGAAAGCAGGGAAAACAATGCCTATCACAGAGGGGTGTTGTACAGACGATCATAAAAGTGAAGTGCTAAGTTCAATGCTTGGCACAGAGCCAAAAAAACAGCAGTTTCCATTCAGTTGACTTCAATTCATATTGACCACATATGTGTTGAGTAGGGCTGCTCTCCATAGCATTTTCAATGGCTGATTTTTCAGAAGTAGATAACTAGGACTTTCTTTCAAGACGCCTCTGGGCAGACTTGAACCTCCAACCTTCCTGTTAGCAGCCAAGTTTATTGGCCATTTGTGCCACCCAGGGACTCCTGGAACACACAAGCCTTCAACAAACGGTAGTACTTCATTCTCATATGCAACGCTTAAATTCCATCAGAGCCCCCATACACAGCTTGTACACCGAGAACTAAAGTGGTCCCCATTCACTTAGACTGTGATGTGAGGGGCACCGCCAGAACTGTAGGACATGATAGCCCTGTATTCCAGAAGTTAGATGAATTAGCATTCATTTAATAAATACATCACGTTCTTCCATATCCAACAAATACACCACACACCTCCACATCCAAATTTGAAAACAGAAATCCCCCACCACTTCCTCCTCTCTCAGCTACGATTCCTGTCCCCCAGGCCTTGCCACTCCCTCCTGCTTACCAAACCTGGTCTCTGCCCTCTTCACCATTCTGCTGGGTCCTCCTGGCTCTATCCCAGTTCAACTTCATTGCCTCCTTACCCAGCCCTAAGAAGCCAATCCAACTGTATCCTTACTATCTCCTAAGAGTCCATCACTACTACAGCCCCGCACTTTCTGCTCTTGTAGTCCTCAGCATGGGTAACGCCTCTGCTCACAGTGCTACCAACTGCCGTGAAGTCGGTTTCAACTCACGGCAACCTAATGTGTTCCAGAGTGGAACTGCTCTCCATAGGGTTTCCAGTGGCCGTGACCTTTCCGAAGACACCTTTCTTCTGAGGCACTTCTGGGTAGGTTCGAACCTCCAACCTTTTGGTTAGTAGTTGAGTGCTTAACCATTTGCACCATCCAGGGACTCAAGTTCTAGGGGCTGAGTTTTGCTGGGGAAGGGCACTAACCCATGCTTCCTGCATCCCCCACAACTCATGCTGGTTGACCTTAAATGGGGCCACATGGTAATCTAGATTTCATCACCTAATGACTATCATTCCCTACTCTAGTTCTCCAGTCTCCCCCAGAAGCCCCTCCACAGCCTCCAATTCTACTAAGAAGACTGAACCCAAATTGCAGGAACAGCCTCAACCTCACTTCTCCCCTCCATCAGAATATCTCCATTTTCTCTGATCTCTGAGAAAGTGAAGTCTAGAATGTGCTGGACACACTATGGAATACCATGCAACAGTTAGAAGCGATAGACTAGATGCACGCACAGCAACAGCTGTAGATCCTGAAAACATGTTAAGCGGAAAAAAGTAAAGCAGGATGAGCCCCTAGCATGAGCCTATTTATCATATGCACACAAAACAATATCCATTTTACAAGAATATATGTGAACAAAAGGTTACACGCAACAGGTTAGAATGGTTGCCTAAGGAGAACAGAACTGGGCAATGGAGATAAATGGAACCAGCCAGTCAATCAATCAGTTGAGAGAACCTTACGAGGACTACAATGACAGTGAGCCAGGAACTAAGGGGGTTGATTAACTCAAACTTCTGCATTGAGTGAAAGGGAGGAAGAAGGAAGTCACTCATAAGATTCATCAAGTCACCCTCTTCCCTTCTTCTCTCTCTCTTTTCCTCCCCTCCCCTCCCCCTATCTTCCTTCACCAAATCTCTTTAAAGACGATGCAATGGATGGGCTGAATTAGCACTCAGCAGTCATCTCACCTTCTTCCTGGGGAGCCTTCCATAGATCAGAAGCAGGAAAGTAAAAAACTACGTTTCCCAGACTTCCTTGCAGCTCGACTTCTGGACATGGTTTAGAGTATGCCCATCAGATGCACTTACTCCAGTGCTTCCTTGGCCTCTGCTGTTTTTGCAGGCAAGCACAATCATGGAAGCATTTTATTTTTTCTGAGGTAGTGTTAATAGAAATCAAGTGTCTAGCACTTGTCACTTTCTTTCAGGTGTCAAGGGTCAGGGCATGGGGCATCTACCACTCTCCTGGAGTAATAGCAGCACAACATAGTTTAGGAGCCAGCAATAGCCACAGCTTCCAGCTGAACCAGCAGGTTTCTGATAGGAGAAGAGGCGGTGGCTTACTTGGGGGCCAGAATCTGCAGTATGGCTTTGGGCATTGCTTCTGAACCCTCAGAACGATTCCGTAAGCCATTTAACACTCTGTAATAAGTCTCTTCCTTCTTAATTACAGGAGTGGATTCTGTTTTCTACAACTGAGTGCTGAATGACACAGCACCCAACAACTAAGCTGCAGCCTCAATTACCAATCCATCAGATTCTTTTATGTGTGTGCATATAAACTTTTTATTTTGAAATAATTACAGATACACAGAAAGTTGCAAAAAATAATACAAAGAGATTTCATGTACCCTTCATCCAGTTTCGCCCAGTGGTAAAATCTTGCATAACTATAGAACAATATCAAAGCCAGGAACTTAACATTGTTACAGTTCACAGGCTTTATTCAGATTTCCATGCACTCATTTATGTGCGTGTGTGTGTGTGTGTGTGTGTGTGTGTAGCATATTATACACATCACTCTGCACCTCCTTTTTTCATTTAAAAATATATGTCTTGGGGAGATCAAAGATAGCAAAGAGAGTAGGCTAGAATGATCTATGTTGTAATAGATTATAGTTGGAGACATCAGTATGAACTAATGTTTACCTTAATGTAGATAAAGATGGTTCCATAAAGAAATATTTATAGCTATGTGCATATACCCAAATATGCCGTAAAAGACCTCTTTAAAGTGTTAAAAAGCAAAGATGTCACCTTGAGGATTAAGGTGCGCCTGACCAAGCCATGGTGTTTTCAATCACCTCATATGCATGTGAAAGCTGGAGAATGAATAAGGAAGACTGAAGAAGAAGAATTGATGCCTTTGAATTACAACTTTGGTGAAGAATATTGACTATACCATGGACTGCCAAACCAACAAACAAATCTTTCTTGGAAGAAATACAACCAGAGTGCTCATTAGAAGCAAGGATGTGAGACTTCGCCTCACGTACTTTGGACATGTTACCAGGAGGGACCAGTCCCTGGAGAATTACACCATGCTAGGTAAAGTAGAAGGTCAGCAAAAGAGAGGAAGCCCCCAAAGAGATGGACTGACACAGTGGCTGCAACAATGGGCTCAAGCATGATGATTGTGAAGATAGCACAGGACAGGGCAGTGTTTCCTTCTGTTGTATATAGGGTCGCTATGAGTCAGAACCGACTCAATAGCACTCAACAACATCAACACGTGTATATATTCAGAGTGATGGTTAATTTGATGTGTCAATTTGGCTAGGCTATGGTACCCAGCAGGGCCAGATTAAGGCATGTGAGAGCCCTAAGCACTGATAATCTGTGATGCCCCCTCCTCTGCTTACACATTCAAATGGGTTTATATATATATATATATATACACACACACACACACAGGAAATCCTGGTGGCATAGTAGTTAAGAGCTACAGCTGCTGCCCCAGATAAGTAAAGCACTATTGAAAAAGAAGAATAAAGTAGGAGGACTCTCACTACCTGACTTCAGAACCTGTTATACAGCTATGGTAGTTGAACAACCTGGTACTGGTACAACGACAGATACATTGACCAGTGGAACAGAATTGTGAGCCCAGATGTAAATCTTCCATCAAATGGGGAAAAGATAGTCTTTAACAAACGATGCTGGCAAAACGATGTCCATCTACAAAAAAATGAGACAGTACCCATACCTCACACCATACACAAAAACTAATTCAAAATGGATCAAAGACCTAAATATAAAGCCCAAAACTATGAAGTTCATAGAAGAAAAAATAAGATCAATGCTAGATCCCCTAATACACTGAATTAACAGGATACAAATCACAACCAACAACACAAACTCCAGAAGATAAGCTAGATAACTGGAATCTTTTAAAAATTAAATATTTCCACCCATCAAAAGACTTCACCAAAAGAGTAAAAAGAGAACCTACAGACTGGAAAAAAAAAAATTGACCATTACAAATCAGACAAAGGTCTAATTTCTAAAATCTACAAGAAAATTTGACATCTCTACAACAAAAAGACAAATAATCCAATTAAAAAATGGGCAAAAGAAATGAACAGACATTCAAGTGGCCAACAGACACATGAGGAAATGCTCGAGATCACTAGCCATTAGAGAAATGCAAATCAGAACCACAATGAGATGCTATCTCACCGTGGCATTACTGGCATGCATCAAAAAACAGGAAATAAATGTTGGAGAGGCTTTGGGGAGATCAGAACTCTTATGCACTGCTGGTGGGAATGCAAACTGATACAGCCATTTTGGAAAACAATATGGTGCTTCCTTAAAAGGCTAGAAATAGAAATACCATAAGATCCAGCAATCCTGCTCCTAGGAATATATCCTAGAGAGTAAGAGTCATCACACAAATAGACATATGCACACCCACATGCACTGCAGCATTGTTAGCAATAGCAAAAAGACAGAAACAACATAGAAGCCCATCAACAGATGAATAGATAAAACAAACTGTGGTACATAAACACAATGGAGTATTATGCAACGATAAAGAACAACGATGAATCCATGAAGCATCTCATAACATGGATGAATCTGGAGGGCATTATGCTGAGTGAACTAAGTCAATCGCAAAAGGACAAATATCGTATGAGACCACTACTATAAGAAACTCATGAAAAGGTTTACACACAAAAAAAAAATCTTTGATGATTACGAGGGAAGAGAGGGGTGGGAATGGAAAAAACACTAAATAGACAATAGATAAGTGGTAACTTTGGTGAAGGGTAAGACAGTACACAATATTCGGGAAGCCAGCACAGCTTGTACAAGGCAAGGTTGTGGAAGCTCCACAGACACATACAATCTCCCTGAGGGACCGAATTGCTGAGCTGAGAGCTATGGGGACCGTGGTCTCGGGGAACACCTAGCTCAACTGGCATAACATAGTTTATAAAGAAAATGTTCTACATTCTACTTTGGTGAGTAGCATCTGGGGTCTTAAAAGCCTGTGAGTGGCCATCTAGGATACTCCACTTGTCTCACCCCATTGGGAGCAAGGAAGAATGAAGAAAACTAAAGATATAAGGGCAAGATAAGTCCCAAGGAATAATGGACCACATATATCATGGCATCCACCAGACTGAGTCCAATACAACTAGATGGTGCCCGGCTACCACCACTGACTTCTCTGACAGGCATCACAATAGAGGGTCCTGGACAGAGCTGGAAAAAAGTGTAGAACAAAATTCTAACCTAAAAAGAAAGACCAGAATTGCTGGCCCAAGAAAGACTGGAGAAACCCTGAGAGTATAGCCCCAACACCCTTTCAGCTCAGTAATGATGTCACTCCTGGGGTTCTCCCCTCAGGCAAAGATTAGACAGGTCTATAAAACAAAGCAAGACTAAAGGGGCTCACCAGCCCAGGGGCAAGGGCAAGAAGGCAGGAGGGGACAGGAAAGCTGGTAATAGGGAACCCAAGGTTGAGAAAGGAGAGAGTTGACGTGTCATGGTGTTGTTAACCAATGTCACAAAGCAATATGTGCACTAACTGTTTAATGAGAAACTAGTTCTATAAACCTTTATCTAAAGTCAATAAAAATTAAAAAAAAAAAAAAAAAAAGAGCTACGGCTGCTAACCAAAAGTCAGCAGCTCAAAACCACCAGGCACTCCTTGGAAAACATATGGGGCAGTTCTACTCTGTCCTATAGGGTTGCTATATATATACATACATACATGTGTGTGGCATTTTGTCAGTGATGTTTTCAGCTTCTTTTTTTTTAATTCTTTTTGTGCTTTAAGTGAAAGTTTACAAATCAAGTCAGTCTTCCATATAAAAGTTTATATAAACCCAGTGCTATACCCCTAATTGCTCTACCCCTAATGAGACAGCCTGCTCCTTCCCTCCACTTTCTCTTTTCATGTTCATTCCGCCACCTTCTGACCTGCTCTGTCCTCTCATCTCCCCTCCAGACAGGAGATGCCAACATAGTCTCAAGTGTCTACTTGATCCAAGAAGCTCATTCTTCACCAGCATCTTTTTCTATCCCATTGTCCGGTCCAATCCCTGTCTGAAGAGTTGGCTTTGAGAATGGTTCCTGTCTTGGGCTAACAGAAGGTCTGGGGACCATGACCACCAGGGTCAGCTTCTCTTCTGATATCTCCTTTTTATGTCTGATCTTCAGCAATATTTTCTTTTTTTTTTGGTTCTGACTCATGATGACTCCATGTGTTACTGCTCCATAGGGTTTTCATGGCTTTAGTCTTTTGTGTGTGTGTGTGTGTGTGTGTGCTTTAAGTGAAAGTTTACAGCTTGAGTTAGTATCTCACACAAAAATCCATACACACATTGTTATGTGACCCTAATTGCTCTCCTGTAATATGTCATCACACTTCTCCATTCCACCCCGGATTTCCCGTGTCTGTTCAACCAGCTCCTGTCAGTTTCTGCCTTCTCATCTCGCCTCTGGGCAGGCGCTGCCCATTTAGTCTCATCTATCTACCTGAAGCACACTTCCCACAAGTATCATTTCATGTCTTATAGTGCAGCCCAATCTTTGTCTGTGGTCTTCAGCAATATTTTCTAAGGCATCTAAAATCTGAGCATACAATTCCAGGATTGTAGTTGTTGCTACAGCATGGGCTTCCCATCATGTATTAGAAAGACATTTTAATGTTCAATCATTGCCTAAATATGTTTTAAAGAACTGCCCATTGGTGAGCAGAGGCAGCAAAAAACATGTAGGGTGAATGAACAGTAGAAAAAAAAAAAAATCCACTGCTTCCAGAAGCCAATCTATTGTGCTACGTCCTACAAGATTAAGTGAAAGAGCAGCATATGGTATGAAAATGGTATATTCATTATGTTCTAAAATTTTCTGCTGCATGCCTTTATAACGTCTTGACACGCTGGCGGCGTTGTCATAGGACTGGCCTGTGCACTTAGAAAAATCAATTTTGCAAACTCCACATAGACAGTGAAGTACTTGATTTGCAATTTCTTCAGTAGGATGACGTTTTTAAGCTAGTAAATGTGATAAATCACTCAACACGCTTTCTACCTGTTGGAGACACGTATCCTAAAACAATACTTAGCTTATCTGTATGAGAAAGATCAGAAGTGGAATCTACAGACAAACTGAAATATCTAGCTATCCACTCACTCCTTACTTATCAACATGGTTAGGTTCCAAATACCAGGTCATTATACAAAAACTGGTATTATGCAAAAACCAGTGTTATGAGAAAATGGAGGATGACCACATCAGATCACAAAATATTATGTGGGACACATGTGTCCCTCTGGACTCAAGAGGTGGAAGCTGTAGATGGGCACTATATGTCCCACTAGTCATGCAAGAATTGCTGCCAGACTACATAATTACTGTGCGAAATAGTCAGATAAAAGATTTTCTACTATTGTCATAAATGTGAAATGTTGGGTAATAAGACAGTCAGTAAGTGAGGAGTAGGTGTACTTATTTCACTGAAAATAGTTAATTGGACTTTATCACTTATTAAGTTTTTTAATTCTTCACATGTTGTTTTAGACATATATGATGGGTTGCCCTTTTCTGTGTTACCATTTTTGGAAACGTGACCTGCTAAAATGGATCAAACTGCTGAACGAGTTCAAGCAAACCCAAAAAACTTCCATTTCCAAACAGTTCATGTCTTCCTTGAAAATATAGTCCATGTTTAACAATTGTTATAACGACAGCAACAACATGTTGCAAAACAGCTTTCCAATACTGATGTTCTTCATTAATTTGTGTTTCCAGTTCATGAGTTAAGCCAAAACCATGTCTTTGGTTTAGATATGACAACATACATACAATCTCTGTGAATTGACCTGTTTTCATATTTATCAAACATATTCAAGTTGTGCCAATCGTTAAATTCATCCATAGCAAATTGAGAATTAAATGATTTAGACTTAATAGTTTGCAAACAAAACAACATACAGAGTTGACTGATGGAGAATACAGTAGCCACTGCCTCTTACAATTTTCACCATTAGCTTTGCACCCTGGAAATATATTTTTGCTACAGAATCTTGTTTGTTTGCCATCCAGAAATTTTCAACTTGAATTTTCAAATGGTCCACTGTAATATTGGCAATTGCTTGGCCCTCTTTCTAGCCAATAATTTACATCATTAGAATAAAAATTATTCCCCAAAGCAGGATCTGTATTTCTATTATTTATGGGGTGTGCAGATGTGACAATTTCAGATTCTAAAATAGTTTCACTTTCTAAACTATTATTAATTTTTTTACTACAGCAAGGAATAGATGCAGAATTTGGAACAAATTCTGTTGTATTCATATTGCTATTAGTAATTTCAGCACTAGTGGTACTAGTACAATGATTTGCGCCCATTAAACTTGAGCATTCAATGGAAGAAGTCTTTTTTGATTCACTACGTTTTAAAAAGGAAGTTAATTTTGGAATTAGCTTTAGGTCTTTAGGATTCACAAATCCTTTTCTTTTTATATTCTGCTAGCTTTTGGTTTTCACTTAGTTGAAGCTGTTTTGTTTCACCCAGATATAAAATTACATCGCTTTTTAAATTTGATTCTACTGTAGCAAATAAATTTGAATAATTGAAAAAAATAGAGTTAATAAAACAAGTAAAATTCATAAAATAAAATTTACATTTGAATTTGGACTTTAACACAAAATTTATATTTGAAAATTAGTAAGTTAAAAAAATGATTTGGAACACGTAATTTTGTTCTTCAGGTCTGAGACAGTCAAATAGTATTTACAAAGCAGTAGAAATAATTTCATTCATTTGTTGTACAATGTTTGTTGGTGGGCCTTTCAAAGATCTCCACAGGTATTTTTCATCTTGAAATTATGCTTAAAATTTTTCACACTCACTTTCCATCCTTTGGTGCTGCATGTTCACAATTCATTGGACTACTACTGATACCCAGTGGAGGACAGATCGATCACAAAGAGCATGATACAAGGGTATGCTCAACCTGAGGACGTGTTTTGGTTCGCTTTGCAAAGGACAGGACCAGATACATCACGAGTCACATGATTATAGTGCCGCTGGTATGTTCTTATGCGGTTGACAAGAGAGAGCTGAATGTGAGGTTACACCCGACAGGTCTGAAATAAAGGAAAATATAATTGTTATCGTGTACAAAATTTATAAAATGCACATTTTATTTCTTTGTGGAATAGTTCAACTCCCATATTCAGAGACAAGTACATAATTGATGTAACAACAGCACCACTTCTCAACAAGCAAGTTTGTTTTGTAAGTCATAACAATATCAATCAGTTTCTTGGAAGAAAGTCAGTCTGAAGGGAAATGGAAAATAAAATATATTTATATAATTTTTATTATCTAACTATTCATTTAATTTATTACCTTAAGGAATTGTTCAATTTCCCTACATGGAGCTATGTAAATATTCTGACAAAATATAAATGTAATGTTCTAATAAACATCCTTTGTAGCTTTGGGAGCCCTGGTGGCGCAGTGGTTAAGAACTCGGCGCTAACCAAAATGTTGGCTGTTTGAATCCACCAGCTGCTCCTTGGAAATTCTATGGGGCAGTTCTACTCTGTCCTATGGGGTCGCTATGAGTTAGAATCGACTCGATGGCAATGAGTTGTTTTCTTGGAACACGAATTTAGGAACACTCGTTGCAAAATAGAAACTTATTTTGCATGATAAATATATGGAATTTTGCATCCTCTTAATGTGCCTAATGCCTTGTTTATTCACATATACCGAGTAATATCAAGCACTGTGTCCCAGACAACACACGATAAAAAATAAAACTCACTTGATACCTAAATTAAAACGTTTCATGTTAGATAAATATTAATATTTCTGGTATTTTTGGACATTTGCTATGTTAGTATGATATTAAATAATTACCCCATTAGTATTATATTAAATGTTAGATTGTGTCCACTTGTATGCCAAACATATTTTAAAGTTAAAATTATAAATATTATTGTTTATAAAACTTAGGACGTAACTCTACACGTAAATGCTATACATATAAAAATTCATTGCAATGATCAACTTATTCGAGCTCCCTTGTTTCTGCACATCATTTGGGACTGGCATTCTCATTGGATATTTACCAGGATATGCACAAGAGCATACCCTTGTGTTTGGATGATGGCAAAGAGCATTGCTGGCCCTCCCAGATGTGGATGCACAAAACTGTTTCTCAAGATGGATCAGAGACCTGTAATCTATTAACATAATCTGTCCTTGCTCGGTAATGGCTCATGTTGGATCCAGTTGCATACCAGGTGAAGGTAGCAAGAGATAGACTCAACAGCCCACTCCAACCTCTTGTTTATTAGTGCCTGAGTTATCTAGTGCTGCTATAACAGAAATACTACAAGTAGATGGCTTTAACAAAGAGAAATTTATCTCCTCACAGTAAAGTAGGCTAAAAGTCTAAATTCAGGACATCAACTTCGGGGGAAGGCTTTCTCCCTCAGTCGGCTCTGGAGGAAGGTCCTTGTCCTCAACCTTCCCACAGTAGAGGAGCTTCTCAGGCACAGGGACCCCAGGTCCAAAGGACGCGCTCCACTCCCAGTGCTGTTTTCTTGGTGGTATGAGGTCCCCCTGTCTCTCTGCTCGTTTCTTTCTTTTATATCTCAAGAGATTGCCTCAAGACACAATCCAATCTTGTAGGTTGAGTCCTTCCTCACTAACCCAACTGCTGCCCATTCTCCCTCATTAATATCATAGAGGCAGGATTTACAACATATAGGAAAATCACACAACACCAGGAATCATGGCCCAGCCCAACTGATACACACATTTTGGGCGGGACATAATTCAATCCATGACAATTAGAAAGAAATATCATACTCCCAAGAGACCAACTGAGATAAGGCATTTCAATTGCACAGGAGGAGACCATAGGAGACAGATGTCAACAAAGATGTTGAAGTGGTAGGGGCCTCATAGCTTAAACAACGTTATATGTGGATGCCCTCATGACCCTGCATGAACTTTATTTCTGGCCAGCACATTTTCATGCACTGGAGCTAGTATCAGTGTCAGTGGAAGGGAATGCCAGTTCCCTTCCACTGTGGCACTCTCTTTTCCTCGTGTCCTATCTACTTGATATCTATGGGTCTTTGCTTTGGACAACTGATGCCCCTGTTTTGTTGATGTCCTAAACACATGCTTACCTTGCTAGGTAATTTGTCCCTGATACACAGTTATTTGGTCAAATACTAGTCTAGATGCTTCCATGAAGGTATTTTGTAGATATGATTAATGTTTACAATCAGTTGACTTTAAGTAAAGGAGATCACTCTGGATAATGTGGATGTGTCTCATCTAATCAGGTAAAAGCCTTCAGAGCAAAAACTGAGGTTTCCAGGAGAAGAAGGATTTCTGCCTCAAGACTGTAGCATAGAAATCCTGCCTGAGTTTCCAGCCTGTTGGCCTGCTCTAGAATTTCAGACTCAAGTCTGCAACATCAACTCTTCCCTGAATTTTCAGCCTACTAGGCTGCCCTACAGATTTCAGTTTTGCCAGCCGCTACAATCACGTGAACCAATACCTTAAAATAAGTCTTTTTCTCTCAGTTCTGATTCTCTGGAGAACACTGATTGATGCACACAGGTTAGTATAAATCAAACTCAATGCCATCGAATCGACTGCGACCCTATAAGCAGAGTAGAACTGCCCCATAGGGTTTCCAAGAGTGGCTGGTGGATTTGAACTGCCAGCCTTTTGGTTAGCATCTGAGTTCTTAACCTCCATGCCACCAGGGCCCCAGGTTAGTATAAAAAATATACACACTTATATTTCCTTACCCTGTCACTCTGTCAGCTGAGAGGGCCTAGAAGCAATGACACTCCAATAGCAACAAGCATACCTACCACCCAGATCTTGGTTTCTGATAAGCAGAACCAGGGTTCATTGGGTAAATGTCTCAATTTAGGACCAGGCCAGAAAGTATACAAAAGTACCTAGAGCATCTTATAGCGCCAAAAAGTAAGGAAGTGCTTTAAAAAAAAAAAAAACAACTCACACACAATGATGGGAATATGTCAAAGGGTCACAGGAGCCAACAGAAAGAGTTCCCAGTGGCCAAAGGACAAACAATTTAAGCAACAAAATAAATAAAGATGTACTAGCTTATAACCCAAAGTATAAAAAAAATCCGTAAGAAAGAAACTAAGGAACAGGAATTGACAGATTCCTCTGAGTGTATAGGAGCGTTCACAAAAGTCACTGAGATATAAAAGAACAGATTAGGCATAGAAGATAGCAGAGAGAAGGGGAAGACCAACACTATATGAACAATGGAGACAGACAAGGCTACAAGCCCAGGAACTCCAGGGATGGCCAGCTAGAGAAACTGAAACAAGGATCTTCCCCCACAGCCTACAGAAAAAGAGTCTTCCCCTGGAGCTTGTGCCCTGAATTCGGACTTCAGGCCTCCTAAACTGTGAGAAAATAAACTTCTGTTCATTAAAGTCGCCCACATTCTGTTATAGTAGCACTAGATAACCAAGACAGAGGCAGAGCATAACTTCCCACTCTTTAAGTGTAGGCTATGCACAGTAACTTCCTTCCAAAGACTACAGTATGTAAAAGGGCAATAAAGAAGTAACTTTACTGTGGTGAGACCTGCAGACACGACCTCAGTCAGATGACCAAGGTCAACATCAACAGTGATAAGTTATGTTGATAGTATGTGCCTTCGATATGATGTGATGAGAAACGCACTTTGCCTCTGTTGACTTCCTCCTCAAGACCCTAACCCTAGTCTAAGCATAAGAAAAACATCAGGCAATTCCCAATAGAAAGACATTTTACAAAATACCTGACCAGCACTCTTCAAAGTTGTCAAGGTCATCAAAAACAAGGAAAGTCTAAGGAACTGTCCCAGCCAAGAGTTTAAGGAGACGTGACAACTGAACGAAATGTGGCGTCCTGGCTGGGATCCAGGAATAGAAAAAGTTCATTAGGGAAAAACTAATGAAATATGAATAAAGTATGGGCTTTAATTAATATTAATGTACCAATATTGGCTCCTCAGTTGTAACAAATGTACTATACTAATGTTAGACATCTTTGCTTTTTAACACTTCGAAGAGGCCTTTTGCAGCAGATTTGCCCAATGCAACGTGTCCTTTGATTTCTCAACTGCTGCTTGCATGGGCACTGATTACTGACTGATTCAAGGAAAACGAAGTCCTTGACAACTTCAATATTTTCTCCGTTTATCATAATGTTGCTTATTGGTCCAGTTGTGGGGATTTTTGTTTTCTTTATGTTGAGATGTAATCCATACTGAAGGCTGCAGTCTTTGATCTTCATCAGCAAGTGCTTCAAGTTGTCTTCACTTTCTGCGAGCAAGGTTGTGTCATCTACACATTGCAGGTTGTTCTGAAGGAGGCTACCCATAAGGCTAGTATCAATTTACACTCCCACCAGCAACATATAAGAGTGCCTATGTTTCCCACAGCCTCATCAACAGGGTGTGTGGTCAAATATTTGCATATTTCTAATCTGATAGGAGAAAAATGATATCTCAGTTGTAATTTGCATTTCTCTTATTGCAAGTCAGACAGAGCAAATATTCGTATGTTTTCCCTGCATTTCATTTTCTATGATTTGTCTGTTTTGTATTCTTTGTTCATGTTTCTACTGAACTTTTATGTTTTTTCCTCTACAAATTCTAAGAGCTATTGATATTGTAGGAATATTAGAACTTCGTTTGTAATGTTGTTGTGGCTAGTTGCCATCGAATCAGCTCCCGCTCATAGAGACCTTACATATAACAGAATGAAACACCACCTGGTCCTTTGCCATCTTCATGATCGTTGGTATATTTGAGTCCATTGTTGCTGTTATTGTGTCATTCTGTCTCATTGAGGGTTTCCCTCATTTTCACTGACCTTCTACTTTACCAAAGACGATGTCCTTTTCTAGCAATTGGTCTTTTCTGATGATGTATCCAAAGTAAGCTGGCTAAGGTCTTGTCATCTTCGCTTCTAAGGAGCATGTTGCTTGATTTCTTCGAAGACTCATTTGTTTGTTCTTCTGGTAGTCCACAGTATGTATATTCAATATTCTTCACCAACACCACAGTTCCAGTGCATCCATTCTTCTGTCTTCATTTTTCAGTGTTCAGCTTTTGCATGAATTTGAGGCCATTGAAAAGACAATGGCTTGGGTCAGGTGCACCAGAGAACACCAGGAAGATGTTTATCTGTGTTTTATTGACGCAAAGGCATTCAACTGTGTAGAATAATGGATAATATTAGGAAGAATGGAAATTCCAGAACACTTAACTGTGCTCATGTGAAACCTGTAAGTGGACCAAGAGACAATTGTACAAACAGAGCAAGGGAATACTTAGTGGTTCAAAATTAGAAAAGATGAGTGTCAGGGTTGTATCCTTTCAACTTATTCAATCTGTATACTGAACAAATAATCCAAGAAGCTGGATTATGTAAGGAAGAATGCGGCATCAAAATCGGAGAAAGATTCGTTATCAACCTACAGCATGCAGATGATGCAATCTTGTCTGTCAGAGTTGTTGTAAATATTTCCTTTAGTTTGTCACTTTTCTTTCCACTGGGTTTTTCACACCTGCCACATGGACTCTGCCGC